>NW_022436941.1:19045364-19084494 GCF_009761245.1 Sapajus apella | reverse complement strand
ACACACACACACACACACACACACACACACACACACACACACACACAAGTACATATATTCCACTAGTTCTGTTCTTCTAGAGAACCCTAACTAATACAATCACAGTTTTGTATTTATGTAACTGTCACCATAGTTAAGATATAAAACAGTTCAAACTTTACAAGGATCTTCCTGCTTTGATATCTCTTTGATGACTACATCTACCTGCATAACATTCTTTTCCATTGTCCACCCCATCTTTAACCCTGAGAACTACTATTTGCCATTGCCGAAATTTTATCACTTCAAAAATATTACATAAATATAATCAAATAGTATGAAACTTTTAAAATTTGCTTATTTCACTAAGCACATTTCCCTTGAGCTTCATCCTAGTTATGTCATGTATCAATAATTTGTTCCTTTGTATTGCTAAGTAGTATTCCATGGTATGAATGGAGAATGGTGTTTAAAAATTCACCATTGAAGGTCATTTGAGATGTTTCCAGTGTTGAGTTATTATGAAGAGAGGCGCTCTGAACACTTATGAATATGTTTTTGTGCAAACATAAAGTTTTATTTCTCAGGGATTATTGAGCAGAAGTATAATTTCTGGCTGATATGTATATGTATGCTTAATATTTTTCAAGAAATTACCAATCTATTTTCCAGAGTGGCTGAACTATTTTAGATTTCCACCATCAAGGTGTGAATAATTCTGTTTCTCGGCATCCTTGCTAGCATTTGGTGTTTTCACAATTTTTTTTTTAAGTTTGCCATTGTGATAGGTATCTCATTTATTGTGTTTTTATTTTTTAAATGGCTAATAGTGCTAAACATAATTTCTTGTATTTGTTTACCATCTGCATATCTTCTTAAGTAAAAGGACTATTTGTCTTTTGTTCATTTTTTCTACTTGAATTATTTCTTGCTGTCATGTTATGAGACTTATTTAGTTAGAGACAGAGTTTTTATATAATCTAGATATACAAAATTTTTGTATGATATAAATTTTGCCAATATTTTTTCTTGGTATGTAGCTTGATTTTCATCTTTTTTACATATTCTTCACAGAGCAAACGTTATTTTTATTTTGGTGAGGTATAATTATTTTATAATTTTGCTATTTACAGATCATGCCTTTAGTATCAAGGCTAATGATCTTTGTCTAGCCCTACAATTTTTATATTTTTATAATAGAATGTTTTAGATTCCTTTGGGTATATACTCAGTAATGGGATTGTTGGTCAAATGGCATTTGTTTCTAAATACTTGAGGAATTGCCACACTGTCTTCCACAATGGTTGAACTAATTTACATTCCAACAAACACTGTAAAAATATTTCTATTTCTCCACAGCCTCATTAGCATCTGTGGTTTCTTGATTTTTTTAATCATTGCCATTTGACTGGCATAAGATGGTGTCTCATTGTGGTTGTGATTTGCATTGCTCTAATGATCAACGATGTTGAGCATTTTTTCATGCTTGTTGGCCACATAAATGTCTTTTTTTGAGAAGTGTCTGTTCATGTTTTTGCCCACTTTTTCATGGAGTTGTTTCTTTTTTCTTGTAAATTTGTTTAAATTCCATGTAAATTCTAGATATTAGACCTTTGTCAGATGGGTAGATTGCAAACATTTTCTCCCATTCTGTAGGTTGCCTGTTCTCTCTGATGATAGTTTCTTTTGCTGTGCAGAAGCTCTTAGATCCCCTTTGTCAATTTTAGTTTCTGTTGCAAATGGTTTTGGTAATTTAGTCATAAAATATTTGCCCATACCTATGTCCTGAATGGTATTGCCTCGATTTTCTTCTAGGATTTTTATGGTTTGGGGTTTACATTTAAGTCTTTAATTCATCTTGATTAAGTGTTTGCACAAGGTGTAAACAAACGGTCCAGTTTCAGTTTTCTGCACATTAGTCCTACATTTTGTCTTGTATACCAAACACACAGAAAAATGCACAGACACACAAATGCACACACATTCCCCAAAAGGTAATGGTATCTTAATAGAAACTGTATAGCACCTATTGCTCGATTGAGATAGAATTTGAGTCTTTACTATGTTAACTTTTTCAGTCCATGCATATGATATGTCTGTCCATTTATTTGGTCTTTTAAAAAATATTTCATCAGGATTTGAAATTGTCAGCATACATCTGCTGTATATATTTTGAAAGTTTTTAATCTAAGTATATTATTTTATTTAGAACAATTACATATGGTATTGTGGTTGGAATTTCTGTTTTCAAAGGTTCATTATTTAGAGAAAGAGAAATTTGCAAAGGACATTAACCCATTCTCTTTTATGGCTTCATAGTATTCCATGGTGTATATATGCCACATTTTATGTATCTAGTCTATGATTGATAGGCATTTGGGTTGTTTCCAAGTCTTTGATATTGTGAACAGTGCCTCAATAAACATATGTGTGCATGTGTTTTTATAGCAGAATGATTCATAATTCTTTGGGGTATATATCCAATAATGGGATTGCTGGATCAAATGGATATTTCTAGGTCTAGATCCTTGAGAAATTGCCGCACTGTCTTCTATAATGGTTGAACTAATTTACACTTCCACCAACAGTGTAAAAAGTGTTCCCATTTCTCCAAATTCTCTCTAGCATTTGCTGTCTCCTGATTTTTTAATGATCACCATTCTAACTGGTGTAAGATGGTATCTCAATGTGGTTTTGATTTGCATATCTCTAATGACCAGTGATGATGAGCATTTTTTCATATGTTGTTGGCTGCATAAATGTCTTCTTTTGAAAAGTCTCTGTTCGTATCCTTGCCCACTTTTTGATGGTGTTGTTTTTTTCTTGTAAATTTATTTAAATTCTTTGTAAATTCTGAATATTAGCCCTTTGTCAAATGGGTAGATTGCAAAAATGTTTTCCTATTCTGTTGGTTGCCAGTTCGCTGTGTTGATAGTTTCTTTTGCTGGGCAGAAGCTTTTAAGTTTAGTTAGATCCCATTTGTGTATTTTGGCTTTTGTTGCCATTGCTTTTGGTGTTTTAGTCGTGAAGTCCTTGCCCATGCCTATGTCCTGAATGGTATTGCCTAGGCTTTCTTCTGGTTTTATAATGGTGTTAGGTCTTATGCATAATCTGTACCCCATCTGGAGTTAATTTTTGTACAAGGTATAAGGAAGGGATCCAGTTTCAGCTTTTTGCATATGGCTAGCCAGTTTTCCCAACACCATTGATTAAATAGAGAATCCTTTCTCCATTGCTTGTTTTTGTCAGGTTTGTCAAAGATCGGATGGCTGCAGATGTGTGGCATTTTTTTCTGAGGCCCCTGTCTGTTCCGTTGGTCTATATCTTTGTTTTGGTAGCAGTACCATGCTGTTTTGATTACTGTAGCCTTGTAGAATAGTTTGAAGTCAGGTAGCATAATGCCTCCAGATTTTTTTTTTAATCAATGGTGTTGGGAAAACAGGCTAGCCATATGCAAAAAGCTGAAACTGGATCCCTTCCTTGTACCTTGTACAAAAATTAACTCCAGATGCAATACAGTGAACTGGCAACCAACAGAAAATGAAGCCAAGTTGGAAAACAATCTTCAGGATATTATTCAGGAGAACTATCCCAACCTAGCAAGGTAGGCCAACATTCAAATTCAGGAAATACAAAGAACACCACAGATATATTCCTTGAGAAGAACAACCCCAAGGCACATAATCATCAGATTTACCAGGGTTGAAATGAAGAAAAAAATGCTAAGGGCAGCCAGAGAGAAAGGTCAGGTTACCCACAAAGGGAAGCCCATCAGATTCACAGGTGAGCTCTTGGCAGAAACCTACAGGCCAGAAGAGAGTGGGGACCAATATTCAATATCCTTAAAGAAAAGAATTTTCAGCCAAAAATTTCACATCCACCCAGACTGTTTCATAAGCAAAGGAGAAATAAAATTCTTTATGGACAAGCAACTGCTGAGAGATTTTGTCATCACTAGGCCTGCCTTATAAGAGCTCCTGAAGGAAGCACTAAACATGGAAAGTAACAACCAGTACCAGTCACTGCAAAAACATTCCAAATAATAAAGACCATTGACACAATGAAGAAACTCCATCAACTAATGGGCAGAACAACCAGCTAGCATCAAAATGGCAGCATCAAGTTCACATGCAACAATATTAACCTGAAATGTAAATGGGCTAAATGCACCAATCAAAAGACACAGACTGGCAAATTGGATAAAGTGTCAAGACTAATCAGTGTGCTGTATTCAGGAGACCCATCTCATGTGCAAAGACACACATAAGCACAAAATAAAGGAATGGAGGAAGATTTACCAAGCAAATGGAAAGCAAAAAAAAGCAGGGGTTGCAATATTAGTCTATGATAAAACAGACTTTAAACAGACAAAGACCAAAAGAGACAAAGAAGCATTACATGATGGTAAAGGGATCAATGCATCAACAAGAGCTAACTATCCTAAATATATATGCATGCAATACAGGAGCAACCAGATACATATAGCAAATTCCTAACAACCTACAAAGAGACTTAGACTCCCACACAATAAGAGTAGGAGACTTTAACACCCAATTGTCAATATTAGATCAATAAGACAGAAAATTAACAAGGGTATCCAGGACTTGAAATCAAATCTGGGCCAAGTGGACATAATAGATATTTACAGAACTCTCTACCCCAAATCAACAGAATATATATTCTTTTAAGCGTCACATCATGATTATTATAAAATAAACCACATAATTGGAAGTAAAATGCTCCTCAGCAAATGCAAAAAAATGGAAATCATAACAAAGAGTCTCTGAGACCACAGTACAATCAAATTAGAACTCAGGATTAAGACATTCACTCAAAACCACACAACTACATGGAAACTGAGCAACCTGCTCCTGAAAGAAGACTACTGGATAAATAATAAAATGAAGGCAAAAATGAAGATGTTCTTCAAAACCAGTGAGAACAGACACAATGTACCAGATTCTCTGGGACACATTTAAAGCAATGTCTAGAAGGAAATATATGGCACTAAATGCCCACAAGAGAAGTGAGGAAAGATCATTGCAGGATTCAACTTGATCATATTTTGTTGAAAATTTATGTGTCTAAGTTCATGAGAGAAATTGGTCTGTCATTTCCTTTTTTTATAATTATTTGTTCAGTTTTTATATGAGAGTATTATTGTCTTCACATGAACTGCAAAGGACATAGTAGTATAATGTATCCCTTCTAAGAATTGTAGACATTTTTATGTTTGACAGTTTTTAACTACCACAGAAAAAGTTGCTATATACTTTGACAAATATGTAAACAAATTTCTTTTGGAAATAATTCCCAGGGTAAAATTGCTGAATCATAGAAAATATACATGCTTAGCTTAAATACATATTACCAAAATTTTAGCTAAACTGGTCAGAACAATTTACCAGTATTGAAAATGGCCAGGTGATGTGGCTTATGCCTGTAACACCAGCACTTTGGGAGGCCAAGGCAGGTGGGTCATCTGAGGTTAAGAGCTCAAGACCAGCCTGACCAACATGGTGAAACCCCGTCTCTGCTAAAAATATAAAAACTAGCTGGGTGTGGTGGTAGATGCCTGAAATCCCAGCTACTTGGGAGGCTGAGGCAAGAGAATTGCTTGAACCCAGGAGGTAGAGATTGCAGTGAGCCAAGATCATACCATTGCACTTCAGCCTAAGATACAGAGCAAGGCTCTGTCTTTAAAAAGAAAAAGGTGGTGGGGGGGGTGGAAATGAATGACACTTTTCACATATTTCCCAGTACTTAATATTTACTATTTATCTTTTTAATATTAGTCATGCTAGTGGGGTTTCAGTGGCATATGTTGGACTGAAAGGAATTCACACACACAGAGATGTAAACTGAATAAGAGTCTTTTGTCAAATGTATATATTGCAAATGCCTTCTTCCCATATATATTTTAGTCTTTAAAAATTCTATAAATAATATGATTAGATAAATAGTTTCTTAATTTTAATAAATTCCAATTATAAACTTATATTGCATAAAGCTTTTTTGTGTGAATTTAAGAAATATTGGTCTACCCAAGGTAATGGTTCTTTAACAAATTTTTTTGATGTTTTACAATTTTATTCCATTTTCCTTTTCCACAGAAACATTTTCACAGACAAAACAGTTTGAGAAATGTTACTTTAAATTTCTAAATTCCTTCTGTCTAATATATATGATTACTGTACTAATTCCTCCAAGAAAGATGGATTTATGGCTTTCTCTATTCCTTTAATTAGCATTGTTTCAGATGACTGTAATATCAAAGTAGGTCTCTTGGTAGTAAACCAATCTCTATGCAGAGAGTGATCTCACAGCTTCAGTGAATGATTCCAATTTAATATATTAATTGAACCAGAATTTTGGTTCAGTTTAACTCCCCATTCTGGACTGTTTCTTTATAGTAATAAAAAATATATGTATAATTTTGCTTCCTGTGGTTTTGGCCTAAATTTAGAACAGATTATTATATATTAAACACTTACAGATAATACACATGCCCTCAAATCTGTAAGATATAGTTACGTACAATCTATGAAGCCTCTTGCAGTGGGTCTCCAACTTCTGGTTATAGGCCCTGCCTCAAGCTTCCCTTCTCTCCTCTGCCATGAACACAATAAAATCAATTATCATAATATAGCACAGTACATGTTTTCTTATAAGTGAAACTGAGTTAGAGACACATATGGGAAAAAGGAGACCTTCTGGGTTTAATAAAGGAGGCTGACAATATATGCATATTTTGGTGATAGAGTTAATATACACAAAAACAGTTGAGTTTTGTATATTGAGTGAATATATTATTTGTAAAAGAATTGAAGGCTATGCGTTCAAATTTCTGATCATCAAACATTCATTACTTCAGCTGCCTTATCAAAGGTATTTTTTTTTATTTTACAAATACAATTTTGATTAAGTTTGAAAAATGTATTTTTACACCCATATTCTATGAAAGTAATAAAACATAAGATTAATATGTTAAGCAGAAGTAAATTTTAGCTATTAATACAATTTAGTACTTGCAATAAAATTGAAAACAATAAAGCTAAATGCATAATTACTTTGATATATAACAGACTGTGTTTGAAATAAATGCTAATAATTACAATATTAGTCATTATTGAACATTTGATAATACATAATAGCCTTGTGATGAATAGTAACAATATTTAAAACCCATTGAATGATGCATATTTGCTCTCTGTACTTACTATTTGTTGATGCTAGAAGTATCTTATTTTGAAGAGTCACACATTAATGGAATATGTTTATGTAGTTTATGTATGTGACTTTTTTGAAAATAAAGCTGTATAGTATTAAATCCATTCAATTCAGAACAAATAATTATAAGATTCTATGACCCTTTATTGTTTTAAATGTTTTTTAGAGACCCACATATTTATCTGAACAATTTCTTCTAACTCAGGTTAGTAAGACTTGTGTCTATTCACAAGAATGATTTATTAGTCAGTTCTCATGCTGCTAATGAAGACATACCCATGATTGGGTAATTTACAAAGGAAAAAATATTAATTGACTCATACTCTACCATGGCTGAACTTGCACCTTCTGAAGCAATGGCCTAAGCTGTACCTTGGCCCCTTTTAGTCATAGCTGGAGCAACTGAGATTCAGGGCACCAAGTTCTGAGACTGCACACAGCAAGGGGGGATATGGATATAGCCCAGGAGACCATTTATTCCTCCTAGGCATCTGGGCCTATGATAGGAAAGGCTGCTTCAAAAGTCTCTGACATGTTCTGGAGTCAATTTCTCCATTCTCTCCTTATTACTTATGCAAATTTCAGCAGTTGGCTTGAATTTCTCCCCAGAAAATGGGTTTTTCTTTTCTAGTGCATCATCAGGCTGCACATTTTTTCAAATGTTTATGCTCTGTCACTTTTTGAATGCTTTGCTGCTTAGAAACTTCTTCTGCCAGATACCCTAAATTATCTCTCAAGTTAAAGTTCCACAGATCTCTAAGGCAGGTGCAAAATGCCACCAGTCTCTTTGCTAAAGCACATTTAAGAATCACCTTTGCTCCAGTTCCCAAGTTCCTCATCTCCATGTGAGACTACCTCAGCCTGGACTTCATTGTCCATATTGTTGTCAATATTTCGGTCAAAGCCATTCAACAAGTTTCTTGAAATTTCCAAACTTTTCCCACATATTTCTGTCTTTTTTTTTTTTTTTTTTTTTTTTAAGACAGGGTTTCACCATGTTGGTCAGGCTGGTCTTGAACTCCCAACCTCAGGTGATCCACCCACTTTGGCCTCCAAAGTGCTTGGATTAGAGGTGTGAGCCACCACACCCGGCCTATTCCTGTCTTCTTAACCCTCCAAGTGTTAAGGGAGTTCCAAACTTTCTCATATATTGCTGTCATTATCTGAATCCTCTCAACTGTTCCAACCTCTCCTTGTTACCAGTTCCAAATTATCTTCCACATTTTTAGGTGTCCTTATAGCAGCCTTCTACTCTATCAATAACAATTTACTGTATTAGTCTATTCTCATGCTGCTAATAAAGGTACTCAAGACTGCGTAACTTATAAAGGAAAGAGTTCTAATTGACTCATGGTTTTTCATGGCTGTGGAGGCTCTAGGGTACTTGTAATCATGGCAGAAGGGGAAGAAACACATCCTTCCTCACATGATGGCAGCAAGGAGAAGTGCTGAGGAAAAGAGGGAAAAGGCCCTTATAAAGCCATCAGATCTCATGGGAACTCATTCACTATCATGAGAACAGCATGAGGGTAATAGCCTCCCCTAATTAAATTAATTTCCACCAAGACATGTGGTGATTATGGGAACTATAATTCAAGATGAGATTTGCGTGGGGACACAGTCGAACCATATCAAATTGGTATGATTATGTTTCCTAGTATTGAAAGATCTATTATTTTTAAACTTGACCATTTCACTTGTTATAGTTACAGATAAAATTATTTTATAATATCTACTTTGTTTACTATTAGTGTACATCAAGCGTGAAACATGCTATTTGAGACTCTGGGATGGATATATGTAGTATAAAATTTAGAAAAAATACTTATCAATTTTAATTAAATTAACACATTAATTTCTGTAGGAAATTAAAGGATGAGCTAAACAAAGTAAACTTGTTTGGCATAGGGATATAACTTTAAATTTTATCCCTCTTCCATAAACACTTATGCAAAGCATCCATTTATCTCACTACATCATCACCAAGCCTGAGATCCAAACATGTCTTTAAGAAACAGTATAAGAGTTTCCTAGAAATTTTTCAGTTACTCTGTAAATGTTAGAATGTAACAATCCTAAATATACCCCTTACCTGAATTATCCAACTATAGTAACAAATGAGAAGACTTAGATCGGTGGTAACAAAGAATACTTTGCAGAATAAATGTTGCTTAGGATCGATGATCTAATTGTTTAGAAAAATCATTATAGAAGCTGCTTGAACCACTTGTCTCTAGCTTCTGCGACAGACCATTTCCTATTTCTTTTTTGTTCCACCTAAAAAAATATTGGAGGCCTTTATCTTTTTCCCCCCCTTTATTTTATTGCATTTTAGGTTTTGGGGTACATGTGAAGAACATGCAAAATTGTTGCATAGGAACACATGTGGCAGTGTGATTTGCTGCCTTCCTCCCCATCACCTACATCTGGCGTTTCTCCTCTTGCTATCTCTCCCCAGCTTCACACCCCCCACTGTCCCTCCCCTATTTCCCCCCAACTGACCCCAGTGTGTAGTGCTCCCCTCCCTGTGTCCATGTGTTCTCATTGTTCAACTCCCACCTATGAGTGAGAAGATGCGGTGATCGATCTTCTGCTCTTCTGTCAGTTTGCTGAGAATGATGGTTTCCAGGTTCATCCATGTCCCTACAAAGGACCCAAACTCATCTTTTTTGATGGCTGCATAATATTCCTTGGTGTATATGTGCCACATTTTCCCTATCCAGTCTATCATTGATGGGCATTTGGGTTGGTTCCAGGTCTTTGCTATTGTAAACAGTGCTGCAATGAACATTCGTGTACACGTGTCCTTACAGTAGAACGATTTGTAATCCTTTGGATATATACCCAGTAATGGGATTGCTGGGTCAAATGGAATTTCTATTTCTAGGTCCTTGAGGAATCGCCACACTGTCTTCCACAATGGTTGAACTAATTTACACTCCCACCAACAGTGTAAAAGTGTTCCTATTTCTCCACATCCTCTCCAGCATCTGTTGTCTCCAGATTTTTTAATGATTGCCATTCTACCTGGCATGAGATGGTATCTCAATGTAGTTTTGATTTGCATTTCTCTGATGACCAGTGATGATGAGCATTTTTTCATATATTTGTTGGCCTCACATATGTCTTCTTTTGTAAAGTGTCTGTTCATATCCTTTGCCCACTTTTGAATGGGCTTGTTAGTTTTTTTCTTGTAAATCTGTTCTAGTTCTTTGTAGATTCTGGATATCAGCCCTTTGTCAGATGGGTAAACTGCAAAAATTTTTTCCAATCTGTTGGTTGCCGATTCACTCTAATGATTGTTTCTTTTGCCGTGCAGAAGCTGTGGAGTTTGATTAGGTCCCATTTGTGTATTTTGGCTTTTGTTGTCAATGCTTTTGGTGTTTTGGTCATGAAGTCCTTGCCTACACCTACGTCCTGAATGGTTTTGCCTAGATTTTCTTCTCGGGTTTTTATGGTGTTAGGTCTTATGTTTAAGTCTTTAATCCATCTGGAGTTAATTTTAGTGTAAGGTGTCAGGAAGGGGTCCAGTTTCTGCTTTCTGCACATGGCTAGCCAGCTTTACCAACACCATTTATTGAACAGGGAATCCTTTCCCCATTGCTTGTTTTTGTCTGGTTTGTCAAAGATCAGATGGTTGTAGATATGTTGTGTTGCCTCCGAGACCTCTGTTCTGTTCCATTGGTCTATATCTCTGTTTTGGTACCAGTACCATGCTGTTTTGATTACTGTAGCCTTGTAGTATAGTTTGAAGTCTGGTAGTGTGATGTCCCCCACTTTGTTCTTTTTGCTTAGAATTGACTTGACTATGTGGGCTCTCTTTTGGTTCCATATGAAGTTTAAGGTGTTTTTTTCCAGTTCTGCGAAGAAGGTCATTGGTAGCTTGATGGGGATAGCATTGAATCTGTAAATTACTTTGGGCAGTATGGGAGGCTGTTATCTTTTATCTCCTTTTCTATTATCTCAACACTTTCAGCAATTATTTTTTAAAAAAAAAATTAGGATTACTGAGACTCTTTTTTTTTTTTTTTTTTTTTGAGACGGAGTTTCGCTCTTGTTACCCAGGCTGGAGTGCAATGGCGCAATCTCGGCTCACCGCAACCTCCGCCTCCTGGGTTCAGGCAATTCTCCTGCCTCAGCCTCCCCAGCAGCTGGGATTACAGGCACGCGCCACCATACCCAGCTAATTTTTTGTATTTTTAGTAGAGACGGGGTTTCACCATGTTGACCAGGATGGGCTCGATCTCTTGACCTCGTGATCCACCCGCCTCGGCCTCCCAAAGTGCTGGGATTACAGGCTTGAGCCACCGCGCCCGGCCCGAGACTCTTAATTCACTAACTTACCTCAGAGCTTTTACCTGAATTTTTTTCTGTACATGTGTGCAGAGATTGCATTTGGACATATACACCGATCATATTGAATGTATCATTGAAGGAAAACTTAAATTTTGGTACAGAATAGTACTTAGAAAAGTCTGACAATGAATTTATTTGTTGCTGGTTTCAAAGCCACTCTTTCATGATCCATTTGAACACAAATGTAATGCATTTGTTTGAACAGAATTTTATTATTTATGCCTTTGAGTACAGTTTAATTATATACTACAGACACATGATGTTATTATATTTTATTAATTTAGGAAAAAGTCTAATTCTCTTTTTTTGAAGCTAAACATTTTGTACAACTGTTATATTATTTATACAAATGGCCTAAGACATATTACAAGTTGTCCCCTAAGAAAAACGTTTTCATATTCCTTGGAATTATTGAGATAAGTTTCAATTATTTAAACATTTTTAGTACCCCCTGCTAAACTTCTGATTATTTTAGTTCCTTGGCACAAATAAAATGACAATTTCCTTATTTAGAGTTAACTACAATACATTCTCCAAGCAATCCATAAATATAGAATTTTTTTTTAATTTTTACAATTTATTGACCAAAGATGCACAATTTCAGCACAATTTATGGCTTGTAATAGGAGAAATAGCCATACAAAATGAATGGAAATTAACTTGAATATCTGAGTTTTAATGGAAGCATAAGAAACACAGAAACAGATTTGGAGGAAATTTAATAAGAAAGAGTTTATTGAGAAAATTTGATCTGATCAGCATTTTAGAAATTGTGTAGCTGGTCAGCAGTATCTCCGGCATTGCAAATGCAAAATAATTTCTGTAGTTCACCCTGAGGTTGGAGTGAGTAACTCTCGTTGGATAGACTGAATGAAGCTTCCCTAAAAGAACCTCCTCTATCATATCCTATAACTTCAAAATAGAAGATTCATCAAATTGTGAAATCCTGTGCACTTACCTGTGGCCTCTGAGTTGGCAGGGCATTGTTTAGACATATTACACCTCTGCAGCAAAACAAAAATCAGCATAGCTACAGGTCTGTGCCACATATGATCTCCTTGTCATCCTATACCAAGTGAAACTTCATTCTAGGGTGCCCTGATATCCCTCCTAACATAGAACGCACTGCAGTGTCTCATAAAATGGATAAATTGCTGCTTTACAAAATTGCTCCTGTTTAATTGTTCACTGCCTGTGTGTCAGGCATTATCTCAAGTGCTATATATTTATTGTCTCTTTAAACTTCACAACTCTAAGTGTTAAATGCTAGGCAGCAAAGTGGGATTTAAAGATAGATCTGCTGCTGGAGATGCTGTGGAAAGGATATGGAGAAATTACAATGCTTTTACACTGTTGGTGGGAGTGTAAATTAGTTCAACCATTGTAGAAGACAGCGCAGCGATTTCTTGAGGATCTAGAACTATAAAGACCAATTGACCCAGCAATCCCACTACTGGGTATATGCCCAAAGGATTATAAATCATTCTGCTATAAAGATACATGCACACGTATGTTTATTGTGGCACTATTTACAATAGCAAAGACTTGGAACCGACCCAAATTCCCATCAATCATAGACTGGACAAAGAAAATGTGGCACATATACACCATGGAACACAATGCAGCCATAAAAGGGATGAGTTCATGCCCTTTGCAGGCACAGGGACAAAGCTCAAAAGCATCATACTCAGCAGACTAACACAGGGACAGAAAACCAAGCACTGCATGTTCTCAATCATAAGTGGGAGTTGAAAAATGAGAACACATGGACACAGGGAGGGGAACATCACACACCGTGGCATGTCAGGGCGCAAGGGGGCTAGGGGAGGAATAGCATTAGGAGAAATACCTAATGTAGATGACTGCAGCAAACAACCATGGCATGTGTATACCTATATAACACACCTGCACGTTCTGCCCAAGTATCCCAGAACTTAAAGTATAATAAAAAATAAAAATAAATAAAAATACATTTGCTTTTATCGTTTAAACTACTATTTTTTTTTTTTTTTTTGAGACGGAGTTTCGCTCTTGTTACCCAGGCTGGAGTGCAATGGCACGATCTCGGCTCACCGCAACCTCCGCCTCCTGGGTTCAGGCAATTCTCCTGCCTCAGCCTCCTGAGTAGCTGGGATTACAGGCACGTGCCACCATGCCCAGCTAATTTTTTGTATTTTTAGTAGAGACGGGGTTTCACCATGTTGACCAGGATGGTCTCGATCTCTTGACCTCGTGATCCACCCGCCTCGGCCTCCCAAAGTGCTGGGATTACAGGCTTGAGCCACCGCGCCCGGCCAAGTTTAAACTACTATTCTTATTTCCCAGATTTGGAGGCAAATGGTATACGAATAATTTATTTAATTACCCTTTGATATTTGTAGTAATAATTTTTGTTTTTGCAAATAATATGTATCAAAATAATGTGTAGGCATTGTAGAAAATTTTAAAAACACAGACTAGCAGGAAGGAGAAACTAAAGATTACCTGCAATCACACCTCCAAGAGAAAATCACTAACATATTCTGGTTTCATGGCGAAAATTTTTTTGGTTCCTTTTTCTCTTTTTTTATGTAACACATATACAGCAAAATACATAACAGAAATTGTATCATATAAAACCCCCTTCAACTTCTTCTTATTTTTATTACTATTATTATTTTGAGACAGAGTTTTGCTCTGTTGCCCAGGGTGAAGTGCAGTGGTGCATCATGGCTCACTGCAGCCTCAACTCTGGGGCTCAAAGGATCTTCCCATCTCAGCCTGTCGAGTAGCTAGGACTAGAGATGTACCACATCCAGCTAATTTTTTTTTCTTTTTTTTTTGAGAAGATTTTACCATGCTTCAGTCAGGTCTTGAACTCAGGGCTTCATGCAATCTGCCTGCCTAGGCCTTTAGCTCATAAAACACTATTCACTCACTGTGTAACTTGTCATGTTACTGAAAATTTAAATAATATGGAATATATAGAAAACAAACAAACGCTAGTAGCAAAACTATAAATGATGAAATAGAAAAATTGCCAAAGCGATACAGTCAGATCTTTAATTTTCTGACTTTTCCACAGGTAACCTCATATAGTAGAACAAATAGAAACCTTGGGTCAATAAATAAGTTCCAATTTTTATTCCATTTCTCAGTAACTAGCTGATTGTGCTAAGTATTAGGTTGGTGCAAAAACAATTGTGGTTTTTACAGTTACTTTCAACTGCAATGGAAAAAACTGCAATTATTTTCACACCAACCTTATAGCTAAGCAGCTTATCTAGCCTCTCTGAGCTTTAGTTTTTACCTATCTCTGGATAGCTTCCTAATAACCATCTTAAATATTCAGACTGGCCACAAGGTAAATAAAGGGATTGGCATATAGTGTTTTGCACTGTGAAGAACAGAAATTATGGTTTTTAAAATAGTTCCTTATCCTCAAGGAAAACAAAAAGAAACACTTTTCCCAGGAGTTATGTGAAAGGAGATAAAATAAAGGCATGGGGGAATGGGGCACTAGGGGAGGAATCTCAGGGGGTGGGGGATTGGGGAGGGATAGCACAGGAGAAACACCTAATGTAGATGACAGGGCAATGGATGCAGCAAACCACCACCATGTCATGTGTACACCTATGTAACAAACCTGCAGGATCTGCACAAAGTAAAATTAAACAAATAAACAAAATATATTGTTGATATTGGGTGCAAACATAAATAGAAAAATATAAAAATAAGAAACAAAACATTGTTCCAATATAATTCAACATAAAGAAAAAAGTTTCAAAAAGTAGATTTTATTTTAATTTTTAAATAACTGCTAGGAATTAGAGTCAGAAAATGATGATGTTATTTAACTCCATAGGCAAAAAAACTAAAGTATTAATTTTCTTAGAGTATAAACACAAAACTGAGACAATTTATAAAATTTAATGAAGCCGAACTTAGAGTTGAGATATAGAGTAGAAAAATACAGTGAACTATTTCTAGTATTACAGACAAATGGAAAGCATGGTTGCCCTTGAGAAGAAAAAGAGAAAAACTTATCCATAGCAACCCAAATGTTTATCTTCTTTGTTTGGCAAAAGTTGCTGTATTGATATATTAGATAGGAAAAAAATAAAAGACCACATTTCATTACTTATGAACAAAAGAAAACACATGAATTTTTGATTTTCAGACTTTCTGGCCCTCAAAAGACATTTAACTTTCTTCTTTGAATTTTGATATATTTATAATTTTAACCTTATCCAAGACAAATATTAGTATAGCTTTAAAATGAGGAAGCCCTTTGAACATAGTGGCCAATTTCTTATACAGTCAACTCCACTAATCACCTCAATATTGTAATGTCTTACATTTTTTACTTTGATTTGAAATTTAATTTTTTTAAATGAAATCAAATGCCCTTGCTTTATTTTTCTTGTGCTGGTTTAAAGAGTTGGAATTTGTTTGTTTTAGCTACATCCATTATGTTTTTACCACTTTAGCCCAGACCCTTTAAATCTTTCTTACCACGTAGCTTCATCTCACATGGAGATTATAGATTCTTGTTTTTTCAGCTTGATATTGGCTCCTGGTCATCATTTTTCCACCAGCTATTCATTCAGCCTACTTTTAAAGCTTTGAACATATTTACTTAGCCAGAATATAGTTAGTAGAGTATTAAGAATGTAAAATTAAAATGCAAATAAAACTCAAATTCTGTTTCAGAGCTCCTAGAGATTTCACTGTAAATAATGTCCTTTTGGCAATGAAGTACTTTTTTCATAATATTTATGGAATAAACAAAAGATTTGTAACTGTCAAATGACTTTGATAGGCAGGCTTGATTTTGATACAGTAATGAATTTAAATTTACACAGTATTTTTTTCTTTTTTCACTTTAAAATGAAAAAATTGGATATTTTAATCTATGTTTATGAACCTCTATGTTCTTACATTTATGTTCTTCTTTACTGTATTTTTTGTATAGATGACTCTTCCATAATCTAAGCAACAAATATATAAGGTAAATCATTTCTTTCTGTTTTAAAGTGATGAAATTGAAGCACAAAAGTTGTAAATGACTTGGTAAAGTTAATGTATCTAGAATCAGCTGTTGTAAATACAATAAAATTGCTCTGATACTAATTCTGGGTGTTTCTTACAACTCCAGTGTTGTTCCTCTAGTGCTTTGAGGTCTACATTTTTCCTCGTCTCCTTCTTGTGTCCATCGCTTCTTCCCTTCTACTTAGATTCATTCTGGACACTATGCTAGAAGGAACTATTTTCCTCAGTGCAGTTGAGCCAGTAATTTGGACTAGACTATTTTGCACATAATCAGCGTTAGCCCAGAAGAAAAGAACTTTAAGAAAACTCTGGAAACAGTGATCAAAATATATAGAGCATTAAGATCAACATATTGCATTGCATATATATGATATATGTAAATATCTTCTCTGTTTTTCTTTGCTTGAGGTATTTCTTCCCTAATTTTTACAAATTATGGGACTAATCAGATACAGTAAGCTATCCTCTGTCTCACCTCAAATTTATTCTTTTTAAATTATTTATTAATTTATTAAAATTTAAGTTCTGGGATACATGTGCAGAACATGCAGGTTTATTACATAGGTATACATGTGCAATGGTGGTTTGCTGAATCCATCACCCCATCATCTACATTAAATATTTCTCCTAATGCTATCCCTCCCCAATCCCCCCACTCCCTGCTATCCCTCCCTTAGCCCTTCACCCACTGGCAGGCCCTGGTGTGTGATGTTCCCTTCCCTGTGTCCATGTACTCTCACTGTTCAACACTCACTTATGAGTGAGAGCTTGTAGGGTTTGGTTTTCTGTTCTTGTGTCAGTTTGCTGAGAAGCATGGTTTATAGCTTCATCCATGTACCTGCAAAGAACATGAATTCATCCTTTTTTATGACTGCATAGTATTTCATGATATATATGTGCCACATTTGCATTATCCAGTCTATCATTGATGGGCATTTGGGTTGGTTCCAGGTCTTTGCTATTATGAACAGTGCTGCAATGTGCATGGAATGTTTTCCATCTATATGTGTCGTCTCTTAAATCCTTGATCACTGTTTTGTAGTAAATGGCTACAAAATATGACTTTTTTTATAGAACAACAATTTTTATTTCCACAACTTAGCCCAATTCAACATTATTAAATAATGTCAAATCTTAGTAATTCTATGTACTAGACCATTCTTATGCTGCTAATAAAGACGTACCTGAGACTGGGTAATTTATAAAGAAAAAAGGTTTAATTGACTCACAGTTTAGCATGGTGGGGGAAGCTTCAGGAAACTTACCATCATGGCAAGAGGAGAAGCAAATATGTCTTTCTTCACATGGTGGCAAGAAGTGCCAAGCAAGCCAGGCAAAAGGGGAAAAAGCCCCTTATAAAATCATCAGATCTCATGAGAACTCACCCACCACCACAAGAACAGCATGAGGGTAACTACCCTCATGATTCAATTACCTCCCACCAGGTCCCACCCACAACACATGAGGATAATGGGAATTATAATCCAAGATGAGTTTTGGGTGGAGACACAGCCAAACCATATCATCCTATAAGTAAAGTATTACATTTTCTGGTACTTTCATTCAATATTCATTTCATCTTAAATAAATCTAGAGAAATGCAACAAAAGTTTACAATTCAATCACTGGCTTAAGCCACATATTTATGTGGAATAAGCCAGATTTACATAAGCAAATTCAAATTTCCAGCTTAATATTACATTATATTACATGGAACACTACATATTTGCAATGAGCAATCTTTAAATAGGGTTTCTAGCCAATCTATTAATAATCTGTCATTAATGGCTTTTACTCTATTAGACCATTGGCTACCGAGTTAACTTGGTTTTAATTTCTCTTGTTTTAATTCATTTTCAATTTGGTCCCCTTGGAGACCATATAAAGATTTAAAAATTTTAATGTTTTATGCTAAAAAACTACATAGATGAGAATACTAGAAGGTGTATGTTATTATTCATCCAATGCCTGATGTTAGGTTACATATAAAATAAGACAAAAGATACTGGCATAATAAGGATATTTGAAGAATATAGGTAATACATTTATGCATTCTCATTAAAAACTTAAAATTATAGAAATAAAACTGGAATACTTCTCGAGCTCTACAAAAACTTCAAGTCCCTATCATGACTAACTTATGTTCAGCTTTTTAATATTTCCATACCTTATGTTTTTAAATCCAATTATAAATATGTAACAGAGACATTATCAAGTACATATCTAATACAGTAATGTGCATCAATCTACTATGAATGAGAACTGATAAATATTTCAAATTGGTCCTATTTACATATATATGTATATATTTTATTGCGTTTTAGGTTTTGGGGTACATGTGAAGAACATGCAGAATTGTTGCATAGGCACATATATGGCAATGTGGATTCCTGCCTTCCTCCCCATCACCTATATCAGGCATTTCTCCCCATGTTATCCCTCCCTAATTCCCTGCCCCCTGCTGTCCCTCCCCTGGGTACCCCCCACAGACCCCAGTGTGTGATGCTCCCCTCCCTGTGTCCATGTGTTCTCATTGTTCAACACCCACCTATGAGTGAGAACATGCGGTGTTCGATTTTCTGTTTTTGTGTCAGTTTGCTGAGAATGATGGTTTCCAGGTTCATCCATGTCCCTGCAAAGGACATGAACTCATTTTTATGGATGCATAATATTCCATGGTGTATATGTGCCACATTTTCCCTGTTCAATCTATCATTGATGGGCATTTGGGTTGGTTCCAGGTCTTTGCTATTGTAAACAGTGCTGCAATGTTTCCAAATTGGTCCTATTTTTAAGGCTGCTTCAAATATATTTTCTGCTTTTTACATCTACTCAGTCCATCTAAAATAAAAAACCTACAAAGTAGATACAGAAAGCTAGAACATGTCTCAGCCCTGCATTTTGTGGATCTAAAATTAAGTTCATTAAAACAGATTAATTTTACAAAATAGTAATACCAACATGAAATGTCATGTTTCTCAATGTACACTCATGCTTCATGACAACAGGTATCATTTCTGTTATCAATGTACACACAGCACCTAGTATATTAACAGGCAAATTAGTATGTATTGAAAACTTGCTGCAAATTTGAATGAATGAATTGAGAAAAAATTGTTATAAATTGAATTATATGGAAATTTAGATAACATATATTTTTTATTGTATTTTAAGTTTGTGCAGAATGTACAGGTTTGTTACATGGTTATACATGTGCCATGGTGATTTGCTGCATCCATCATCCCATCATCTACATTAGTATTTCTCCTAATGCTATCCCTCTCCTAGCATCCCACTTACCAACAGGCCCCTGTGTATGATGTTCCCCTCCCTGTGTCTATGCGTTCTCATTGTTCAGCACCAACTTATTAGTCAGAATGTGGTGTTTGGTTTTCTGTTCTTCTGTCAGTTTGCTGAGAATGATGACTTACAGCTTCATCCATGTCCCTGCAAAGGACATGAACTCATTCTTTCTTATGGCTGCATAGTATTCCATGGTGTATATGTGCGACATTTTCTTTATCTAGTCTATTACTGATGGGCATTTGGTTGGCATTTCTCTTTGCTATTGTGAACAGTGCTGCAATAAACATATGTGTGTATGTGTCTTTATAAGAGAATGATTTATAATCCTTTGGGTATATACCCAGTAATTGGATTGCTGGGTCAAATGGTATTTCTAGTACGAGATCCTTGAGGAATCACCATACTGTTTTCCACAATGGTTGAACTAATTTACACTAATTATCTTGGTTATGTGGGTTCTTTTCTGGTTCCATATGAAATTTAAGGTTTTCTATTTTCCTTTTTTTTAAATTCTGTGAGAAAAGTCAATGGTAGCTTGATGGGGACAGAATGGAATCTATAAATTAGTTTGGGCAGCACGAGAATTGAATGTTTTTTCATCTGCTTGTGTCCTCTCTTGTATCCTTGAGCAGTGGTTTGTAGTTCTTGAAGAGATCCTTCACATCCCTGGTTAGTTGTATTCTAAGGTATTTATTCTCTTTGTAGCAATTGTTAATGGAAGTTCACTCATGATTTGACTCTCCATTTGTCTATTACTGGTGTATAGAAATGCTTGTGATTTTTGCACATGGATTTTGTATCCTGAGACTTTGCTGAAGTTGCTTATCATGTTAAGGAGGTTTTGGGCTGAGACAATGGGTTCTTCTAAATATACAATCACGTCATCTGCAAATAGAGACAATTTAACTTGCTCTTTTTTTAGTGGAATACTGTTTAGTTTTTTTTCTCACCTGATTGCCCTGGCCAGAACTTCCAATACTATGATGAAAAGGAGTAGTGAGATAGGGCATCCTTGTCTTGTCCCAGTTTTCAAAGGGAATGCTTTCAGTTTTTGCTCATTCAGTGTGATAATGGCTGTGGGTTTGTCCTAAATAGCTATTACTAATTTGAGATACCTTATATCAATACCTAGTTTGTTGAGAGTTTTTATCATAGAGTGCTGCTGAATTTTGTCAAAGGCCTTCTCTGCATGTATTGAGATAATGTCATTTTTGTCTTTGGTTCTGTTTATGTGATAGATTACTTTTACAGATTCACGTATGTTGAACCAGCCTTGCACCCGAGGAATGAAACTGACTTGATCGTGATGGGTGAGCTTTTTGATATGTTGTTGGAATCGGTTTGCCAGTATTTTATTGAGGATTTTTGCATAAATATTCATCACGGATATTGGCCTGAAATGCTCTTTTTTAGTTGTGCTTCTGCCAGGTTTTGGTGTCAGGATGATGTTGGTCTTATAAAATGAGTTAGGGAGGATTCCCTCATTTCGTATTGTTTGTAATATCTTCAGAACAGATTATATCAGCTCCTCTTTGTACCTCTTGTAGAATTTGGCTGTGAAACTGTTTGGCGCGGGACTTTTTTGGTCGATAGGCTGTTAATTGCTGTCTCAATTTCAGACCTTGTTATTGGTCTATTCTGGGATTCAACTTCTTCCTGGTTTAGTCCTGCAAGGGTATAAGTGTACAGGAATTTATCCATTTTTCTAGATTTACTAGATGTTATTTGCATAGAGTTGTTTGTAGTAGTCTACAAGAATGTGGGATCAGTGGTGTACCCCTTTATCATTTTTTATTGCATCTATTTGATTCTTTTATTAGTCTGGTTAGAGGTCTATTTTGTTGATCTTTTCACTGATTTTTTTGAAGGATTTTTTGTGTCTCTATCTCCTTCAGTTCTGCTCTGATATTAGTTATTTATTTTCTTCTACTAGCTCCCTTTGTTTGATCTTGCTCGTCTAGTTCTTTCAATTGTGACATTAGGGTGTCGATTTTAGATCTTTCCTTGCTTCTCTTGTGGGCATTTAGTGCTATAAATTTCCCTCTAGACACTGCTTTAAATGTGTTCCAGAGATTCTGGTATGTTGTGTCTTCATTCTTATTGATTTTGAACATATTTATTTCTGTCTTTATTTATCCAGAAGTCATTCAGGAGCAGGTTGTTCAATTGCCATGTAGTTGTGCTATTTTGAGTGAGTTTGTTAATCCTGAGTTCTAATTGGATTGCACTGTGGTCTGAGAGAATGTTTGTTATTATTTGTTATTTTGCATTTGCTGAGGGGTGTTTTACTTCCAATTATGTGTTCAATTTTAGAATAAGTGTGATGTGGTGCTGAGAAGAATGTACATCATGTGGATTTTGCATGGAGAGTTCTGTAGATGTCTATTAGGTCCACTTGGTCCAGATCTGAGTTCAAATCCTGGATATCCCTGTTCACTTTCTGTCTTGTTGATCTGTCTAATATTGACAGTGGGGTGTTAAAGTCTCCCATAATTATTGTGTGGGAGTCAAAGTCTCTTTGTGGGTCTCTAAGGAATTGCTTTATGTATCTGGGTGCTCCTGTATTGGGTGCATATATGTTTAGGATAGTTAGATTTTCTTATTGTATTCATCCCTTTATTATTATGTAATACTCTTCTATGTCTCTTTTGATCTTTGTTGGCTTAAATTCTGTTTTATCAGAGACTAGAAGTGCAACCCCTGCTTTTTTTGTCTCTCCATTTGCTTGGTAAATCTCCCTTAATCCGTTTATTTTGAGCCTATGTGTGTCTTTACATGCAAGGTGTATCTGCTGAATACACCACAACGATTGGTCTTGACTCTTTATCCAATGTTCCAGGCTGTGTCTTTTGATTGGGGCATTTATCCCATTTACATTTAAGGTTAATATGTAATGTGTGAATTTGATACTGCCAGTTTGATGCTAACTGGTTGTTCTGCCCATTAGTTGATACGGTTTCTTCATAGTGTCGATGGTATTTACAATTTGTTATGTTTTTGGAATGGTTGGTACTGGTTGTCCCTTTCCATGTTTAGTGCTGCCTTTAAGGAGCTCTTGTAAAGCAAGACTGGTGGTGACAAAATCTCTCAGCAGTTGTCTGTAAAGGATTTTATTTCTCCTTTGCACATGAAACTTAGTTTGGCTGGATATGAAATTCTGGGTTGGAAATTCTTTTCTTTAAGGATATTGAATATTGGCCCCCACTCTCTTCTGGCTTGTATAGTTTCTGCTGAGAGCTTCCCTGTGAGTCTTATGAGCTCCCTTTGTCAGTAACAAAATCTTTACCTCTGGCTATCTTAGCATTTTTTTCCTTCATTTCAACCCTCGTGAATCTGACGATTATATGTCTTTGGGTTGCTCTTCTCAAGGAATATCTTTGTGGTGTTTTCTTATTTCCTGAATTTGAATATTGGTTTCCCTTGCTAGGTTGGGGAAGTTCTCCTGGATAATATCCTGAAAAGTGTTTTCCAACTTGGTTTAATTCTCCTGTTCACTTTCAGGTACACTGATCAAACAGATTTTGTTTTTCACGTAATCTTATATTTCTTGGAGGCTTTGTTGACTTATTTTCACTCTTTTTTTCTCTAATCTTGCCTTCTCACTTTATTTGGTTGATTTGATCTTCAATCTCAGATAGCCTTTCTTCCACTTGATTGACTGGGCTATTGAAACTTTTATCTGCTTCATGAAGTTCCCACGTTTTTCAACTTCATCAAATCGTTTTTGTTCTTCTTTATGCTAGTTATTCTATGTAGCATTTTGTCAAAGCTTTTTTCAAGTTCTTAGCTGCCTTGCATTTGGTTAGAACATGCTCCTTTAGCTATGTTCTAACCTTCTGAAACCTGCTTCTGTCAATATATCAAACTCATTCTCCATCCAGTTTTGTTCCCTTGCTGGTGAGGAGTTGTGATCCTCTGGAGGAGTAGAGAAGTTCTAGGCTTTGAAGAATTCAGCCTGTTTGCACTGTTTTTTCCTAATCTTCATGAATTTATCTACCTTTGGTCTTTGAAGTTGGTGACCTTTGGATGGAGTCTCTGAGTGGACGTGCTTTTGGTTGATGTTGAAACAATTTCTTTCTGTTTGTTAGTTTTCCTTCTAGCTGTCAGGCCCCTCTCTGCAGGTCTGCTGGAGGTCCATTCCAGACCCTGCTTGTCTGGAATCACCAGAAGGGGCTGCAGAACAGCAAAGATTGTTGCTTGTTCCTTCCTCTGGTAGCTTCATCCCAGAAGGGTACTTGCCAGATGCCAGCCAGAGCTCTCCTGTATGAGGTGTCTGTCAGCCCCTGCTGGGAGATGTCAGGATACGTAAGGGTTAGGAAGCCACTTGAGGAGGCAATCTGACCCTTATCAGACCTCAAGCACTGTGCTGGGAGATTTGTTGCTCCCTTCAGGGCTCCCAGGCAGGGATGTCACGTCTGCTGAAGCTGAACCCACAACTGCCCCTTTTCCCAGGTGCTCTGTCCCAAGAAGGTGGGGGCATTAGTTAAAAGTCCCTGATCAGCTGCTGGCTTTTTTCAGAGATGCCCCACCCAGCAAGAAGGGAGTCTAGTGACAGTTTCCCTGCAGAGGCCTTTCTGAGCTGCCAGAGGCTTCGCTAAGTTGCTGTGTAAACTTCCCAGTGACTTTGTTTACACAGGTGAGGTTAAAACTGCTTACCCGAGTCTCAGCATTTGTGGATACCCTCACTCCAATGAGTCTGACTGTCCCACTTGGAGCTCAGACTGATGTGCTAGCTGTGAGAATTTCAAGCCAGGGGATCTTAGTTTGCTGGTCTTTGTCGGTGAGGGACCCGCTGAGCCAGATCACTTGGCTACCTGGCTTCAGCCCCCTTTTTCAGGGGAATGAGTGGTTCTGTCTCCATGGCTTTCCAGATGCCACTGGGGTGTGATATAAAACAAACAAACAATCTGCTGCAGCTAAAACGGCTGCCCACTTTCCTGCTGGAAATCCCGGTGTTGGTGTTGTAGGCACCAGAGAGAATATCTTGGCCTGCAGGTTGTGAAGATCATGAGAAAAGCATAGTATCTGAGCCAGAGTGTCAGGAAAAGTACCTAATGGCTTCCCTTAGCTAGGAGAGGGAGTTTTCTAGTCCCTTGTGCCTACCGCTTTGGCTTGCCCTCCTTGGGCTGCACGCATTGTCTAACCAGTCCCCATGAGATGAACCTGGTATCAGTTAGAAATGTGGATAGCTCCTGCCTTTTGCATTGCCCTTGCTGGGAACCGTGTATCAGAGCTGTTCCTATTTGGCCATCTTGGCAGCTTATCTTAGATAGCATATCTTAAAATCCAAGTTTGTTTTGGTGAATTAAGGCCAAAAGTGTATTGGTGGGTAAACATCTATTGATCCTAAGGCTCAAAATAGATTGAAAACTCTGGCGTTCTAATGAAGTATAATTTTCTTTACCTAGGCAAAGGCTGCCAATATGCCAGAATCATCTTGGGCACATTGTATATTCTATTTACAATATTATTATAAGTACTGTTATTTTTATTCTTATATGCTCTTGCATTACCTTGGTTTAGTGTGATACTCAAGTCAGTCAAACTTGCTTAGGACCTGGGTTTCCTATCCCATGTGCAAGTTCCACTATATTAATTATTTGAGGAGCCATTTGGGAAACTAAAATATTCCAAAAGTGAGAACAGTTAGTTTGTATTACCTTTGCACAAATATGGATAGCAACTGATTTAATAAACCTATATATGAAAAGTGATTAGTAATGTAAATACTAATAAATGTAAATGCTAATATGACTAATACTACTAAAAATATTAACAAATACTACTAATAATAAATGTAAATAATATATTAATGTGCTTTTCTTTTTTGCACTTGTGTGTATGACTTTTTTTTATATTCAACAACTATTACACTTCCAAATAAAACTATCTAGTAATTCAATCACAATACATTCAGCATTGAAAATGCAGCTTCTTTTTCTATTCTTTTTCACAAGCCACTATCTCATAATTCTTATTTGTAGAGCTGCACTTACATTCAATTACTGTTGACATCTGTATGCCCAGTCATGGGCAAAGGTGAGATACGTTGCTCCTAAGTCCAAGGATACTCAGATGTAATTCAATCAAGGTTCCTTAAGGGCTATTGTATTAGTCCATTTTTATGCTGCTGATAAAGACTTACCTGAGACTGGGAAGAAAAAGAGGCTTAATTGGACTTATGGTTCCATATGACTGGGGAAGCTTCAGAATCATGGCAGGAGGTGAAAGGCAATTTTTACATGGTGGCAGCAAAAGAAAAATCAGAAGGAAGCAAGAGCAGAAACCCTTGATAAACCAATCAGATCTCATGACACTTATTCACTGTTATGAGACTAGCATGAGAAAGACTGGCCCCATGATTCAATTATCCTGTGTCCCTCCCACAACACCTGGGAAGTCTGGGAAATACAAATCAAGTTGAGATTTGGTTGGGGACACAGACAAGTCATATTAGGTATACACAATATTCCCATCTGTCATCAACATAGTCATGTTTAATAAATTGTTTTGGTTTGGTTATAGGGGCCAACTGTGAGAATTACTTGTACTGTGTTCAGGATAAACTACAGAGACTCTTCCGTTCTTGATGTTTTTCAAAGCTATTTTTATTTTAATTACATTTCATAATTATGGATACTTTTATTTGGTATATATAAAATAGTATTTTTCATTTTCATTTAGACAGAAATGAAGTTACTGATCTGAATTGGTGAGTCCTGTGTCTACATACAGGCAATAGAAGTGCCTGCAGAATAAAGGGTAGAAGGAATTGCCAAGGAGGGGAAGGGGAAATCCAGCTTTCTAGTTTGAAGCCAGTGACAGCATTGTGATTGGTCCTACTTAAGAAAGAGGCTGAAATAATCATGTGGTTTTTGTCTTTGGTGCTGTTTATGTGATCGATTATGTTCATAGATTTGTGGATGTTGAACCAGTCTTGTATCCCTGGGATGAAGCCGACTTGATCATGATGGATAAGCTTTTTGATGTGCTACTGCATTTGGTTTGCCAGTATTTTATTGAAGATTTTTGCATCAATATTCGTTATGGATATTGGCCTGAAATTTTATTTTTTAGTTGTGTCTGTGTCAGGTTTTGGTATCAGGATGATGTTGTTGGTCCCATAAAATGAGTTAGGGAGGATTCCCTCTTTTTATATTGTTTGGAATAGTTTCAGAAGAAATTGTACCAGCTCCTCTTTGTACCTCTGGTAGATTTGGGCTATGAATCCATCTGGTCCTGGACTTTTTTTGGTTGGTAGGCTATTAATCGCTGCCTCAACTTCAGACCTTGTTATCAGTCTATTCAGGAATTCAGCTCCTTCCTGGTTTAGTCTTGGGAGGGTGTAAGTGTCCAGGAACTTATAAATTTCTTCTAGATTTACTGGTTTATCTGCATAGAGATATTTGTAGTAATCTCTGATGGTAGTTTGTATATCGGTGTGATTGATGGCAATATCTCCTTTATCATTTTTTATTGTATCTTTTTTATTCTTCTCTTTTTTCTTTTTTGTTAGTCTGGCTAGCAGTCTATTTTGTTGATCTTCTCAAAAAAAACAGCTCCTTTATTCGTTGATTTTTTGGAGGTTTTTTTTTTTTTTGTATCTATATCTTCTTCAGTTCTTCTTTGATCTTTGTTATTTCTTGTCTTCTGCTAGCTTTGAATTTGTTTGACCTTACTCCTCTACTTGCTTTACTCGTGAGTTTAGGGTGTCAATTTTATATCTTTCCTTACTTTTCTGGTGGACATTTAGTGCTATAAATTTCCCTCTAGACACTGCTTCAAATATGTCCCAGAGATTCTGGTACACCGTGTCTTCATTCTCATTTGTTGTGAAGAACGTCATTATTTCTGCCTTCATTTCATTATTTTTCCAATAGTCATTCCGGAGCAGGTTGTTTAGTTTTCATGTGATTGTGTGGTTTTGGGTGTGAAGGCTTTCGAAAAAAATTCAACAGCCATTTATGCTAAAAACTGTCAATAAACTAGGCATCGATGGATTGTATCTCATAATAATAAGAGCTGTTTCTGACAAACCCACAGCCAATATCATAGTGAATGGGTAAAAACTGGAAGCATTCCCTTTGAAAACTGGCATGTGAGAGGGATGCCCTCTCTCACCACTTCTATTCAACATAGCATTGGGGTTCTTGCCAAGGCCATCAGGCAAGAAAAAGAAATAAAGCATCTTCAAATAAGAGAAGACATCAAATTGTCCCTGTTTGCAGATGACATAATTGTGTATTTAGAAGACCCTATTGTCTCAGCCCAAATTCACCTTAAGCTGATAAGCAACTTCGACAAAGTCTCAAGATATAAAATCAATGTGCAAAAATCGCAAGCATTCCTATATACCAATAGGAGACAAACAAAGAGCCAAATAATGAGAGAACTCCCATTCGCAATTGTTACAAAGAGAATTGAATACCTAGGAATAAAACTAATAAAGGATACGAAAGACCTCTTCAAAGAGAACTACAAACCACTGTTCAAGGAACTAAGGAGGACACAAACAGATGGAAAACCATTCCATCCTTATGGTTAAGAAGAATCAATATCATGAAAATGGCCATATTGTCCAAAGTAATCTGTAGATTTAATGCTCTCCCCATCCAGCTACCATGAATTTCTTCACAGAATTGGAAAAAAAAAAACACATTAATTTTCATATGAAACTAAAAAGGAGCCCCCATAGCCAAGACAATCCTAAGCACACACACACACAAATAAAATAATAAAATAAAATAAATTAAAAAAAAACTAGTGGCATCATGCTACCTGATTTCAAACTATGCTACAGGGCTATGGTACTGGTACCAAAACAGACAAACAGACCAATGGAGCAGCAAAAGAGAGGGCTCAGAAGTAACGTTACACATTTACAACCATTTGATCTTTGACAAACCTGATGAAAACAACAATGGAGAAAAGAATTCTTACTTATTAAACGGTGTTGGGAAAATTGGCTAGCCATATGCAAAGAGTTGAAACTGGATCCCTTCCTTACAGGTTATAAAAAATTAACTCAAAGTGGATTAAAGATTTAAATCTAAGACCTAAAAACCATAAAAATCTGAGAAGAAAGCCTAGGCAATACCATTCAGGACATAAGTATGGGCAAAGACGTCATGACTAAAACACCAAAATCAATGGCAACAAAAGCCAAAATAGACAAATGGAATATAGTTAAACTTAAGAACTTCTGCACAGCAAAAGAAACTATCAATAGAGTGAAGAGGCAACCCACAGAATGAAAGAAAATTTTTGCAGTCTACCCATCTGACAAATGGCTAATATCCAGAATCTACAAAGAACTTAAACACATTTACAGGAAAAAAACAAACAACCGCATCAAAAAGTGGGTGAAGGATATATAGACACTTTTCAAAAGAAGACATTTATGCAGCCAACAAACATATGAAAGAAAGCTCATTATCCCTAGTCATTAGAGAAATGCAAATCAAATCCACATTAAGATACCATTTCATGCCAGTTAGAATGGTGATCATTAAAAGGTCAGGAGACAGCAGATGCTGGAGAGGATGTGGAGAAACAGGAATGCTTTTATACTGTTGCTGGAAGTGTAAACTAGTTCAAACATTGTGGAAGACAGTGTGGTGATCTAGAACCAGAAATTTCATTTGACCCATCAATCTCATTACTGGGTATATACGTAAAGGATTATAAATCATTCTATTATAAATACACATGCACATGTATGTTTATTGCAGCACTGTTCACAATAGCAAAGACTTGGAACCAATCCAAATGCCCATCAATGACAGATTGGATAAAGAAAATATTTCACATATATATCATAGAATACTATGCAGCCATAAAAAATGATGAGTTCATGTCCTTTGAAGGAACATGGATGAAGCTGGAAACCATCATTCTCAGCAAACTAACACAAGAACAGGAAACCAAACACCACATGTTCTCACACATAAGTGGGTGTTGAACAATGAAAACACATGGATGCAGGGAGGGGAACATCACACACTGGGGCCTGGGAGTGGAGGTGCGGTAAGGGGCTAGGGGATGGATAGCATTAAGAGAAATACCTAATTTAGATGACAGGGTGATGGATGCAGCCTACCACAATGGCACGTGTATACCTGTGTAACAAATCTGCATGTTCTGCACATATACCACAGAACTTAAAGTATAATAAAAGAATTAAAATTATATTAAATTATATTAAAAAGAAACTACCTATACAGCAGTTATTTCCCATTTTGTTCATATATACCAATTGATTAAGATTTTTCTGAAATTGGAGGATAAAACAAATGTTTGAACATAAATAGAAGTCTCCGTGAAAGTGAAGTGAGAGACAATTCTGAGTATTGATTTTCAAAGCTCCCTAATCAATTGTAACAAATACTCATGATGATAGGGACAGTGTAAAATGGGACAGGCATATTTGAATAACACTCACAGGATAAAAACATCATCGTCTAACAAACAGGATATGCTTTGGGCTACTTGAGTATGCACAAAGACCTCAGGGCACTGGTAACACTTTTCTTCCCTGGATGCACCTGATATAAAGCTATTGTTCTTAATATTTTGCTAATCATATCATATATAAGGTGAACATATCTTTTTATAGAGTCTAATATTTCTGTTATATGTTGATTTATTGATAGCAACTTTAGGGTGGATTTCAACATATTACCTCTATTTCTTTGAAAAGTACTTTTTCAGAATTAACAGTTTGTACAGTTAAATAAGATAAAATGTTGTCTTTTCTATTACCACCTAGGCTTGAGTTGTTTTACAATTGCAATTAAATGATGTTATTACTAAAGTGATTAGGAATAGACTATTGTATCTAAATTCAGAAAGGCGGGATCTTTTTTTAGGGACATCTTTATGACCTAGAGGTCTAAAGGTGCTGAAATGGTAGAAATCAATATTGTATTAAATGACATCATACATTGGATTCACTCAGAGTTTTTAAAATCTGGCACCATAGTTTTCTCCATTTTAAAACACAGCTGCACCCAGACTTTTTGCTGAGGCTGCTCTTCAGTCACCAACGTTCCTAAGTCTATCAACCTGCACAGAACTTCACGTTCTAGAGATGCCCACATCCATTAACAACTCAACAATACATTGCCCTGTTCCTCAGAACATTGTTCTCCAAACAGGGTTGAAAAGTCAGCTTCCTAATATGTTGACTATCCAGCTAAAATGCACTTTTATAGTTTCTATACAAAGAATAGTCTGTATTTGGGAAATGGTACAGATAGGAAGAATAATGAAGAGGCAATTGCAGTAAGGGAAATGAGGGTTGTTGAGATCTAGATGGTGTCAGTCAGTATGGTCAGAGAGGTGGACAAATTCTGAATATATTTTGAAGCAAGGGTCAGCTGCATTTTCTCTGTCATTAGATACAAGGTAGGAGAAAGAAAAAGATAAAGATAAATACATAGTTTTTGTTGTTAGCAAATGGAAGGAAGGAGCTACCATTTACTGAGAGTAGAATGGTTCTGGACAGGTTAAACTTCAAGTATCTAGTCAATGTTCAAGTAGAGATGTTGAGTAGGCAGATGTACATATAAGTCAAGAGATCATCAGAAAGACATCAACTACAGTTATACACATTTTAGTAGTCTTCATATAGTTGTAAAATGTAGAAAATAAGTTTAATGCAGAGAACCGATATATACATTTTGGGACACTCCAATAGGAAGCAGTCCATTAGAATCAAAATAGAGCATGCCTAAACTAAGAAAATGTAGCAATTATTTACTCCAAAATGAATAAAGGAAGAAAAAGGATTTTGAATCAATAACCAATGGGACTCTAAATGGAGGTATTCTTTTTTGTTATAATAATATTTTGTAATTGGTTATAAGATAAATTTTCACCCTTGGAGAGCAAGAATTATGCAGGTTGATGATTTATAATGCTTTCAAAATATTTTATTGACTTTATAGTAGATAAATAAGAACTTCGTAATTTCAGAAAATAACTTTCATATTATTGGGAGAACATGTACAGATTGGAAATATAATTTTCAAAATTGCCATTTTAATGAAACCTTAAAATTACATTTAAAGTTGGATATGTACTTTGTTATTTTTATCATATTGTCTTTTCTTTCAAGTATTCTTTAGTTATTTCATTATTTTTATTTAAAAGTTTGAGTTGATATTCCATTTGATTAATTTCAATTCTTAATTACTTTTCATTAAGTATGTATTTCAAATGAATATATATTGATTATTTATTTAACTAACATTTCAGGAAAAGTACAAAGCTTCATCCTAGGAAATACACTCTAGCTATAAGACTATATATTCTGTTATCTTCTATTGTGTTAGGAAAATATCGGTTATATTATGAAGCAATTTGTGTTGGGTGTTCTTGACTGATATCCTCCTTTAGCATATACCAAATTTAACAGAAACTTGTATTCACAAATCAGTTTGCTCTTAGTCAAGGATTATCATGAAAATTAAGGTATCCCAGTATGTGGGTCTGTATATATGCTTGTGTGAGTGCATAGCTATCTGTGTCTGTATGTGGAGTATGTGTTTATTCATAAGCATATATTTTATGATTTATTGTTTTCCATATTAATCTTTCTAAAATAGATATGAATATATGTAAATCAAACAACAATTATTATGTACTGATCATTTATTATAAGCCATGCATCAAGGAAGGCAACAGTTATGCAAAAAAGCACAGTACTCTTTCCCAAAATTCTAGTATGCCTCTTGCAAGGTTTTATTTATTTATTTTTTAAATGTATTTATTTAACTTTAGGTACATACTATATCTGGCATTTCTCCCCATGTTATCCCTCCACACCCACCCCTCCCTGCCCACTCCCCACTGTCTCTCCCTTACCCCAACCAACTGCCCCCAGTGTGTGATGCTCCTCTCCCTGAATCCACTGTTCTCATTGTTCAACACTCACCTATGAGTGAGAACATGTGGTGCTGGCTTTCTATTCTTGTGTCAGTTTGCTGAGAATGATGGTTTCCAGATTCATCCAAGTCTCCGCAAAGGACATGAACTCATTTTTTGTGGCTTCATAGTATTCCATGGTGTATATGCGCCATATTTTCTTTGTTCAGTCTATCATTGATGGGCATTTGGGTTGGTTCCAGGTCTTTGCTATTGTACACAGGGCTGCAATGAACATATGTGTGCATGTGTCTTTTTAGTAGAATGATTTATAGCTCTTTGGGTATATACCCAGTAATGGGATTGCTGGGTCAAATGGAATTTCTATTTCCAGATAATTGAGAAATCACCACACTGTCTTCCACAATGGTTGAACTTAATTTAACACTCCCATCAACTGTGTAAGAGTGTTCCTATTTCTCCACATTCCCTCCAGCATCTGTTGTCTCCAGATTTTTTAATGATCACCATTCTAACTGGCGTGAGATGATATCTCAATATGGTTTTGATTTCCATTTGTCTAATGACCAGTGATGATCATTTTTTCATGTTTGTTGGCCTCATATATGTCTTCTTTTGAAAGGTGTCTGTTCATATCCTTTGCCCACTTTTGAATGGGGTTGTTTGTTTTTTTCTTGTATATCTGTCCTAGTTATTTGTAGAATTTGGTTGTTAGCCCTTTGTCAGATGGGTAGATTGCAAAATTTATTTCCCATTCTGTTGGTTGCCAATTCACTCTAATGATGGTTTCTTTTGCTGTACAGAAGCTCTGAATTTTAGTTACATCCCATTTGTCTATCTTGGTTTTTATTGCCATTGCTTTTGGTGTTTTCATCATGAAGGCCTTGCCTATGCCTATGCCCTGGATGGTTTTGCCTATGTTTTCTTCTAGTGTTTTTATGGTGTTAGGTTTTACGTTTAAGTTTTTAATCCATCTGGAGTTAATTTTAGTGTAAGGTGACAGGTACGGGTCCAGTTTCTGATTTCTGCACATTACTAGCCAGTTTTCCCAGCAGCATTTATTAAACATGGAGTCCTTTCCCAATTGCTTGTTTTTGCCATGTTTGTCAAAGATCAGATGGTTGTAGATGTGTGGTGTTTCTTTTGGGGCCTCTACTCTGTTCCATTGGTCTATGTCTCTGTTTTGATTACTGTAGCCTTGTAGTATAGTTTGAAGTCTGGCAATGTGATACCCCTGGCTTTGTTCTTTTTGCTTAGGATTGTCTTGGCTATGAGGGCTCTCTTATGATTCCATATGAAGTTTAAAGTGTTTTTTTCCACTTCTGTGAAGAAGGTCATTGGTAGCTTAATGGGGTAGCATTGAATCTATAAATTGCTTTGGGCAGTATGGCCATTTTCACGATATTAATTCTTCCTGAACATGAGCATGGAATGTTTTTATATCTGTTTGTGTCCTCTCTTATTTCCTTGAGCAGTGGTTTCAAATTCTCCTTGAAGAGGTCCTTTACATCCTTTGTTAGTTGTATTCCTAGGCATTTTATTCTCTTTATAGCAATTGTGAATGGTAGTTTGCTCTTGATTTGGCTCTCTGTCTGTTATTGGTATATAGGAATGCTTGCGATTTCTGCATATTGATTTTGTATCCTGTGAATTTTCTGAAGTTGCTTATCAGTTTGAGAAGGTTTTGGCCTGAAACGATGGGGTCTTCTAGATATACAATCATGTCATCTGCAAATAGAGACAGTTTGACTTCTTCTTTTCCTAACTGAATATCCTTTATTTCTTTTTCTTGCCTGATTGCTCTGGCTAGAACTTCCAATACTATGTTGAATAGGAGTGATGAGACAGGGCATCCTTGTCTTGTGACGGATTTCAAAGGAATGCTTCCAGTTTTTGCCCATTCAGTATGATATTGGCTGTGGGTTTGTCATAAATAGCTTTTATCATTTTATGATACGTTCCATCAATACCTAGTTTATTGAGAGCTTTTAGCATGAAGGGCTGTTGAATTTTATGGAAGGTCTTCTCTGCATCTATTGAGATAATCATGTGGTTTTAGTCTTTGGTTCCGTTTATGTAATGGATTACATTTACGGATTTGCATATATTGAACCAGCCTTGCCTCCCTGGGATGAAGCCTACTTTCTCATGATGGATAAGCTTCTTGATGTGCTGTTGCAATCTGTTTGCCAGTACTGTAGTTTATTGAAGATTTTTGCATCGATGTTCATCATGGATATTGGCCTGAAGTTTTCTTTTTTAGTTGAGTCTCTGCCTGGTTTTGGTATCAAGATGATGTTGGTCTCATAAAATGAGTTAGGGAGGTTTCCCTTCTTTTGTATTGTTTGATACAGTTTCAGAAGGAATGGAACCAGCTCCTCTTTTTACGTCTGGTAGAACTGGACTGTGAACCCGTCTGGACCTGGACTTGTTTTGGTTGGTAGGCTATTGATTGTTGCCTCTACTTCAGCCCTTGTTATTGGTCTATTTAGGGTTTCAACTTCCTCCTGGTTTAGTCTTGGTAGAGTACAAGTGTCCAGGAATTTATCCAGTTCTTTCTGGTTTACTGGTTTATGTGAATAAAGGTGTTTGTAGTAATCTCTGATGATAGTTTGTATTTCTGTGGGATCAGTGGTGATATCCCCTTTATCATTTTTTTTTTTTTTTTTTTGCATCTATTTGATTCTTCTCCCTTTTCTTTTTTATCAATCTCGCTAGTGGTCTATTTTGTTGTTCTTTTCAGAAAACCAGATCCTGGATTTATTGATTTTTTGAAGGGTTTTTTTTTTTTTTTGTCTCTATCTCCTTCACTTCAGCTCTGATCTTAGTAATTTCTTGTCTTCTGCTAGCTTTTGAATTTTTTTTTTTAATCTTCCTTCTCTAGCTTTTTCGATTTTGATGATAGGGTGTCTATTTTAGATCTCTCCCTGTTTCTCATGTGGGCATTTATTGCTATAAATTTCTCTCTTAACACGGCTTTGAAGGCATCCCAGAGATTGTGGTAAGTTGTGTCTTCATTCTGATTGGTTTCAAAGAACATCTTTATTTCTGCCTTCATTTCATTGTTTATCTAGTCAGCACTCAGAAGCAAATTGTTCAGATTCCAAGTGATTGTGTGGGTTTGAGTGCATTTCTTAATCCTGAGTTCTAGTCTGATTGCACTGTGGCCTTATAGAATTTTTTTTTTTTTTTTGCATTTCCTGAGGAGTGATTTGCTTCCCATGATGTGGTCAATTTTAGAGTAAGTGCAATGTGGTGCTGAGAAAAATGTATATTCTGTGGATTTGGGGTGGAGCATTCTGTATATGTCTATTAGGTCCACTTGGACAAGCTCTGCATTCAAGTCCTGGATATCCTTGTTAATTTTCTGTCTCATTGATCTGTCTAATATTGACAGTGGAGTGTTGAAGTCTCCTACTATTATTGTGTGGGAGTCTAAATCTCATTTTACGTCATTAAGAACTTGATTTATGTATCTGGGTGCTCCTGTATTGGGCGTGTATTTAGATTAGTTAGCTCTTCTTCATGGATTGATCCTTTTACCACTATATAGTGTCCTTCTTTGTCTTTTTTGATCTTTGTTGGTTTGAAGTCCATTTCATCAAAGACTGGATTGCAACCCCTGCTTTTTTTTCTTCTCCATTTACTTGGTAAATCTTCTTCCATCCCTTTATTTTGAGTCTGTGTGTGTCTTTGTATGTGAGATAGGTTTCCTGAATACAGCACACTGATGGGTTTTGACTTTTTATCCAGTTTGCCAGTCTGTGTCTTTTGATTGGAGCATTTAGGCCATTTACATTCAATGTTACTATTGTTATGTGTGAATTTGATCCTGTCATTTTGTTATTGGCTGGTTTTGTTTCCCATTAGTTGATTCATTTTCTTCATTGAATTTTTGGTCTTTGCCAACTAGTTTGCTTTTGCAGTGAATGGTACTTGTTCCTTTCCATGCTTAGTGTTTCTTTCAGGAGCTCTTGTAGGGCAGGTCTGGTGGTGACAAAATCTCTCAGTAATTGCTTGTCCATAAAGGATTTTATGTCTCCTTCACTTACGAAGCTTAGCTTGGCTGGATATGAGACTCTGGATTGAAAGTTCTTTTCTTTAAGGATGTTGAATATTGGCCCCCACTCTCTTCTGGCTTGTAGGGTTTCTGCAGAAATATCTGCTGTGAGTCTGATTGGCTTCCCTCTGTGAGTGACCTCACCTTTCTCTCTGGCTGCCCTTAGCAATTTTTCCTTGATTTCAACCCTGGTGAATCTGACAATTATATGCCTTGGGGTTGCTCTCTTTGAGTAATATCTTTGTAAAGTTCTCTGTATTTCTTGAATTTGAACTACCTGGCTAGGTTTGGGAAGTTCTCCTGGATAATATGCTGGAGTGTGTTTTCCAGCTTGGATTCATTTTCCCCATCATATTCAGGTACACTGATCAGGCGTAGATTAGGTCTTTTCATATAATCCCATATTTCTTGGAGGCTTTGTTCATTTCTTTTCATTCTTTTTCTCTTGTCTTGCCTTCTCTTTTTATTTCACTGAGTAGATCTTCAATCTCTGTTATCCTTCTGCTTGATTGATTCAGCTGTTAAAACTTGTGTTTGTTTCACATAGTTCTTGTGCTGTGTTTTTGAACTCCAACAAGTCATTTATGTTCTTCTTTAAGGTGGTTATTCTAGTTAGCATTTTGTCTAATCTTTTTTCAAGGTTTTTGGTTTCTTTGCATTGAGTTAGAACGTGTTCCTTTAGCTCAGAAAAGTGTTATTATCTACCTTCTGAAGCCTGTTTCTGTCAATTTGTCATATTTGTCACACTCCTCAGTCATGCTGTGAGCCTGTGTTGTTGAAGAGTTGTGATCCCTTGAAGGAGAAGATGTGTTCTGTTTGATGGTTTTTTTCTTTTTTTCCCCCTACTCTGGCTTTTTCCCATCTTTGTGGGTTTACCTTGCTGTGTTGTTAGGGAGCTGATTGATAAGGCCACTTGTCTGCCTGTGGAGGCGCTACTGGGTTTCTAGGGACTCCTTCAGTTTACTAGGGAAGCTTCCTGTGTCTTTTTTGTTTATGCTGGGAGATTAGGCCCACATCTTCTGCTGACCTGTAGGCACTGCTGGGTTGTCAAGAACACTGTCCCATTGCTATGTAGGCTTCCTGTGTTTTTTGTTGAAACATGTAGCCCAGTCCCACCCCTCTAATGGTGGTTTGTGCCCTTCCTCCACTGAGCTGGATCATTCAGGGTTCAGCTCAGTCTGTGGCACTGGCTGCACAACCAGCTAGAGTCAGAGCTTCAGCCCTCTGGGGTTTGTGGGGGAGGGTAGGGACCCACCCAGCAGCACCTGGCCATCTCCCCCTTTCAGCATCCTCTCTCTCCAGTTATGGGGTAGGGGGCAATAGCTCATTCCACAGGCTCTCGCAGCCACCTTTTGGGCTTATGTGTCTGTTTAGGTCTGTGCACCAATCTGGGACACTGTCATGGATTATTATTCAACTCTGTACTTGTAATTCCCGGTGCTTGACGGGCAAAGATCCTCTCTTCTGTGTATTGCTGAGGCTTTGGGGGAAGTACTTTATCTGGAATGGAGTGCCAGAGGGGGAGCTTCCAACTGACTGGTCAGATGCACTTTCTGGGTGAAGCAGCACCCCTCCCTGCCTCAGTATGCGCTGAGTGGGCTTTGCTCACCATTGGACCAGACCCGTTGAAATGCACCTGATACCTTGGTTGGAACTAGGAGATCTCTGGATTTCTGCATCTCTCTCATTGAGTGTTGTGTGCTGGAGCTGTGTCTATCCAGCCATCTTGGATCCTCAATCGCAAGGCTTTTGTACAAAATAAATTGCAACTATAATTTAATATAAAGCCAAATTAAGCTTTATAAGCAAGGAGAAATAAGATCCTATTCAGAAAAGCAAATGCTAAGGGAATTCATTACTGCTTGTAATGGTTAATGCTGAGTGTCTACTTTATTGGATTGAAGGATACAAAGTATTAATCCTGGGTATGTCTGTGAACTTGTTGCCAAAGGTGATTAACATTTGAGTCAATTGCCTGGGCCACCACCCTTAATCTAGTGGAAACAATCTAATCAGTTGCCATCGAATATAAAGCAGGCAGAAAAACGTGAAAGGTGAGACTGGCCTAGCCTTCCAGCCTACATCTTTCTCCTGTGCTGGATGCTTCTTGACCTCAAACATTAGACTCCAAGATCAGTTTTGAGATTCAGACTGGCCCTCCTTGCTCCTTAAGCTTGCAGACATCCTATTGTGGGACCTTGTGATTGTCTAAGTTAATGCTTAATAAATTCCCCTTTACATACATATATATATATATATATATATATATATATATATATA
>NW_022436941.1:19009857-19040364 GCF_009761245.1 Sapajus apella | reverse complement strand
CCTCTATGTGTCTTTAACTCTTAAGAGAGTTAATAGAGACATATATATATTTAGATATATAAGTATGTATATAACTCCTATATATCTATATCTTTCCTTATATAGAGGGAGCTTTATATATATAAAGATAATATATTGTATATTTAGAAGACCCCATCATCTGAGCCCAAAATCTCCTAAACGTGATAAACAACTTCAGCAAAGTCTCAAGTTACAAAATTAATGTGCAAAAATCACAATCATTCATATACACCAATAACAGACAAACAGAGAGCCAAATCGTCAGTGAACTCCCATTCACAATTTCTAAAAGGATAATAAAATACTTAGGAATGCAACTAAGAAAGGAAGTGAAGGACCTTTTTAAGGAGAACTACAAACCACTGCTCAAGGAAAAAAGAGAGGACACAGAGGGAAAAATGTTACATGCTCATGATTAGGAAGAATCAATATCATGAAAATGGCCATAATGCCCAAAGTAATTTATAGATTCAATGCTATCCCCATCAAGCTACCGTTGATGTTCTTTACAGACTTGGAGAAAACCACCTTAAACTTCATATGGTACCGAAAAAGAGCCCACATAGAGAAGACAATTCTAAGCAAAAAGAGAAAGATAGCGAAATCATGCTACCTGACTTTAAGCCATAATACAAGGCAACAGTAATCAAACCAGTATGGTACTGGTACCAAAACAGAGATATACACCAATGGCACAGAACATAGTCCTCAGAAATAACACCATAACTCTAAAACCATCTGATCTTTGACAAATCTGATAAAAACAATGAGCAATTTGGAAAGAATTTCCTATTTAATAAATGATGTTGGGAAAACTGGCTAGCTATATTCGGAAAGCTGAAACTGGATTCTTTCCTTATAAAAAATTAACTCCAGATGGATTAAAAATTTAAACAGAAGACCAAACACCATAAAAACACTAGAGGAAAATCTAGGCAATACCTTACAGGACATAGGCATGGGCAAAGACTTCATGACTAAAACACCAAAAGCAGTGGCAACAAAATCCAAAATACACAAATGGGATCTAATTAAACTTTAGAGCTTCTGCACAGCAAAAGCAACTGTTAGAGTGAACTGGCAACCAACAGAGGGAAAAATTTTTGTAATCTACCCATCTAACAAAGGGCTAATATTCAGAATTTACGAGAACTTAAAGAAATTTACAAGAAAAAACCATACAACCCCATTACTAAGTGGGCAAAGAATATGAACAGACACTTCTCAAAATAAGGCATTTATGCAGCCAAGTATGATATGAAAAAGAACTCATCACTGGTCATTAAAGAAATGCAAATCAAACCCCATTGAGATACCATCTCATGCCAGTTAGAATGGTGATCATTAAAAATTCTGCAGACAACAGATGCTGGAGAGGATGTGGAGAAATAGGAACACTTTTACACTGTTGGTGGGAGTGTAAATTAATTCAACCATTGTGGAAAACAGTGTAGCAATTCCTCCAGGATCTAGAAATAGATATACTATTTGACTCAGCAATCCCATTACTGGGTATATACCCAAAGGATTATAAAACATTCATTATAAAGACACATGGACACATATGTTTGTTGTGGCACTGTTGACAATAGCAAAGACTTAGAACCAATGCAAATGCCCATCAATGACAGGCTGGATAAAGAAAATGTGGCACATATACACCATGGAATACTATGCAGCCATAAAAAAGGATGAGTTCATGTCCTTTGCAGGGAAATGGATGAATCCAGAAACCATCATTTCTCAGCAAAGTGACACAGGAACAGAAATCTAAACACCACATGTTCTCACTCATAAATGGGAGTTGAACAATGAGAACACATGGACACAGCAAGGGGAAAATCACACACCAGGGCCTGTCGGGGGCTGGGGGGCTAAAGGAAGTGTAGTAGGGCTTAGGTAGATAATGGAGGGATAGCATTAGGAGAAATACCTAATGTAGATGACTGTGTGATGGATGTGGCAAACTACGAAGGCATGTTTATACCAATGTAAAAAACTTGCACGTTCTGCACTTGTACGCCAGAACTTAAAGTATAAATAATTTTTTTAAATTTATTTTCTGTATTTTATCATAGATGTGAGAGAATGGTGTTTATAAATATCACTGGGGATAATTTCCATACTATCCATGTGATGTAATTAGATGTTTGTCCCCTCTAAATTTCATGTTGAGATGTAATACCCTATGTTGGGGGTGGGGCCTGGTGGGCAGTGATATCGTGGGGGCAGATTATTCACGGTTTGATCTTGCCCTCACATTAGTGAGTTCTTATGAAATCTGGTTGTTTAAAATAATGTGACACCTCCACACCTGCTTGCTCTTGCCTCTGCCACGTGACCTGTCTGCTCCTGCTTTGCCTTCTGCCATAAATAAAAGCTCCTCAGTCTTCCCCAGAAACCAAGCAGCTGTCAGTGCCAGGCTTCCTGTACAGCTTCCAGAACTGTGTACAAATTAAACTTATTTCCTTTACAGATTACCCAGTTTCAGGTACTTATTGACAGTAATGAAAGAACAGCCTAGCCCACCATACAAAATTCAATTCCTTGGTTCTCTGTAGAATTAAAATATGTAGATCCATTTTCCTGAGTTTCTACCTATCTATACATCACCTGTAATATTTACCACACTTGCGTTATATGCCTTGTCCCTCATGCATGCCAACTAACTTATCATATACAATCAATATAGCATCAATATTGATAAAATAGGCCCGACATGGTGGCTTACATTTTTAATCTCAGCAATTTAAGAGGTTGAGGCAGGGTGATCACTTGAGCCCTGGAGTTCTAGGTCAGATTGGGCAATATGATGAAATTCCATCTCTATAAAAAGTTACAAAAATGAGCTAGGCATGGTGGCACATGCCTGTAGTCCCAGCTGCTTGGGAAGCTGAGGTAAGAGGATCACTTGATCACAAGAGGTCAAGGCTTCAGTGAGCCATAATCGCATTACTGTACTTCACACTTGGCAACAGAGTGACACTCTGCTCAAAATATTTATATCTATACAAATTATATAAATATAGATATTTTATATTTATATATTTTATAGAGAGATATAGAGGTAGATAGATAATCTTCTGTTGCCTCAGTGAAAAACTTTCTTTTGAGTGTGAAGCCATCAAGAGATTATTAATAATCCTAAAACTTATGTAGAATCACAAAAGACTCGGAATAGCTAAAGCCATCCTTGGCAAAATAACTAAACAAAGGAATGATATAGCCTAACTTCAAATTATACTACAAAGCAGTTGTAACCAAAATAGCATGGTACTGGCATAAAAACAAACACAAAGACCAATGGAACAGAATAAAGACTACAATAATAAAACCATACCTTTTCAGTGAACTAATTTTCAAAAAAGGTACCAAAAACATATATTGGGGAAAGGACAGTCTCTTTCATAAATAGTGCTAGGGAAACTAGATATCCATACACAGGAGAATTATACTAGACCCCTATCTCTCATTATATATAAAAATAAATCAAAATAAATGAAAGACTTAAATCTAAGACCTCAAACTGTAAGACTGTTAAACAAAAACTTTGGGACAAATCTCCAAGATATTAGTCTTGGCAGAGCGTCTTTTTATTAATGCCCCCAAAACAAAAACAACCAAGCAAAAATGGATGAATGGGATCACACTAAGGTAAAAAGCTTCTGGACAGCAACTAAATCAATCAACAAAGTCAAGAAACCACACACAGGATGGGAGAAAAAATTTGCAAACTACGCATCTTACATGAGATTAATAACCAGAAAATATAATGAGTTAAACCAACTTTATAGGAAACAGTCTAATAATCCAAACAATGGGCAAAAGGTTTAAATAAACATTTGTCAGGAGACATACGACTGTCAATTCAACATGTGGAAATGTGCTCAATATCAGAGAAATGCAGATCAAAAGTACAGTGAGATATCTCACCCCTGTTCATATTCAAAAACAGCCAAAAACAACTGCTGACAAGGATGTGGAGAAAAACGATCACTCTTACCCTGTTAATGGAAATGCAGATTAGTACAACCACTATGGAGAACAGTTTGGAGGTTCTCGAAAAACTAAAAGTTAAGGTACCATATGATATGGTAATCTCATTGCTGAATTTATACCCCATAGTGGAAATTAGTATATTCAAGAGATATGTGCACTCCTATGTTTGTTGGAGCACTGTTCACAATAGCCATGAATCGAAAGCAACATACATGTCTATTAATGGATGAATGGATAAAAAAAAAATATTGTACATATACACAATAGAGTACCATTCAGCCATAGAAGAGAACGAAATCCTGTCGTTTGCAAAAACATGGATAAAACTTGAGGTCACTATGTCAACTAAAGTAAGCCAGGCACAGAAAAACAAATATTGCAAGTTCTTATTCATTTGGGGGAGCTAAAAATTTAAACAAATGAACTCATGGACATAGCGAGTAGAATGATGGTTATCAGAGGCCGGGAAGGGGAATGGGGTGAGGGAAAGTGGAAATTGTTAATGGGCACATAAATATAGTTAAAACATATAAAATCTGGTAATTGATAATGCAACAGGGTGATTGCAGTCAATGATGATTGTTGTAAATTTAGAAATAAAAAGGGTAATGGATTGTTTGTATGCACACACACACACACACACATATATATATATGCTATGAACCCATATTTTTTAAAAAGAATGAGTATGATTAGAATATTTCTCAGAGCTTCAGTCTTTATGTTTCTGATGATAAGAATATCTAAAACAAGAGCTACGTTAGGAATTGCAGGTCAGATTATATAATATATCTAGGATAGTAAGTTAGAAAATGGAAAACATGAAGATACCAATGTGCTCCTAGACAGTGAATGCAAAAGTAAACAGTTTTGCATTATTGGTTAATGGCAAAGGAAATTCTAGAACATAACAGAAAGAACCTGTAAACCTACTACTGAAGCCATGTTATAGTAATTTTATTTGAAAATTATATATTTTTTCTACTTGTATAAATTTAAAGGGTACAAGTGCAATTTCATTACACTCATATATTGCATAGTAGTAAAGGCTTGTACAGGGTCAGGGTTACAATGTTAGATTAACGCATTTTAAGCAGCAGAAATAAATGTTAGAAGAGATTTAGATCATCAGAAGTATCTATCAACCTTGTAGTTATTTTCTTCTTACTGCCTAAGAGAAAATTGGAGATGGTAAACAATGGAGTTTTGATTGATGCAGTAGTTACCTTTCTTGTTTGACCTCATTTTTTTATAAAAATCTTTTAAACAGAGACAATTTCTGCCACCTGTTCAGATTAGATAACTTTTTGAAAAGGAAAATAAATCACATGATAACCATAGCATACCCCCACAAAAGCAGTTAGTTATTGAACAAGTTGAAGGCAGTTCTTCAATCTGTACATTTCTTAGAAAAATGTTGACAAATTTCAGCTGTTCCCTCAATTTTGTTCTCTAACTTGCATGCTCAATCTTTGTCATCATCTCTGAAGGGGCCTTTTCTCAATATATAACCAAAAGAAGAACTAAAAGGAAAGTATTTTCTCAAAAGAGGCACCATGAATTGGGGTAGCTGAGATTAATAACAATCTCAAATGATCCTTTTACATCAAATAAAAGATGAAATGACAAATATAAAGGCTCTTCACTGAAGAATAACACTAACCCTTTTTGGGCATATCTTTGTCTTACATTTCATCTCATCCTATTTCAGGTTAAATCTAGAGAAAGAGCAAGCCACAGTGACAGAGAAACCAACTTCCTCCTAGAACCTGAAGTTGTCAGAGCTATTGTAATTCTTGAGCTCTGATTCTTTTCTTTTTTATTGCATTTTAGGTTTGGGGGTACATGTGAAGAACATGCAAGATTGTTGCATAGGTACACACATGGCAGTGTGATTTGCTGCCTTCCTCCCCTTCACCTACATCTGGCATTTCTCCCCATGCTATCTCTCCCCAACTCCCCACCGCCCGCTGTCCCTCCCCTATTTGCCCCCAATAGACCCCAGTGTGTTGTGCTCCCCTTCTGATTCTTAGTTTTATTAAACTCAAGTTTTGAGGACAGTATCTTTTGTTATCTTAGATCTAGCAACTAGTAACTATATTGTCCGGAACACTGAATTTTTTTTTGCTAAGGTTACGAATCGTTGAAAAGGAGGCATAACTGAGTGATTTATTTACTTAGCATTGGCTCCTAATGTACTATCCTGTTGTGCTTTGCAAATAATTAGCTTGGTTCATCCAAGAGAGAATGCATGGTTGCAGAAACAGAATATGCTTAAAGGTCTTGCATCCAGAAATTGGTCTCATGAGAATGTGACACTTCTGAATATACTTTCCAAATTGAACAGGATACACCAGAAACTATAGTTTTTTGTTGAATTTCACTCACATTTTAATGTGAGTAACATTTAAGAAATGCTTTCATTTGGCTCTTGTAGTGCATTAAGAAATCACATTCAGCGGCAGAGCAAGATGGCAGAATAAGAGTCTACACCATTTGTCTCCCAGCAGAAACATAAAATTTTAACAATGATCTGCACACAGAAAAGCACCATCACAAGAACCAAAAATCAGATGAGCAATCACAGTACCTGATTTTAACTTTATATCACTGAAAGAGGCATTGAATAGGGTACGGGACTGTCTTGAATCACCAACGCCACCACTCCCCTGTCCCCCAGAAGTAGCTGTATGCTATGCACTGGACAGAGGGAAAGTACAATGACTAGGAGAGTTTACATTTAAATCAGTGCTGCTCTGTCATAGCAGAGAGCAAAGATTTCCTGAGCCCAGCCAATGCCCATGCACTGAGGAAGCAATTGGATCAGATCCAGTCAGAGGGTAATCACCCACCCCTGTGGTTGGAAGTTGAGTTTCTGAAAGTATCAGTACCATAGGTCAAACTGCTCTAGAGTACAAGGTAAATTTGAAAGACAGTCTAGAATGTAAGGATTGCAATTCCTAGGCAACTTCCTGTGCTGGACTGGTCTTAGAGCCAGTGGACTTAGTAGCACATGACCTAGAAAGTCACCAGGTAGGGAGGCTGAAGGAATTCATGTGCCATCCCTCCTCCAACCCCAGGCAATGCAGCCGGAAGAAAAACAACAAAAACAAACAAACAAAAACTGACATCTTCCTTCTGAGCTAGGAGAGAAGAGCAAATATTAAAAAACATTTTGTATTGCTTCTTGGATACCAGCCCAGCCACAGTAGGATAGGGAACTGGGCAAAGTCATGAGGCCCCCATTCCAGGCCCGAGGTCACAGACATTTCAAGCCACACATTGGAACAAAAGAGAATCCAGTGCCTTGATGGGAAGGACCAAGTCCTAGCAGGATTCATCACGTTATTGACTAAAGAGCCCTTGGATGCTTACTAACTATCAACGATATCCAGGTATTATGCTGTGGGCCTTGGGCTCTGAGATGTGCTGGCCTTAGCGGTGACCTAGAATATTCCCAGTTGTGGTGGCTATGGCAAAAGACTTCTACTGTTTGAAAGAAGCAGAAGAAAAAGTAAAGGGGATTTTGTCTTGCATCTTAGGTACCAGCTTCAACAGAGTGGATAGGGCAACAAGTAGGTTCTTGGGGTCCTTAAGTCCAGGCCTAGGTTCTTGGAAGTATTTCTGGACCTGCCGTGTGCCAGAGGAGGGCCAACTGCCCTGAATGGTGAGTTTCAGTGACCAAGCAGAACCTTATGTGGGACAGTAGTGATCCTGGCCACAAAGAGAGGCTCCTCTGCCTACAGAAAGGGAAGGCAAGAACTGACAGGACTTTGTATTCTGGTTTGATTGACAGCTTAGCTGCAATAGAATAGAATATCAAGTACATTTCTAAGATTTTTGACTCTAATCCCTGGCTTGAGACAGCATCTCTGGACTTGCCTTGGTCTTGGGGGAAACTCACTGCTCTGAGGAAGTGATATAAATCTGGCTGGCCTTGCTACCTGCTAATTGTAGAGTCCTAGGTGGTAGCCAGGTAGTGAACACAGGTGGTAGCATGTAGTGGTTACAGTCTTTTATCCAAAGATACTAGGCCTTGGGTGAGACTTAGTGCTATGCTATAGGCCTTGGGTGAGATTCAGTTTTGTGCTGGCTTCAGGTCTGATACAGCACAGTTCCAGTGATGTTGTCACAGGTGTGGTTATGTCACCCCATATCCACCTAGGTGGCTTAGCAGAGAGAGAGAGAGAGAGAGAGAGAGAGAGAGAGAGACTGACTCTTTGGGAGAATGTAGGGAAATGAACAAGAGACAAGAGTCTGTGCCTGGTAATCAATGCAATTCTTCCAGATGTCATCTAAGACCACCAAGATGGTATATCTATGAGTCTGCAAAAACCATAGTATTATTGGACTTGGGGCCCAAGTCCCTTTAAATACCTGGAAAGCTTTCTCAAAAAGGATGAACACAACCAGCCCAGAATCTGAACACTATAATAAATTTCTAACTCTCCAATGCTCAGACACCAATGAACATCTACAAACGTAAAGATCATTCAGGAAAACATTACTCATCAACTGAACTAATAAGGCACAAAGGACTAATTGATATAACAGAGTTATATAACTTTTTAGACAGAGAATTCAAAATAGCTGTTTTGCGGAAACACAAATAAATATCAAGGTAACACAGAGAAGGAATTCAGAATTCTATCAGGTAAATTTAATAAAGAGATTAAAATACTTTTTTTTAAAAAAAAAAAAAAGCAGAAATTCCAGAGGCAAAAAATACAACTGACATAGTGAAGAATTCATTAGAGCCTCTTAACAGCAGAACTGATCAAGCAGAAGAAAGAATCAGTGAGCTTAAAGACAGGTTATTTGAAAACACGCAGTCAAAGAAGGCAAAAAGGGAAAAAAATGAAACAAACACACCTAAAAATCTAGAAAATAGCCTCAAAAGGGCAAATCTGAGTGTTATTGGCCTTAAAGATGGGGTAGAGAAAGAGATAAGTGTAGAAGTATTATTCAAATGAATAACATCAGAGAACTTCCCAAACCTAAAGAAAGATATTAAGATTCAAGTACAAGTAGGTAATATAAAAGCAAGAAAATTTAACCCAATAGGAACTATCTCATGGCCTTTAATAATCCAACTTCCAAAGGTTAAGAACAAAGAAAGTATTCTAAAAGAAGCAAGAGAAAAGAAATGAATATCATACAGTGGAGTTTCAATATGTCGGGTATCAGGCTTTTCCAAGGTTATCATACGTAACAGGAGGGAGTGGAATGTTACATTTAAAGTAGTAAAGGAAAAAAATACACATACATCATGAATAGAGTGCATCAGGCAAAAATACCCTTCAAGTCTGAAGAAGAAATAAAGACTTTCAGAAACCAACAAAAGCTGGAGGATTTCCTCACCAGACCTGTCCTACAAAAAAATGCTAAAGAGAGTTCTTCAATGTGAAAGTATAAGATGCTAATGAGCAAGAAGAAATCATTTGAAGGTACAAAACTCACTGGTAATAGTAAGCATACAGAAAAACACAAAATGTTATAACACTGTATTTGTGGTGTGTAAACTTTTACCTTAAGTAGAAAAATTAAATTATGAACTAATCAAAAATAATAACTACAACTTTTTAAGACAAAGATTGTAAAATATGACCTAATGAGGAAAAAAAGTTAAAAAGTTGTGTGTGTGAGGGGGTTGAAGTTTAAATTTAGAATTTTTATTAGTTTTCTTTTACAGGTTTGTTTGTTTATACAATCAGTGTTGTCATCATTAGAATAATGTGTTATAATATTTGCAAGCCTCATGTTAACCTCAAATCAAAAAACATACAAGGGATACATAAAAATATAAAGCCAGAAATCAAATAATACCATCAGAGAAAAATCACCTCCACTAAAAAGAAGACATAAAGGAAGTAAAAAAGCAAAAGAAGAACACAAAACAACCAGAAAACAAATAACAAAATGGGAAGAGTAAATCTTTATTTATAAATAATAACATCGAATATAAATGGATTGAATTCTCTAATAAAAAGTCACTCAGTGACTAAAGGAATGAAAAAACAAGATACAATGATGTGTTGTCTACAAGAAACACACTTCATTTGTAAATATACACATAGACTGAAAATAAAGGGATAGAAAAAGATATCCATACCAACAGATGAGAAAGAAGGAATGGCTATAATTATATCAGAAAAAAATAGATTTCAGGACAAAATCTGTAAGAAGAGACAAAATAGATCATCATATAATGAAGGTGTCAATCAAGCAATAGAATATAATGATTATAAATATATATGTATCCAACACTGGAATATCCAGATATATAAAGCAAATATTATTAGAGCTAAAAAGAGGAATAGATGTCAATGCAACAATAACTAGAATACAATACCCCATTTTCAGTGTTGAACAGATCTCCCAGACAGAAAATAAACACTGGACATAGGTTGCACTATAGAATGAAGGAACTTAATAGATAGTTCCTCATAGAAGGAACTTAATGAACAGAACATTTCATCCAACAGCTGCAGAATCCACATTCTTCTTAGTAAATGGATCCTTCTTAAGGATAGAGTGTATATTAGATCACAAAACAAGTCTTAACGCATTCCAAAAATTGAAGTAATACCAAGCATCTTCTCTGACAACAATGAAATAAAATTAGAAGTCAATAGAGGAATTTTGGAAACTATACAAACATGTGGAAATTAAACCATGTGTTCCTGTATGACCAATGGGTCAATGAAGAAATTAGGAAGAAATTGAAATTTTTCACGAATCAAATGATAAAGGAAACACAGTATACTAAAGCCTACAGCAAGTGCCTACACCACAAAAGAAAAAATAAATAAATAAATTACCTATTGATGCATCTTAAAGGAATTAGAAAAGCAAAAGCAAAGCAAACCAGAAATTTTTAGGACCCATAATTCTCAGCAAACTAACACAGGAACAGAAAACCAAACACCTCATGTTCTCACTCATAAGTGGGAGTTGAACAATGAGAACACATGGGCACAGGGAGGGGAACATCACACACTGGAACCTGTTGGGGGGTGGGGAGCTAGGGGAGGGATAGCATTAGGAGAAATATCTGATGTAGTTGATGGGTTGACAGGTGCAGTAAACCACCATGGCACATGTATATCTATGTTACAAACCTGTATGTTCTGCCCACGTATCCCAGAACTTTATAAAGTATAATAAAAAAGAAATAAAATAATAAAGATGAGAGAAGGAATAAATGAATTTCAACTGAAGAAAACAAAACAAAACATCAATAAAACAAGAAGGTGATATTTTGTAAAGTTAAATAACACTGACAAACCTTTAGCAAGACTAACAAAGAAAAAAGGGAAAAGAGCCAAATAAATAAAAATCAGAGATGGAAAAGAAGACATGGCAACTGATATTGCAGATATCCAAAGGATCATTAGTGACTACTATGAGCAACTATAGGCCAATAAGTTGAAATACCTAAAGGAAATGGATAAATTCCTAGACACATACAACCTACCAAGAGCCATGAACAAATCCAAAACTCGAATAGGCCAATAACAAGAAATGAGATAAAAGCTATAATAAATCCCTCCCAGTAAAGAAAACGCTAGGCTTTGATGACTTCACTGCTGAAATCTACCAAACATTTAAAGAAGAACTAATAGCAATTCTACTTAAACTATTCCAGAAATACAGAGGTGGAGGGATTACTTTAAAATTCCTTCTATGTGTGTGTGTATTCCTTCTATATATATGATATATAGATATATTATATATACATATATATACATATACATATATATTCCTTCTATATATATGATATATAGATATATCATATCTGTATGTATATCTATACCCTGATACCAAAACCAGACAGAGAAACATTTAAAAAAGAAAACTACAGGCCAGTATTTCCAAGGAATATTGATGCAAAAGTTCTCAACAAAATATTAGCAAATCCAATTCAACAATGCATTAAAAAGATGATTCATTATGACCAAGTGGGATTGATTCAAGGGATGCAAGGATGGTTCAACATATGCAAATCAATTGATATGGTACATCTTCAACAGAATGAAAGACAAAAACCACATGATCATTTCAATTGATACTGAAAAAGGATTTGATGAAATTCAACATCTCTTTGTGACAAAAACCACACAAATTGAGTGTATAAGAACCATACCTGTACATAATAAAAGCCACATATGATAGACTCACAGCTAGTATCATACCGAATGGGGAAAAACTGAAGGCTGTTCCTCTAAGATCTATAACATAACAAAGATAACCGCTTTCACCACTGATATTTGACATAGTACTGGAAATCCTACCTAGAACAATCAGACAAGGAAAAGATATAAAGGGCATCTGGATTGGAAAGAAAGAAGTCAAATTATCCTTGTTTGCAGATGATATGATCTTATATTCTGAAAAATCTTAAGTCTACACACACACACACACACACACACACACACACACACACACAACTATTAGAACTGATGAATGCATTCAGTAAAATTGCAGGATACAAAATCAACATACAAAAATAAGTTGCATTTTTACATGCCAAAAGTGAAACATGTGAGAAAAAAATAAAATAGTAATCCCATTTATAATAGCTGCAAATTAAATTACTTAGGAATTAACCAAAGAAGTGAGAGATCTCCATAACGAAAATTATAAAATGCTGATGAAAGAAATTAGAGGACACCAGAAAATGGAAAGGTATTTTATGTTCATAGATTAGAAGATTCAATATTGTTAAAATGCCCATACTACCTGAAGCAATGTATAATTTAACACAATTTTTATCAAAATACCAGTGACTAGCTTCACAGAAATAGAAAAAATAATGCTAAAATTTATATGAACCACAAAAGATCAAGAATAGCCAAAGCTATCATAAGCAAAAAGAACAAAACTGGAGGAATTACATTATCAGACTTTATGCTACAGAGCTATACTACACAAAACAGCATGGTACTGGCATAAAAACAGACACACAGAGACAATGGAGCAGAAAGATAATACAGAAATAAATCTATACCTCTCCAGTGAACTCATTTTTGATGAAGTTGCCAAAAACATACATTGGAGGAAAGACAGTCTTTTCAATTAGTGGTGCTGGGAAAAATTGGATATCCTATGCAGAAGAATAAAACCAGGCCTCTATATCTCACCATATATAAAATCAAAATGGAGTAGTGAATTAATACCTCGGACTATGAAACTACTGTAAGAAAACTTTGGGAAAACTCTCCAGGTCTTTGACTTGGAAAAAATTTCTTGATTAATGCACCAAAAGCACAGGTAACTAAAGCAAAATTGGAAAAATGGGATCATATCAAATTAAAAAGCTATTAAAGCTTCTACACAGCAAAGAAAGCAATGGATAGTCAATAGACTACCCACAGAATGGGGGAAAATATTTGTAAACTACTCATCAGACAAGGGATTAACAATCAGAATATATAAGGAGCTCAAACAACTTTATAGGAAAAAAATTTAATAATTTATTTGATAAATGGATAAAATATTTGAATAGATACTTTTCAAAAGAAGACATAAATGGCAAACAGGCCTATGAAAAGGTTTTCCACATTACTGAGCATCAGAGAATTACTAAACAAGGCTACAATGAGATGTCATCTCACCATAGTTAAAATGGCTTATATCCAAAAGACAGGCAATAACAAATGCTGACAAGAATGTGGAGAAAAGAAAATCCTTGTATACTGTTAATGATAATGTAAATTAATACGACCACTATGGACAACAGTTTGGAGGTTCCTCAACAAACTAAAAATAGAGCCACTATATAATCCAGCATTCTCACTGTTGGGTATATACTCAAAATTAAGAAAATTGGTATTTCAAACGAAATCTGCACTCCCATGTTTGTTGCAGCAGTGTTCACAAAAGACAAAATAAGGAAGCAACCTAAGAGTTCACCAGTAGACATATGGCTAAAGCAAATGTGGTTCTTGTATGCAATAGAGTACTATTCAGCCACAAGGAAGAATGAGATCCTGTCATTTTCGACAACATGGATGGAACTGGAGGACACTGTGTTAAGTGAAATAGGCCAGGCACAGAAAGACAAACGTGCATGTTCTCACTTATTTGTAAAATCTAAAAATCAAAACAATTGAACTCATGGTGATAGAAAGCAGACTGATGGTCACCAGAGGCTAGGTAGGGTAATGGGGTTGTGGGTGGAGGTGGGGGAATAATATTTGGGTACAAATAAAATAATTAGAATGTATAAATAAGACAGTATTTAATAGCACAAAAGGGTGACTATAGTCAATAATTGCACATTTTAAAATAGCTAAAAGAGTATAATTAGATAAAAATATCTCATGTACCTCATAAATATATGCACTTGCAATGTACCCACAAAAATATAAAATTTAAAATTTAAAATTGTTAGGGTCACAACAAGGCAAGCCCATAGACTCCCTCCCTGTTCTTCCTGCTAAGCCAAGCTCATAAAAAAGCCTCAAGCCTTGTAAACAGGGCACATAGGTTCAAGGATGTGGTCGCACCAAGCTCTCGAACCCAGGATGTTGACCCAATTAAGCAGAATGTCAGTCCCCAAGAATCAAGATGTAGTTACTCTTAGAATAGCACCCAACTACTTGCATCCCCCCATGTAACGCCTAGTCTGTAAGCCAGGATTCTGCCTTCATTGTCTGTGGTAAGGCAGCCAGCCTGGCAGGTTGAAATAAACTTGCTGAACCTGATCCAGGGTCTGCCTCTCCATCCTTTCAGTCAATCTTACAAAAATTAAAAAAAATCACAAGTATGAAATGGCAAAGCATAAAACCTTTAAGTGAGAAGATCACTAAGACTCAATTGAAATTATATCTAAGTTCAATATTATCCAATGTGCAGATCAATATCAGGACTGTTTCTTGTAAGTGAGAGAAAATCACAAATATAATCCTTCTCATAGGAAAAGCACTGCTTAGATATTCAGGAGTGCTCAGGGAAATTCCCAATTTTATTTTATTCACAAACATATCTTTATCAGTAAAAGTAAGAAATGAGCTGCTAGATAACTTTTACTTCTATAAAATTCACTAAGGCTAAAGTAAAAGAATAATGTTTTATGATAAGAGTTCAAATAGGTGAGGGAGGGACATTATATAAAGGGTCTAATTTACTATACATAAAAAATATCTTTATATAGATACTTGTCTACTGTAAGAGATTCTATCTCCAATGTGATTTCTTTACTTTTCTTCTAGTATTACAAACAAGAATGAAAAAATATTTGGATAAGTTAATAAGACGTAGGAAATTAAAAGCAGACTAGAAGAAAGAATGATAATGAGGGCTCTATCTGGAAATTATTCTGTCATGAGAAGTTAATAGCATACATTTTACACTAAGGCTGAATAATATGTCGCACAGATTAAAGCAATACAAAGGACAATAAGAAGATCCCTTTCATCCATCTAAAATCTATTATCTAATAAATTCCTCCAATGCATGAAATTTCAATGTGGTATACCCTTTTCCTCTCTGATAATGTATTCCTCATACTTTTTATTGCAGATATCTAACCAAACTCTCATATAATTTTTGTAATGACAACCATCAAATTATTTTATGCCCACCTAGGAACATGGATATATTGGCAAAGGGAAAATGGACAAAGCCAGGGAGGGACTAGTACTTGAATTACACAATATGTTCACAACAGCAATTAGGAGAATGTGGTTGGGGAATGTCAAGGTTGTGCTTCCAGGGAAGTGGACTTGCTGCTGAGATTTCCATTGAATAAGTTTATCAGAATGTCCTTTCAGAAGCCACATCCATGGAAAAGAGAAGAGAGATACAGGACTGTGCAGATGATGAAGCAATGAAGTCCAAACAAACTCTGTGTCAACTCTGAAGTGACCTCTGACGCTACAGTGACCCCTCAGAGTTGTCAGGATTTGAGTTTGAGGCCTGGGCCTTTAGGCTCCTGTATGAAAAAGTCATTGTATGCAAGTTGTCTCTGAAAAGGGTCTTGACTTTGGACCAGATGTCTCAACTTCAGCTAAGTCAAGCTCTCTGAAGAGCTGAAAACTGAGAACCGTCAGTTAAGAGAAGCAGCTGGGAAATACAATCTCAGTCCAATGTGGGTCTCAGGTAGTGCAGACAACATCCACAACAAAGTGGACTACTTTTTTCAAATTTAGCCAACTTATTATTATTCTCTGATAAAAATTCTCACATTCACTGTTCTACAGTCTCTTTTCAATAAACACTACAGGTACACAGGACTTTTTTTTTTTCTTTTTTTACCATTTTCCTATTTCTTTTCTCCTTAAAGAGTCCATCTTACAATATTTTGAATGTGTCTATTCAATGTTACATTGTGTACCAAATATTAAAGTAAAACATGTAAAATTGTATAGCAATAACAAAATGTTTCCATTTTGTTTTTTAAAGAGAAATTATGTCTGGTACACATTTTCTGTTTTTATGGTTTCCAGGTTGTATTTTCTTTGTTCTAAATATTACCATATGCATGAGTCACTGCATCCTTTGTGTGTAAATCTTAACTGCTATTCTCACTAAAATGCAGAAATACATGCCATCATTCTTCCTCAATACATTAGTTGAATTGTAAATATTAAAAGTAGCTACATTTTTATGAAAGAACTAGGAGAGACTAATTCATGATGATAAAATCAATGCTGCCAACTCAATAGCCAACAATAAACAGGACTGTTGAGTATCTTTCCACATACTCAGGTCTTAGATTGTCTGAGAAAACACAGTATTCAGAATGTAACACAACTATTCACCTTCTATGGCATAGTCATTGAAATACTTTAGGATTTTACTTTTTTAAAGTAAGTTTTTTAAAAGTTTTACTTTTTTAAAAGTAAGTTTTTACTTTTTTAAAATAAGTTTTTATTCTTTAAAATCAGTTCTACAATTGGGAGTCTTAAACCAGCAAATCCAAAAAATAGAAACATCAATTGAATTCTCATTTTATATATGGTATTTGAAAATTTTAGAGATGTCTGAGTAACTAAACAGTCAATTCAAGTTTCCCACAGATTCTTTAGTCCATTATTATTCTCTCTGATAAAATTGTTATGAAAACTGAAACAATGTATTTCAAAGATGAATTTTGCCTGGTAGAATACTGATTTTGACAGGTTCTTGATACATTCCCAAAACACTCTTTCCATCTTCCCCTAACACTACCAGTTTTATCAGAGTAACTGAACCTTATAAGTCTGTGGTCAGTCTTACATAAAGTCACCAGTCTCAATTCTAAACTGTTTCATCATTAACATTCCATTATATTGCAACTTATATCCTTGAATGTCCCATACATCATGTACATAAGTTGAATATTAATATAAAGGATTTATTGGTATACATGTTTATTGATTGTCTATCTTGCACACAGAGCTGCAAGCTACATAGAGAACTATGCATGATGCTCACACTGTATCCTCAGGGTCAAGAAGAGAGCCTCACATACAAAAGGCAATTAACATGTAGCCACAGAACTTAAATATGAGTATGAGTCAACTCCTTAATTCACGGTGTATCAAATCCAAAGTTCAAAATTTGATAGAAATTTTGAAAATAAACTATGTCTTGTTTTATTAAGAAACTGATAATATTTACATAATCTCTACGCTTTATTTAACTTACATTTAATGCATGCCTTCATGTAACAACTACTTATTTCACAATTAATATTTGCTAGGCTATACATATACAATGGGGAGCAAAATAGATCCTGTTCCAGGTCTCAATATATTACATCCTATAAGGAAAATCAGTATTGCTCAAGTACTTACATAAATATCCACATTCAGAGTACTATGAGCACCATAGAAACACATCAACAAAAATTGTAGTGATCTACAAAAGTGTGTAAATACCAAATGAGATTAACTAGGGAAACTAAGAAAGCCTTTTCTTAAAAATCATCATTGGAGCTAAGATCTAAACAGTGAGTGTGAATTAACAAGGTGTGAGCGTGGGTATTCTCATGCATTCATGAAGCGTATTATACAATGGTCTTGGGGCAAAACCAGTGTTAACACCTATGCTGATGGAACAAATCAGAAGGATCCAGTGATGCACAGTCACCTATTCTCTCTGAACCTTGAATGGCAAAATGGTATGCAGATTGTCGGGGAGCTGGGTTTTATCAGAAGGACCTTGCTCCTTCACTTTGCTTCTATGATATGGGGTTAACAAGACAGTGGTTTATAACTGAAGGAGAAGTAGACTACTGGAACACCAAGTCGTCTGAGCTTAAGTAGAGCTGTACAGGGAAATGCTGAAAATGCTATCTTCCCAACACCTTGGGGCCCAGTCCTGTGGAAAACTAAATTCAGGTACAATCACTTGAAAGTGGGAGTGCCTTATTTCCAAGCTAGCTTTTTGCCAGGAAACCCCATACATCTCTATGGTCAATTGGGCTTTTCTCTAGGTAGAAGTGGGGAAGTAGCAAAGACTGTAACATAAGACAAAGAAGGGAATACCTACAAACCTGAAAGAAGGCTGCTGGAGCTGGAGTAAAGATCGTGGGAGATTTCTAGTTCATTATATTTTATACTTAGGGCTATGTTCCTCTTTAATCACAGTGTATTCATATGTTAGTGATTTTGTTATAAATATTCTCCATGTGGCTGGGTGCAGTGGCTCACACCTGTAATCCCAGCACCTTGGAAGGTCAAGGTGGGCAAATCATCTGAGGTCAGGAGTTCGATACAAGCTTTGTCAATATGGTGAAACACCATCTCTACTAAATATACGAAAATTAGCCAGGTGTGGTAGTGGGTACTTATAATCCAGCTACTCGAGATGCTGAGGCAGGAGAATCTCTTGAACCTGGGAGGTGGCGGTTGTAGTGAGCAGAGATGGTGCCACTGCACTCCAGCCTGGGTGGCAGAGTGAGACTCTGTTTCAAAAATAAAAACTAAACAAAGCACACACACACACACACACACACACACATTCTCCACTAACTTTAAGATTTGGTTCAGCATGAAGTGAACATTTAAAATAGGATAGAAGTTATTTTTGTTGTTTTTGGTTTAAGTACTCGGCAATAAATAAGCAAACTGTCACAGGGAAATTTTACTGAAGTTCAGTATTTGATGCAGTCCATCATCTTACAAAACCAAAAATAAAACAAGAACCACAAAATCCTTTTCCAAAAACAGGACTAGTATTTGATACAGCCCATGACATCCAAGTCTCACAAGAGCTCTGTGTCATTGTCTTAACCTGGCTGAATTAAACTGTCTTGGGGAAAAGTCGCCAGATTCTTAGATTTAGATGGAGTTTGTTTGATGTTTTTTTTTGAGGTAGGGTCTTACCCTGTCCCCTAGGCTGGAGTGGAGTAGCACAATCATGGCTCACTGCATCCTTGACCTCTGAGCTCAAACAATCCTCCCACCTCAGCCTCCCGAGTAGCTGGAATTACAGGTGTGCACCACCATGCCTGAATAATTTTTGTATTTTTGGTAGAGACAGGGTTTTCCCATGTTGCCCAGCTGGTCTCAAACTCCTGGGCTCAAGTTATCCTCCAGGCTCAGCCTCCCAAAGCACTGAGATTACAGGTATAAGCCACTGCACCCAGCCTTGGATTTAGATTTTGAAGTAGACTAATATGGTACAAATAACCTATTAAAAGGTTCAAATTACTAAGAACACAACAAACAAACAATAAAACCCAGAATCCTTACATAAAATGTAGATGACATTACCAGGTATAATGTTTTACCTAGAGGTAGTAGTTGTGAAGCACACACTACCACCCTACAAGGCACATGTTAATAAATAGTGGACGGATGGTAAATGTATCTTAATACAAAGCTGTATATATACAAAACTTATATGTTAGAATTGCAGAAACCATTTTCAGCCATGTTTGAACCACCAGAGATACAAACCAGGAATTTTGGATCACCTTTGCCAAGTATATGTTATTTTCATTATTGGATTGTTGATGAAAGGCTGGTACAATATATTAAAAATATTCACCATCACATAAAGGTAAATACTTCCTGAATATTTCAAACTAAAGTGTTTCTATTTCTTTTGACTTGAGTGCAATTTTTACTGTAACCTTGCCACTGACTCACTACTTCTCTCCAACCCTGGACATATCCCAGGCTTTCTTCTCTAGCATCTTGTATGAATCTCTAATTCTTAGTGTCCCCACTGGGAACACTGTTCCTGGTTGACAGCAGTGTAGAATTAGGGATGACAAATACATTTCCTTTTGAGTGCTGACCTTTATACATTAGTAAGGGCTTTCAGAAGCACTGTGTTAAAGTGCTTTTTATCTGTGTTATAAACTGCAATTGAGATTGGTAGCAAAATGCACTGGTGTTAATTACGATGTCAGCCATAAACACTGGACAAGGTGGTGGAGGAATGAGCATTTATTTTCAATAAATTCTATCACATGTAATGGAGAAATACATGGGCTTTGGGGTTAGAAAGACCTAAAATTCTGTTTAAGGAAATGAGGGATGGGAAAATTCTTACGAGCTCTTTGAAGAAACCTAAAAACACCAGATTATATATAAAATGAAACATCCTAAAAACATCATCTAACTAACATGAGAGTGAACGTATCTTTAGAAAGAAAAATAATCCAAAGAGGTGAATAATTAAGGTGTTTTGCATCACTTTGCACAGTGGGAATTAGCTGATGCAGCAGAGGTGGTCTGGAAACTCTACATCACTTTGGATAGCATCTCAGACACAAGAAGAGATCATTTGGAGTTCATGTCCTAACAAGGGTGAGGACTAGATTGTCAAATGAGACAAGTGCATATTTGAGATGTTACACAGTATCAAGTTATGCTAATAATTTTAAGAATGTGGAAAGACATAGGTCTCAGGAATAGCAGGAAGTACTTCAGATCCTCAACACAGAACCCCAAGTCTTTTCTTAATATACTTTCTGGGCCAGATTAATTAATATCTGAGGTCTCCAAGTTATGTACGTGATCACATCATTTACACAGAAGGAAAGTTCCCGAAGCAAAGTATATCACTGTTTTGAATTGATAGTAAAAATCACGTTTTTATATGATCCATAAATACACAAATTCCTTTTATTTGCCAATAATGTTCTAGCTAGATGAGTTACACCCTGCTAAAAGCTTACTATAGATAAGGACTGTATCACAGAAATACCAGTAGTTTATTTGTTAGGAGGTCTTTCATTAGCATATCTTCAAGATTTGTCTGGCTCACTTTCCTTCTTTAATTCTTAGGGGCAATCTCCTGGCAAAGGAAGAGACTAGATTCCAAGTCAACTGCTAATCATTTTCTTCCTGTTTTCTTATATTTCTTCTAGCTTAGGTGACACAAATAGGAAGAAGTTTGTTACTCCAACATAATAAAATAAATTACATTATGATTTGTTTGCATTTAAATATTAGTTCTTTCTGGATATTATGTTTTATATAAGGTGAGAGATATGGATCTAAATGTGCTATACAATTATTTCAATATTATTAGCTGCATACTAATCTAATTTACACTTAAAATTCATTAACATTTTTACCTTATGAAAATATATAACATCTACTATATATGCATGGTATTACAATATTTTTTTCCTCAATAAAAATTTGCATTTCTGGGTTCATTAAATTCTTAATTTTCTTTAGCAAATAATAAAATGTTTTTATTTTGATGATATAGCATGGGTTTTATGGTTTCTAATGATTGTCTTTATGGAAAGAGTACAGAATCCTTCTATCCAGAATTTATGTGGAAACAGGAAGGAAGGTGCAGGGAACCATAAGAAACTCAAAGAATCTTTTCATTTGCTTTTCTTTTTAATTACAGAACTTTTACAAACAAGCAGAATATAGGGAATAGTAAAAGAAAAAGTTATATATACATTACATTGACTTGATAATTGTTCAATTTATTTATTTATTTATTTAGAGATGGAGTTCTGCTCTATTGCCCAGGCTGTAATGCAGTGGTGCAATCCGGACTCACTGCACCCTCCGCCTCCTGGGTTCAAGCAATTCTCCTGCCTCAGCCTCCTGAGTAGCTGGGATTACAGGCATGCACCACCACATCTGGCTAATTTTTTATTTTTAGTAGAGACAGTGTTTCACCATATTGTCTAGGCTGGTTTCAAACTCCTGATCTCAGGTAATCTGCATGCCTCATCCTCCCAAAATGCTGAGGTTACAGGCATCTGTTTGTCTGTTACTGGTGTATAGGAATGCTTATAAGACAAGAAATAACTAAGATCAGAGCAGAACTGAAGGAGATAAGACACAAAAAAAACTTTAAAAAGTCAGTGAATCCAGGAGCCGGTTTTTTGAAAAGATCAACAAAATAGGCTGCTAGTCTGAATAATAAAGAAGAGTCAAATAGACACAATAAAAAATGATAAAGTGTATATCACCACTGATCCCACAGAAATACAAATTACCATAGGACACTACTATAAATACCTTGATGCAATAAACCAGTAAATCTAGAAGAAATGGATAAATTCCTGTACACTTATAACCTCCCCGGACTAAACCAGGAAGAAGTCAAATCCCTGAATAGACCAATAATAAGATCTGAAATTGAGGTAACAATTAATAACCTAAAACCAAAAAAAGTCCAGGACCAGATGGGTTCACAGCAGAATTCTGCCAGACATACAAAGAGGAGCTGGTACCATTCCTTCTGAAACTATTCCAAACAATAGCAAAAGAGGGAATCCTCCCTAACTCATTTTCTGAGACCAGCATCATCCCGATACCAAAACCTGGTAGAGATACAACTAAAAAAGAAAACTTCAGGCCAGCATCCACGATGAACATGGATGCAAAAATCCTCAATAAAATACTGACAAACCGAATCCAATGGCACATCAAAAAGCTTACCCATCACGATCAAGTCAGCTTCATCCCTGTGATGCAAGAATGGTTCAACATAAGCAACTTTATAAACACAAGCCATCACATAAACAGAACTGAAGACAAAAACCACATGATTATCTCAATAGATGCAGAGAAGGCCTTTGACAAAATTCAACAGCCCATTATACTGAAAACTGTCAATAAACTAGGTATTCATGGAATGTATCTCAAAATAATAAGAGCTATTTATGACAAACCCACAGCCAATATCATCCTGAATGGGCACAAATTGGAAGTATTCCCTTTGAAAACTGGCACAAGACAAGGATGCCCTCTCTCACCATTCCTATTAAACATAGTATTGGAAGTTCTGGCCAGGACAATTAGTCAAGAAAAAGAAATAAATGTTACTCAATTAGGAAAAAAGGAAGTCAAATTTTCTCTATTTGCAGATGACATGATTGTATATTTAGAAGATCCCATCATCTTAGCCCAAAATGTCCTTAAGCTGATAAGCAACTTCAGCAAATTCTCAGGATACAACATTTCTTTAAATTACATGAGTACCTCTGGGTTTTTCTGCCTAGCTCTTGGCACTTTTTCAAGTGCATTATTGATTATTGTTAAAATTTCTACATCAGAAATCTTTTGACAAGTTGATATTTACAGTTTTGAAGATAGTTCTTATGAATGCGTGAATAAGTCAGTCACTGCTGCCAATCATTGCTTTAAATGTCTTCAACGGTACTGATAAACTTGGTAATTTTTTTGGTTTCAGTAGCACTGGAGGGTATGTAACACCAACATGTACAACACCAACTGTGCACACAACTTCATTTAGGTGAAGAAAAACAAACCTATTAAAAGTTAACGTGTATAGGGAGTGATCATTAGAACATGGCCAACCCATTACCCAAGAAAAAGATGTCATCATATATAACATACAATCTGATAATAGAACTTTGAAAAAGCATGCTTGCCCAAAAACAATAAAATAAGATTTTACCAAATATCCTCCATTGAGGATAAGTAAAATGATCTCTTTCATTGTAAATTTGTTGTCAAATTTTCTAATTTTCATCCACTTGAGAGGTAAGAAAACATATTCAGTATTGTTTTAATTTGATTTTCTACTATCCAGGGTAAATCTGAACATTGTTTTCCCAGCTTTAAATGTTATTAGTATTTCTTTGTGATTTTTTTTCATGTAATTAACCATCTTTATATCTGGAGTATGGGCTTTTAAAACACTGACTTCAAGAGGCTGTAATGAGTTTGTGAGATTAGAATTTGCCTATTATATAAATATAAATTATGTTCCCATATTTCTGTTTTTAACTATGCTTATGATATTTCTTTTCTATAAAAAGCAGTTAATTTTATGATCAAAATAGCTTCCTGTATTTCTTCTGGAATTTGATTCATAATTAGTTTTTTCCACTCGTTAATAAAAAATTAAACAAATTTTGTTGTAAAAATTTCATGGTCTACGTTTATATTTAACCTGTGACCCATGTGGAAATGATCCTACAATAGATACAATGTAAAGTAACATTTCACAAATATTTATGCAGTTGACTAACGTCACTTATGTAAAAGTCCACTGTGTTCCCACTGGTTTGAAATGTGACTTCTATTGCATAAAAATTTTTCTTATGTACTGAATTCTCTATATGGATTTTATATTCCATTCACCTGTCCATTTACCTGTGCCATATACAGTGATTTTATTATTGAGGTTTTATCTTTTGTCTCAATATCTAGTAGGTTTTTTTTTATACATGTTACCCAGCTATTCTAGCATTGCTCAGGCCTACTGCTTTTTCTCAGGACCTACTTACTACTTTCTTAATGTAAGTTTAACACGTTTCTCATTGTTATATTTCATATTTTTATATAGAAAATCAGGTGTCTTTTTCATTATGTCTTCTAATTGATAGTGCTTGTATACATAAAGATAGAGTAGATAAGAGACAGTTAATAGATTTCAAGTTAATGTTATATCTTGCTCCCTTACCAATTATTTTATGATTGTAGTATATTTACAAAGTATTCTTTCAGTTTTACAGTTGTATACTTTTGCCTCTCTATAATATTTATGCATCTGTTTGCTTTCTTATTTCTAATTTCATTGACCAGTATCTTCAGTACAAGTTTGATGTTTTATATTTTCAATATAACGTGGGCTCAGAAATCCACATTAAGCAAGCATACAGATAAATACATTATTATCAAGTGGCTACTTTCGTGGCCTCCACCATGTAAAAGAATATTGTCAGACTTCGCCTTTAAAAAATTACTCTGACCTCTGTATCAATTATTGTTATTTCTTATTTTATGGAATCACTTCTTTCCTTGATAGTTTTATAAACTATGGTGTATCATTAAAATTAGAATTTAATTTTCTCTTTTTACAAGTGTCTCACAATTTGTTTTTTCTCCCTACTATTATTGAAGAAACTGAATTTTGCTGACTGTATTGCTGTACTTAGTATGTTCCTCTGTATTCTGAATTTCCATATATGAATTTTTAATTGGATCTAAAGGGTTAAATTGTTTGATTTTTTTTCAAGACATATTTGTTTCTTAGGGCTTCCATAGCAAATTACAACAAACGGGGTGGCAAAAAAAAAAAAAAAAAAAAAAAAAACCAGTAGAAATTTATTCTCTCACAGTTCAAGAGGCCTGAAGTCCAAATCCAGTTGTTGGCAGTGTTGATTCCCTGTAAAAGCTCTAGAGAAAAACCTTTTCTTGCTCTTTTTAACTTCTTGTGGTTGCTGGCTAGTGTCAGTGTTCCTTGGTTTATCACCCTAAAGTCTTCATCATCCATGGCTTTCTCTCGTGTGCATCACCTCTGTATCTCTGTGTGTCTGTCTCCTTATATAAGCACAGTGATTGGATTCAGAGCCCAAGAGGTCATACTGATATTGAGCATCAATTAGTCTCAATAGCCCATCCTAATCCTAATCCAATATGACCTCATATGCCTCTGCAAAAAACCCTATTTCCAAAAAAAGTCACATTCACACATGGGAGGGGTTAGGACTTCAGCACATCTTTTCCAGAGACATAATTCAATCCATTACAAAGACTACTTCATAGGTGTTCTTTTCACCATCACTAAGTACATTATATCTAATTGCCTCTCTTTGTAATAGTAGCAGTAATTGATGATCAATATCTGGAATCTTAATTTAAGTTATAAAATTGTGATATACCAAATTTTATTATTTTATATATGTATATATGTGTGTGTTTCAAATATTTCTTATAAAAAGAAATTACACTTTATAGTATTCATTTCCTGGTGGAAGTGATTTTGTGATGAAGTAAATGAATGCTGGAATCTTTCTATTTATTTATCATTGTCATTTACATTGGAATCATCGATTTTTGTTGGTGCTCTAAATGTGCTTGGAAAGACTGTCTATTTTCCATCTTTGTCATAATGTTCTGTAGATATCTGTTAGATTAATTTGGCTTAATAGTATTTTTCAAATCATGCATATCCTAATGAAATTTTGTCTACTTGTTCTATCAATTACTGAAAGAGCATTCTGAAAATCTGTTTGTGAATATATTTATTTGATTCTATCAGGTTTTGCTTAAATATGTTAAAGATTTATAATTATGTGCAAAAACTTTAAAGATTACATGTTTCCTTGATACCTTCATGCTTTTGTTTCACATTTACTGCCTTTCTTTATTCTTGACCATGTCCCTTTAAATAAGAACACTAGTTGATATTACTACAGCCACACAAGCTTTCTGACTAATGTTTGCATAGCATTTCCCACCCTGATATTTTAACATCTGTTTATTTTAATGCAGGTTTTTAAATATACCTCTTTGTCTAATCACAGTATGTCTCTAAATCAAACGTAAATATTATGTAAAAGCCATACACTATATTTTCATTTTCTCCTTGTTCTATTACATACATTTTATTTTTACATGTCAAAAATTACACAAAAATATGCAAAAACTGTGCAGTAAAATCACTTATACTCATTTTAAATAATCATTATTTAAATGGTTTTATAAATAAAAGATTATATATATATATATTATATATATATATATGGGGGGGAGAGACAGAGAGAGAGAGAGAGGAGATTGAATAATTCCAGAAATGGCAAATATGTGGGAGGTCATAGTGATATTGAGCATCAGTTATTCTCAATATCCCATCCTAATCCTAATCCAATATGACCTACATATTTGCCATTTCTGGAATTATTTATTCTGTCATACAGATCTGAGTCCTCTAAGGGGTCATTTTGTTTATACTTAAAGAACACGCTTTTAACTTCTTTTAAATTTCAGGTCTGTGGACAACAAATTCTCTCTACTTTGATCTGCAGAAAGGATTTTTTTTTTTTTTTTTACATTGGAATATATTTTCGCTGGAATAAAACATGGCTTCGTAGTTGCTCTTTGCACTTTAAACATGGAGTTTCATTTTCTTCTGGCTTTTATAATTTCAAGTGAAAACTCTATTAATTCTTATCTACATTCCTCTGTTTAATGTGGTTTGTTTTTCCCCTTTATGGATATTTTTTATTGTCATTCATATTAAGATATTTTATTAATATTAGGCTTCCTGTATTTCTGTTATCTTATTTGGAATTTTTTGATTGTCTTTAATCTCTGGGTTTATACTTTTCATCAAATATGGAAAACATCCAGCCAATATTTCTTCAAATATTCTTTCCCCTGTTCTCTCAATTTTAAGCCTCCAGTGACATACATAATAGAGAGCTAGTTATTATTGTACAAGTCCCTGAGGATCTAATCATTTTTTAATGTTTTTAAATTCTGTTTTTCCTCTGTGTTCTAGTTTATATAGCTTCTATACTTATATCCTAAATTTCACTTTCTCTTCTAACACACCTACCTATTGTTATTGTCGTCTAAGATATTTATTTCAAACGTTGTATATTTCCTGTCTAGAGTTTGTATTTGATTATTGTCTTTATGTTTCCTACTTCATACCTTCTTACATTCATGTTTTTCTTTCGATGTTTGAGCATTTTAAACATATATGAAGTTACTATAGTAGTTCATGTCTGCAAATTCCAACATCTCTGTCATTGCTACTTCTGTTTTTTATTGATTTGCCTTTTATGGGTCAAATTTCTTTATGTCTTGATATGTCTAGAAATTTTTTACTGGATGCTGGACCCAGTAACATTACATTGTTTAGTTACTGGATTTTCTTACTTTAAATGTGGGATTTTGTCTAGCAGAAGTTAGTTACAGATTAGCTTGTTACTTTCAAGACTCATTTTCAGGCCATTTAAAGGAAGAGTCCAGAACAGCCTTACTCAGTATTTTAGTTTAACCTCATTACTACATTGTGATCCTTCTGGGATCTTTAGTGAATGTGCTATATTCAACAAGGTTGCTCTGACAGGTGGAAACTCAAAAAATTACAATCCTTGTGAGAACTCTGGTAATTATTGGCTTAAAGTTCCCCCATTTTTTCTTTATCTGGAAGTTATTCTTTGTCTGGACTCCTGGAGTTTTACCATACAATTTTGTATATGGGTATTCAGACAAAGACTGAAGGGAATTGTTATATAGATTTCTGGTACTCTTTTCCTGCATAACTTTTCTCACTCAAACTTGACCCACAAATTCTAGCCACCTGAGGCTCATCAAACTCAAATCTGTTGGTCTTTGTTTTGGTTCCCTCTCCTGTTTACAGCCCAGAAATTGCTGTAAGCGAAACAACTGTAGTGCTGGCCTCACCTTTTCCCACTTCCACAGGATAACAGTTTTGGGCTATCTCATGTCCAATACTTGAAAACATATTTTACATATTTCTGGGTACTTTTAAATTGTTTGTGGTAGAATGGTAATTCTGGATGTGTTTTCATTTCTTAGCAGCATATATATTTTTATTTTCTGTTGCTCTGTAGTGCTTAAATCCAATAATACAACCTAGGATAAAAACCTGATTGATAGAAAAACTAATTGACTGCTCTGAGATTTTGTTTTCCTCTGAATCTTACTCCATTTGTGTGTGTCTGTGTATCTATAAATATAAAATAAAAACTATATTTTATAATATAGAATATTTAATATTATAAATATATAATATAGTATATTATAAAATACTATATAACATTTAGTATTATGTATTTACATATTATAAAAATTAATGAAATATACAGAAATATATATATTCCATTTGCATTGTCAATATTGAAATATATATTTTCTAAACAATCTGTTAGAAAAAGTGTTGTAGGCGAAGGGGCATTTTACATGGATTTCCACTTTTCCTTAAATAACTGGCATATGATATTGATTCTTCCTAACAATGAGCATGGAATGTTTTTTCATCTGTTTGTGTCCTCTTCTACTTCCTTGAGCAGTGGTTTGTAGCTCTCCTTGAAGAGGTCCTTCATATCCCTGGCTAGTTGTATTCCTAGGTATTTTATTCTCTTTGTAGCAACTGTGAATGGGAGTTCACTCATGATTTGGCTCTCTGTTTGTCTGCTGTTTGTGTATAGGAATGCTTGTGATTTTTGGACATTGATTTTGTATCCTGAGACTGCTGAAGGTGCTTATCAGCTTGAGGAGATTTTGGGCTGAGATGATGGGCTCTTCTAAATATACAATCACGTTGTCTGCAAATAGAGACAATTTGACTTCCTCTTTTCCTAACTGGATACCTTTATTTCTTTTTCTTGCCTAATTTCCCAGGCCAGAACTTCCAATACTATGTTGAATAGGAGTGATGACAGAGGGCATCCTTGTCTTGTGCCAGTTTTGAAGAATCAATATCATGAAAATGGCCATACTATCCAAAGTAATTTCTAGATTCAGTGCTATCCCCAGCAAGCTATCGACTTTCTTCACAGAATTGGAAAAAAAACACCTTAAACTTCATATGGAATAAAAAAGAGCCCACATAGCCAAGACAATCCTAAGCAAAACAAACAAACAAAAAAAAACAGCAAAGCTGGAGGCATCACGCTACCTGACTACAAGCTATACTACAAGCCTACAGTAATCAAACATCATGGTACTGATACCAAACAGAGATATAAACCAATGAAAGAGAACAGAGGCCTCAGAAATAATGCCATACACCTACAACCATCTGATCTTTGAGCAATCTGACAAAAACAAGCAATGGGGAAAATATTCCCTATTTAACAAATAGTGTTGGGAAAACTGGCTAGCCATATGCAGAAAGATGAAACTGGATCCCTTCCTTACACTGTATACAAAAATTAACTCCAGATTGATTAAAATTTAAACATAGGCCTAACACCATAAAAACCCTGGAAGAAAACCTAGGCAATATCATTCAGGACACAAGCATGGGCAAGGACTTCATGACCAAAACACCAAAAGCAAAGGCAACAAAAGCCAAAATAGTCAAATAGGATCTAATTAAACTAAAGAGTAAAAGAAATTTTTATGAGTGAACAGGCAACTAACAGAAAGGGAAAAACTTTTGCAATCTACCCATTTGACAAAGGGCTTATATCCAGAATCTATAAAGAACTTAAACAATTTTACAAGAAAAAGCAAATAACCCCATCAAAAAATGGGCAAAGGATATAAACAAACACTTCTCAAAAGAAGACATTTATGCAGCAGCCAACATATGAAAGAAAATTCATCACTGGTC
>NW_022436941.1:18706041-19009757 GCF_009761245.1 Sapajus apella | reverse complement strand
TTCATCACTGGTCATTAGAAAAATGCAAATCAAAACCACATTGAGATACCATCTCACACCAGTTAGAATGGCAATCATTAAAAAATCAGGAGACAACAGATTGGAGAGGATGTAGAGAAACAGGAATCCTTTTACACTGTTGGTAGGAGTATAAATTAGTCAATCATTGTGGAAGAGAGTGTGGTGATTCCTCCAGGAACTAGAAACAGAAATACCATTTGACCCAGCAATCCCATTACTGGGTATATACCGAAAGGATTATAAATCATTCCATTTTAAAGACACATGCACAGGTATGTTTATTGTGGCACTGTTCACAATAGCAAAGACTTGAAACCAACCCAAATGCCCATCAATGATAGATTGGATAAAGAAAATGGGGTACATATACACCATGGAATGCTATGCAGGCATAGAAAAGGATAAGTTCATGTCCTTTGCAGGGACATGAATGAAGCTGTGAAACATCATTCTCAGCAAACTTACACAAGAACAGAAAACCAAACACCACATGTTCTCATTCATAAGTGGGTGTTGAACAATGAGAACACATGGACACAGGGAGGGGAACATCACACACCAGAGCCTTCAGGGGCTGGGGGCCTTTGAGAGGGGTAGCAGGAGGTAGGGGGATTGGAGCGGGATAGATTTGGGAGAAATATCTAATGTAGATGACAGGTTGCTGGATGCAGCAAACCACCATGGTATGTGTATACCTATGTAACAATCCTGCTCATTCTGCACATGTACCTCAGAACTTAAAGTATAATACATTTTTAAAAAAGAAAAAAAAAAGAACTGCCATTCGAATTCCTTTTATTTCATCTGTATTGTAACATTTCTAAACTCTGCTTTCTTAGAGACAGGCTCAGTAGTTCCCTTTTTGAATTGAGGCCTTCTTCCGGGAGTGAACCTTTGCTGTAACTATCTGGGTTCTTCCATAACTAAGGTGTTATGCACTAAATGTTTGTGTCACCTGTAATTTATATGTTGAAATCCTAACTCCCCAGGTGCTGGTATTAGACTGCTGTGAAGCTGGAAGTAGTTCTCACCAAACACCAAATCTGCTGACATCTTGATTTTGGATTTCTTTGTCTCCAGAAATGTTAGAAATAAATTTATGTTATTTATAAGCTACCCATTCTATGGTATTTTTTTTTAAATCACAGCCTCACAGGACTGACATAAAGCTTTGCTACACACACTATTCTTCTGTGCATATATGATCAAACTCATGGCACTTCCATGTAAATTGACCCTGATTCTGATGGTACCTAAATCATGTTAAGCTTTATAGTTTTCTCAGTCATCTAGTTTCTCTGTAGAAGTAACTTATGTTTATCCTTGTTTCATAGTATAAATTCTGGGAGAGATACAAGAATAATTTGATCTTAGACAAATGTCATTATTTTAGAGCAATCCAGAAGACCACCTCAAAAAATCGAATGTGGATAATGTGGACCCAGAGATTAAATTTCATTAAGGTTTGCCAGATACCAAAAAACTCAACAAAGTGTGTAGATATAGTCTATGTTTGAGTCTGTGTGAGTTGGGTAGAGAAGAAAGCTGGTCATGGAAAAACCACCTATTGGAATGCAACAATGCAGAATATTTTATATAGCTCCATTATATACTTGGGCCATATGTCTCTTTATAATATGTGTCTAAACAATGCTTAGAAATTTGAGAAGCAAACATGGTCCTTTGGAAAGGGAACTGATAGTGGACAGGTCGAGTGCCAATACTTCTCTGAGATCTGGTATTAGGTATAAGACAGAAGTCTTAGAAGGAAATCACACTGAGTTCCTTGGAAGCACAGGGCGTGATGATCAATTAAGAAGCTTAGTTCTGTGCAATAAATCATTACAGAAAATTAAGGAAATACAATATTTAAGAAATAAATACTTATTAAATATTTTCCTCATGTTTGGTAATATACCAAAAAAATGTGATAGATTATACTTCTAAACTGTTCCTTGGTGCTCTGGATCCTAGTTTTGCTTAACAAAGCATCTTAATTCTGGCAACATTAGGCAATGGTGCTGAAGATCCATACACTTCCTGCCAGTACCTCTAAAAGTTGGGCATTCCTAACATGCAGAAAAGAAATACTGCTATTGCTATTAATGTGGAGCTATTAACTATTAGGTGTTTACATCTCTGTGATGTTTTAGTTGTACTAATCTATACTCATTTATATATGAAAAAGTATGAGAAATATACAGTAACTTGCTCAGTATTAAACCACTGGTAAATACTCAAGTGTGTGTCAGTCCAAATCTAATGCACTTAAAAGTAGACCATAGCAGTTGTATTATAGTTGTAAGAATCAGTAGTGTAGAATTATCAAGATAAAATAAATTCTCTAATAGTGGCAAGACATCTTCCTTTCAAAGAGGTTTTTCTTAAATTTAATGGCATCATTGCACATTTCTTTCTGCCAGTATAGAAATAATTATGGAGAATGACTAATAAAAGTCTAAAGAAAGATATGCTGACCCAGTTAAAAACAGAGTTCAGGGAGATAAGATGATAAAGAAAGTGGAAAAAGAAAGAAATTAAATTGGACAGTTAATCTATAAATGTGTCCTTCCTTTAAAATAGAGATAAATGCAACAGTAATATATCCCAGTGTTGTAAATCAGTATGTCCTTACAACCTCCAGCTTTATAACCAAATAGTTTACATCTTTCAATGTGCTAAAAAATTAACCACAGCCTTTCTGCTTCCAACTATTTTTGGAGTGCAAATTGTGGCACTACCTGGCTTCATAGATAATAGTCTCATTGCAGTGCACATAACCTTTTCATAAGTTGCTAATACTTGCTACCAAAAATTAAATGATCTAATTTTACTTTAAAGATAGGTATTGATAGCTAATATAGTTTTTTAAAATATTCATGTCTTCCATTCAATTCTAATTCAGCAAAGCTAAGGGAAGATGGAACAGTCACCACAATAAATTTAAGCATGAAAAATATATAAATTATAGATACAACTATATATATTGCTATCAATAAAGAGCTACTAATTTCTGAATGTTTACAGGTACTTTATAGAAATCTTTTAGTACTCTACAACAAAATTTAGTACATCTTGTGATTAATATGCTTTACAAAGACTAAGGAAATTAGCTATGGTTAATATGACAAAAGTAAATATATATAAATAAGGCAATTTTATCTTTTCTGAACTGATAATCTCAAACATCTATTGTATGACATAATAGGGTCTTTTAGTTAATAGCAGTATAATGCAGGTTTAATGGATGCCATTTTTCAGACATTTGGATTTTTAATTGCTTTTGTTTCAGCTTCATTAACACAATGGCAACTCTTCAGTCATTCCAATTTTAAGCCAAGAAAAAAAAACTCATAACTTTTTTGTTGTTGTTTCAAGAAAATGTGCTATTAAATGAAGGCATCACAAAAATGTAGAGATTTATACTTAATACTATATTTCAGAGTGGCTAAAATAGGCACATATTGCTTTGGATTCCCAGCGATTCTTTGCCTGTAACATAATAAAATGAACATTTTTTTTCCCCTCTGGAAATCACCTTTTCATAGATCCATTTCTTTTAGATGGAATGTCTATCATGATACCTTGCCCAACCCCTACCCCTACTACAGGTATGGTTGAGAAGAGTCCAGAAAAAAAAAAAAAATCAAAGAAGCCCACTTTGTTGGCCATAAGCTATAAGAACCATGTATGTGCAAACCGGTTGATAACCATTTTCTCTAGCCATATGTAAGAAGCTCTCTCTACACAGAAGAATGCAGAGACAAGAGGGGTTTTGGAAGTAGGGCAATGACTACATTATTTGGTTCATTTACCCTTTCACTCATTAAGCCAAGTTAACCTCTGCCCTTCCCAGTTATGTGAGTCATTACATCCCTGATTTCACTTAAATTAGCACAAATTAGTTTTCAGACACAGTGATCCAAAAGCATCTTCACTAATACAGTAATTTCAGCAAAATGTCTCAGTTCCAAAAGTCACAGAAAACAGCAATAGCATCACTGGCTAATAGCCTCAAAATGCCAAGGTTGGACAGAAAGGCTCCTGGATCTGAATTCACACCACAAATCCCTCAGGAAGTGACAAAATTATAGCAATTTGATGAACCATATATTTTAATGTCTCTTTAATTCCCTGATTATAAGCCATTGGTAGATTGATCCTACTAAGCCAAATTTACTAATTCACTGACTGATGCTTTATTTCAAAGTTTATATTCAATAAAAATACAAAATAATTATTTATCTATATTTTCTATTACACTCCTCCCAAATGGATAAATAATTTTAGGGTCCCAGAGGCCATTACAAATGTTAAAAAATAACTCTCTGGGGCCCATAGAAAATTGCTTTATAAGTTGCTGCAATACCTTTCAATTTAGAAAAATATAGTTCTAAAAAAAAGAAAATGACATTTAAGAATAACTATTTTATTACACGGGGTAGGAATGAACAAAATTGGCATAAATCTATTGGAGAAAACCAGAGAGAAAACGAAGAACAAACCTTAAAGACAGAAACTATAAAGTGTTACAGAAAATAGCAAATAATCCAAAAACCACTAAAAGCATTTGAGACAATGTGGCTATGGTAAATATGACATAAATAAATATAATAAAGCTATTTTATCTTTTAAAATCTGATATTGCAACATCTATTGTAGTAAAAGGATCTTATTTATAGTAGGTAGTAAGGAAATGTTAATGTTTAACATATATGTATATAAATCAACTAAAATTATTTTAATTATTATTAACAAAATGTTTTTGCAGTGGTTTAAATAAAAGTATAATGAATGCAGCAAATTGTTAGAAAGTGAACTATTATATAGATATGTTGCCCTGAAATTATTTTATCCCCTATAATTTTATAACTTTTAATTTCTGCATATAATAGTTTATTTTTATAACAATAAATTTAATTGTGTAATTCAAATATAAATAGAAACATGGAAAAGTTCTAATAATATATGGCAAGTAGCTATAGTGTTCCTGACATTTTCGAACTATAACAGAGCCTACATCTTTTGTTCTATTGGGTGTCCCTCTTGGGGCCCTGTATTAATCTGCTTGTCTCCTGTAACAAATACTGTAGACTGGATGTCTTAAACACAGATTTTTTTTTCCTTTATTTCATAGCTCTGGAGGCTGGAAAGTCCAAGATCAATGTGCCAGTTAATTCAGCTTTTGGTGAAGGCTCTCTCCTGGTTTGCAGATAGCGGCCTTCTTGCTGTGTTCTTACATGACAGGGAAAGAGAAAGAGCATGAGCTCCCTGTCATCTGCTTTTATAAGGTCACTAAAACTATTATATCAGGGGACCACCTTTACAAACCCATTTAACATTAATTACTTTCTCATAGGCCCTATCTATAAATACAGTCACATTGGGAGTTAGGATTTCAACACATTAATTTCAGAGGGATAAAACTCACTCCATTCCAGGCCCCCACCAAATATTTAGGCAGAAATCAAGAAGAAATAAACAGCCTTTTCAGGAGCCTCAATATATTTTACTTTTCTCTTCATTAGGCTCTACACAGCTGTCTCTCAGTCTCGCTCCCTGCCTTTCTGTTTCTGTCCCACTTTCTTAGTCTTTCTCCTGTCTGTTATTGTCCTTTCCTCCTCTTGTGTAATGTCAGGGACATTAGCTACTTTTCATAGGATGTGACAAAGTGTTGCATAAGCAAGAGGAACAGAAAGAGGAATTTTGAGGGTCTCGCTCTTATGAAAACCACAAATGGCAAGGACCGGGGCAACTTCAGATGCCTTTCATACAAAACTAAATGCAAATTTAGGATGAAAAGTTCTCTAAAACTTGAAAAAGAAAAATAGAGAGAACTCTTCAGTGGCTATAATTCCATTAAGCTGCCATCGTATAAATGACATAGACTCCTTTCAAAACAGGTTCCCTAACAGCATTTTATTTCCTGAGACACAGTCTTATAACACATTAAAACTGAATTACTAACGCTAAAAAAAAAGGTTAAATAAGCAACAGTTTTTCACCAGCAATGAGCTTCTCTTCTTCAGCAATGTTTTTAATAACTTCCATTTCTACCAAAATGTCACTGTCTAAATTCTATAAGAAGACTAATCTCAGCAATGGAAAAAGGTCACATATAAGAAAGTGATCTGTGCAATTCAGGGCACTATACAAATTCAAGATACAGATATCTTTATGCTTCCTTGCCATTCTCCACAGGTAAATGCATTTAGTTATATATATTCAGTTATTCCCACAACCATAAATAATCAGTTTATACCTATCTTTATTGATGTATTAAATTTAGTCTGAATAATCTATCATTGAAATATGAAACACACATTTCCTATAAATGATCTACCCATATTTATATCCTGACTCATGTTAATGCTATTTTTTAGATATTCTAGGAAGTGTTAGACAGATTGTCTTCCAGACAAAATTCTTTATTTTTTGTACATACACATAAGTGCTAGAAAGACAAATAAAAATTAAAAATAAGAGGCTTAATTCTGCCTTGTTCAAAATAAGGAAAGAAACTACTCCTTTTCTTTTATTGGGAGGAATTACTTTAGAACATAGGCCTTTTGTCAACTTTACAACCCAGGAATGTCTTTATCCAGAGCCTGGCAGCTACCTCTTCAAAATGTGAACATCAAGAAATAGCACCTTTTACCCAGTTTCTGTGGGATAGCAGGAATCTGACTTTGGTGGGCAACATGTTTCAAGTTCCAAAATTACCTTCTGTTATAAACATATGACAAGCTTATTTCTCCTCTAACAAAGCCAATAAGCTAATGGAGATGGTCACTCCAATTGTCATGTAAGGTTAGATGAACTATGTGTAGCAAATTGAGCCTTCAAGTCCTCCTACTTTAGAACTAGTTATTGTTTAGCTTAAAAACTTGTATGCAATTAGTTGTCTCTGCCTAGGCAAAAGATTCAGATTTCTTTCTGTCTGCACCTCTGGGCAGATGGCCTGGGATGCACATCATATTTTGGTTTAACGCTTATTCAACAACATGACTGATTTCTGTTTCTAATACCTTTGTGGAGACATTCTGTGGGTTGTGGGATAATTTTGTTATTTTATTATATTTCCCTTACATTGTACACACAAGCACAAGCACATGCACATGTACATGTACACATACACACACAATTTGCATTCAGTGTATTTCCAAATTTGTCTTGCATTTCTCTTTATTATTTACAACCTTAATATTGGCAACTCTGGTCAGTTCTTCCATTGCTCTGATATAATGTGGGGAGATTCTTCTTGACAGCTGCCCATTTAAGATCCATATATCACCTCCATCCACACTGTACATGGGAGCCAGGCATTATACAGCCTTCCAAGATCACTGTGTTTGTGTCATAGACTGACTAAATATGCAGTCAGCCTTTCTATCAGTGGATAGGCTAAGTCATTTATATTCTTCTCATTTCTTTTCCTCATCTCTATATTTCTTTGCTAATGCATGACAGAATTATCTGTTATTTTACAACCCTCCTTGGGTGTCTACTTTTTAAGATTCTATACTTAATTTTTTTGTCTTGTAACTAGTAAGTTCACTGCTTACTTTAAATATTTTTACTAATTCAGTAAGGTAATGAGAGAGATATTTTAGTGAAATTACCTTAGTCTCTTGTCATTATTCTGGCATCTCTATATAATTTACTATGTTTAGTAAATTTTCTGAACAAAGATTGAGGAAAAATACTTTTCTGACCTGGATAGCACTAACTACTTTTCTTCTTACAGATTTTTTACCTGTGGCATGACTAAGTCAGATCAACAGAACAACATTGCATTGTAGCTGATAAAAGATATTATGAAAACACCCATTCCCTAACTTCTGGTCACTTCTCCTTTTAAATGAAAAATTTCTCCAGCAAAGAAAATATCCATTACTTACAGAATGCCTTCATAATTATCCCATATATACATGTAATAATATCATGTCCTATGGAGCACTTCCTATAGACTTCAGTCTTGCTTATATCAGCACATCTCTTTGCAACATAGAGTTCTGAGGAGAATGTGTGCACTAACTGTAAGCATGCACTTTACATAACAAAGACGAACCACTTTTATTAAAAACTGACAACATTATACACTGAAAAAATTCTACCCTCACTATGTTTAAGGAATTATCCTAAAAATAATTGTAAAGTTTAATAGGGTATAATTAAAATATAAAATAGCTACAATCAAATGGATAATAGATAATAAAATAGATAATAGCTTCCATTGAATTTCTATAAATCAGAAATAATAGACATAGATTTTTGGAACAAAGTACTATGTAAGGTTAGCAGAAGCATCACAAAAGTTTTGAGTTTTGCTTCCTTCAAATATATTCTGCATTGGCAATCCCTTATTCAGGCTTGGTTTTTGTTTTTTGACTAAAGAACAAATTCAAAAGAATTTGTCCTCTGGAGAAAGTGAAGAGCAAATCATCTGTCAAGAGGTACAGTTGTCCCTGATTATTTGTGGGGAATTGGTTCCAGGATCCCTACAGATACAAAAATCTGCAGATGCTCAAGTCCCTTATATAAAATGGCATAGGATTTGTATATGACCTATGCATATCCTCTTGTATACTTTCAATCATCCCTAGATTAATTATTAATCCCTAATGCAATGTAAATGCTATCTAAATATTTGTTATAGGCCGGGCATTGCAGTTTATGCCTGAAATCCCAGTGCTTTAGGAGGCTGAGGCAGAAGGATTGCTGGAGGCCAGGAGTTTGAGACCAACCTGGACAATATGGTAAGACCCTTGTCTCTACAAAAATTTTAAAAGAAAATAGCCAGGCATGGTGGTTCATACCTGTGGTCCCAGCTATTTGGGAGATTGAGGTGGGAGAATCCATCAAGCCCAGAATTTCAAGGCTACAGTGAGTTATCATCATACCACTGCATTACAGCCCTGGCAACAGAGTAAGAAACTGCCTCTAAAAACAAAAACAAATAGTTGTTATATTGTTTTGCTTTTCTATTATGTCACTGTATTGTTTTTTTCTGAATTTTTTTATTAGCTGTTGGTTGAATCTGTGGATGTAGAGTGCACAGATATGGTGGACCAACTATATTTTTCTTCACATTTCACATATGTATATCCCTCAGGCTATTCATGAGGAGGCAGAATGACCAAGTATTGGTTAAGAAGTTTACAATACCAAAGACCTGGAACCAACCCAAATGTCCATTGATGATAGACTGGACAGGGAAAATGTGGCACATATAGACCATGGAATATTATGCAGCCATCAAAAACGATGAGTTTGTGTCCTTTGTAGGGACGTGGATGAACCTGGAAACCATCATTCTCAGCAAATTGACAGAAAAGCAGAAGATCAAACACCACATGTTCTCACTCATAGGCGGGTGTTGAACAATGAGAACACATGGACACACAGAGCGGAGAACTACACACTGGGGTCAGTTGGGGGGAAATAGGGGAGGGACGGTGGGGGGTGGGGTGCTGGGGAGAGATGCCAGATGTAGGCGATGGGGAGAAAGGCAGCAAATCACACTGACACGTGTGTACCTATGCAACAATTTTGCATATTCTTCACATGTACCCCAAAACCTAAAATGCAATAAAATAAATTTTAAAAAGTTATATCTGTATATCTAGGGACAGATATTTATTTAGGCCTACCATTACATGTCACTAGTTTTTGTGATGAGCTTAAAATATCAGTCAAATAATTACCTTGGAAAATGTAAATGCAAATAACTATTGCCATTTACAGTTAGGTTTGATTCATTAATTTCATAAGCAGAGATTAATATAAGATGAGAATCTGGCCTTACCAGAGTCAGGCCACTCTTTCCCCCAATATATCAGTCAGAATCTTCTTAAATGTATCATAGGGTTGAAGTGATAGTATTGGGTTTATGTATCTCTAATTCCTATGAAATATTTTTTACTTAAGAGGTCCCACTAAATACATTATCTCATTCACGCCTTCAACAAATACTGCTTAACTGCTGATTTAATAAGGTCAGCACTGACTATATAAAAGTGAACTCAGTAAACACAGCTTACAGTTTAATAGGATAGACAAACCTTAGATATAATAAAACAAATACTATATATTTTTAAATTTTACTCCCATTTACAATTCCTACAAAGAGAATAAAATACGTAGGGATACAACTAACAAAGGATGTAAAAGATCTCTTCAAAGAGAACTAGAAGCCACTGATCAAGGAAATAAGAGAGAACACGAACAGATGGAAAAACATTCCATGCTCATGGTTAGGAAGAATCAATATTGTGAAAATTGCCATACTGCCCAAAGTAATTCATGGATTCAATGCTATCCCTATCAAGCTACCATTGACCTTCTTCATAGAACTGAAAGAAACCACTTTAAATTTCATATGGAACCAAAAGAGAGCCTACATAGCCAAGATGATCCTAAGCAAAAAGAACAAAGCTGGAGGCATCATGCTACATGACTTCAAACTATACTACAAGGCTACAGTAATCAAAACACCATGGTATTAGTACCAAAACAGAGATATAGACCAACAGAACAGAACAGAGGCCTCAGAAGCAATGTCACACATCTACAACCATCTGATCTTTGACAAATCTGGCAAAAATAAGCAATGGGGAAAGGATTCCCTGTTTAATAAATGTTGTTGGGAAAACTGGCTAGCCATATGCAGGAAGCTGAAACTGGACCCCTTCCTGACACCTTACACTAAAATTAACTCCAGATGGATTAAAGATTTAAACAGAAGAACTGACACCATAAAAACCTTAGAAGAAAGCCTAGGCAACACCATTGAGGACATAGGCATAGGCAAGGACTTCATGACTAAAATATCAACAGCAATGGCAACAAAAGCCAAAATAGACAAATAGGATCTAATTCAACTTAAGATCTTCTGTACAGCAAAAGAAACAATCATTACAGCAAATCGGCAACCATCAGAATGGGAAAAAAATTTTGCAATCTACCTATTGGACAAAGGTCTAATATCCAGAATCAACAAAGAACTAAAGAAGATTTACAAGAAAAAAAAAACAAACAAATCCATTCAAAAGTGGGTAAAGGATATGAACAGACACTTTTCAAAAGAAGACATTTATGTGGCCCAAAAACATATGAAAAAATGCTCATCATCATTGGTCATTAGAGAAATGCAAATCAAAACCACATTGAGATGCCATTTCATACCAGTTAGACTGGCGATCATTAATAAATCTGGAGTCAACAGATGCTGGAGGGGATGTGGAGAAAAAGGAACACTTTTATACTGTTGGTGGGAGTGTAAATTTGTTCAACCATTATGGAAGACAGTGTGGCAATTCCTCAAGGATCTAGGAATAAAAATTCCATTTGACCCAGCAATCCCATTACTGGGTGTATATCCAAAGGATTATAAATCGTTCTATTATAAAGACAAGCACACATATGTTCGTTGAGGTGCTGTTTACAATAGCAAAGACCTGGAACCAGTGCAAATGCCCATTAATGATCGATTGGACAAAGAAAATGTGGTACATATACACCATGGAATACTACACAGCCATAAATAAAGTATGAGTTCGCATACTTTGTAGAGACATGGATGAATCTAGAAACCATCATTCTCAGCAAACTGACACAAGAACAGAAAACCAAACACCACATGTTTTTACTCATAGGCAGATGATGAACAATGAGAACACTTGCACACAGGGAAGGGAATGACACTTACTGGGCTAGGTGGCCGGGAAACTGAGGAGGGAAGGGGAGGGACAGTGGGGGGTGGGGAGGATGGGTATGGATAACACTGGGAGAAATGCCCCCCAGGGAGGTGGATGGAGACAGCAAACCATGATGGCATGTATGTAACTATGCAACAATCCTGCAGGATGCAAAAAAACTTTAAAAGAAAAAAAAAATGCTGAGAGAAGTGTGGGGATGCAAATTTAGATTGTGGGCCAGGAATAGTCTTTCTTCAGAAAGCATCATGGGGCTTAATGAAGGAGGAGTGCCCCATATAAAGAGTGGTAGGGACACCAACATGCATGAAGCAATAGGCTATAAAGAGTTTGGAATATCAGAGGAACAGAAGAAAAAAACACCTGTCTGGACAAAGTAAGGGAGAGAGAGAGAACCAAGAGATTCTGCTGGAAAAGCAGGCCAGAGTGAGACAATGCAAGGCCATGTATGCCATATATTGATTTATGATGTTTATTACAATTACCTTCTAGAAGAAGCTAAATATTAGTGAGCAGATAAATTATTCTCCTTTCCCTCCTGTTTTAATATTAAACACTCGGCACTGACCTCATTGTCTTTGGAAGCTTAAGATTCCTGAGTATCTTTCCTAAAAGCCTATTTGCCCAGGACCGTCTGGTTCCCTCATTCAATCTCTCTCAAATTAGACCCATTCTACTTCTCCTTAAATTCTTATAAAGAGTTAATTTAATGAATTCATAAGTGCTAAAATGTTATTCTGTTGTTTAATATAATAAATCATTATGTTGTTCCATCGATTAATATGTCTATTTACTGATGCTTTTTAAAGTACTAACATAAAAATTGTGAGATTTTCAACCAATTGCCACAGGAAATGAAGGTGATACTGCAGCTGAGAAAAGTTGGCCTTATCAGATTACATCTGTGGCCATCTTTTATCCCTGAATGTAAGTGTGTGACCAGTGACATTTCCAGCAAAGCACATTTTAAGCAAAATATACTGCCTAAATAACACTGCTTCTTCCAGAAGCAGGAATCAAATAAATGTTTTAGGTCTAGGGATTAGGTACAAAAGCCTTTTAGTTTTATTTCCTTTCCAAGGCAATCATTTTAAAATGTGTGAAAAGTAAAGTATTTAAAGTATTTTAAATTACTCAGAGCATAAGATGCAGGTCAAAAAAACAAACGAAAAAGAACCAACAGGAGTGTAGTCAATATCATTATTCCCAATTTAATGGTGAGAAAACTGAGGACACAGAAGTCAAAGAGTTGGTTAGATCAAACTTGAGTTTCATATTTATAAGTCCAAATTCCAAACCCTCTCTGTTCTCCATTTTGCAACTTGAAAAACTATTTTCTTAAAATTTGGCTAATAAGTATATTATGATAAAGGACTTACAGATAGTTTAGATAGATGCATATAAATTGGGTCACTTTTCCTAATCCTTCTTTCTTTTTCTGTAAGTGATTAAACACTTGCCCTGTAACTTTGCAGTGCTTCCCCACTGTGGGTAGAGCATTTTTCTCATAATGCTGTATTGGATAGGGCTTTCTGACTTGGATTGGTCAATGAAATATTAGTGGATGTGACATTAACAGAGGCTTTCAAATTTTACATTGTTCGGTTTGCTTTCTTGCATTGCTGAAATCCACCGTAAGTAGAGCATGGCCTGGGTAGACATGCTCCACTGTTCTACACATATTTAAAAGAAACCATACTTACCCCAAAATATTCTAAGAGAGGTATTACAATTGAGAGTTATCATTTACTGTGTGCTACTATTATGTACCAGGTATTTTGCAAAGTGTTGTATAAACTAAGCCATACATCCTACTTGCCATTTTAGAGTTTAAAACTGGCATTCAGAGAATTCATATAATTTGCCAATAAATAATATAATTTAGAGTTGAACTATGATCTGTTTGACTTTAATTCCATGATATTTCCCAGTAATGTTACCTACCAGTATATAAAATTTACCAAATTTTTGCTAATATGTGGTAATACAAAACTTACTTTTCGACCCCCATAAATTCCCAAGGACAATAGGAATTATTAGCAATATTAATATTTTACTAGAAAGTAGAAATTGAATGACTTGCCTTATGATTTGAGGTAATAAAGCTATCAATGAAGAATTCCCTCATTATTCCAAAATTACATTTAGTTATCTGCCAAAAATATTTGTCCCTACTATATATGAATTCCAGTTCTCTTACCTTTTTGAAAATTTTTCTCATTCAATTATCACTTTACACTTTGAAATGATTAATTTCTCACTTTATATGGCCAACTCAGACCTCCATATCTCTTTCCAGTAGATTTCTCGAATTTCCCCCTCTTGTAAAATCTGCAATTCAATTTAACTAGTCTTCACCATTCCCCTAAAACATGCCCTCATTCAGCAACATAAATTTATATCTGCCTGTATGCTAACTACAGACGTGTCACATATCCAACTGCTTACCTGGGATTTATAAGTTCAGTGATAAATACGTCCAGGTTAAGATGTTTAAAAGAATTGGCCAGGAGCGGTGGCTCATGCCTGTAATCCCAGCACTTTGGGAGGCCGACACAGGAGGATCACGAAGTCAAGAGATTGGGACCATCCTGGCCAACAGAGTGAAACCCCGCCTCTACTAAAAATACAAAAAAATTAGCTGGGCATCATGGCGCACACCTGTAGTCCCAGCTACTCAGGAGGCTGAGGCAGGAGAACTGCTTGAACGTGGAGGCGGAGGTTGCAGTGAGCCGAAACTGCGTCACTGCACTCCAGCCTGGAGCCTGGCAACAGAGCGAGACTCTGTCTCCAAAATGGAATAGATTAGCATAAATCGAATACTGATCATTGGAGAAATGCAAATCAAAACCACATTGAAATACCATCTCATGCCAGTTAGAATGGTGATCATTAAAAAATCTGGAGACAACAGATGCTGAAAGGAAGTGGAGAAACAGGAACATTTTTACACTGTTGGTGGGAGTGTAAATTTTATTTCATCCATTGTGGAAGACAGTGTGGCAATTCCTCAGGGATCTAGAAATAGAAATGCCATTTGATCCAGCAATTCCATTACTGGGTATATACTCAAAGAATTATAATTTTTCTGTTTTAAAGATACATGCACACATATGTATGCTGAGGTGCTGTTTACAATAGCAAAGACCTGGAACCAACCCAAATGCCCATCAATGATAGACTGGACAAAGAAAATGTGGCACATATACACCATGGAACACTTTGCAGCCATAAAGAAGATGAGTTCATGTCCTTTGCAAGGACATAGATGAGTCTGGAAATATCATTCTCTGCAAACTGACACAACGACAAAAATACAAACACTGCATGTTCTCACTCATAGGTGGGTATTGAACAATGAGAACACATGGACACAGATAGGAGAACATCACACACTGGGGTCCGTTGGGGGTCTAGGGGAAGGACAGTGGGGGTTAGGGAAATTGGGGAGGGATAACATTGGGAGAAATACCTAATGTAGGTGATGGGGGGATGGAGTCAGCAAAGCACCATGACTTGTGTATACCTATGTGACAATCCTGCAAGATCGAGTGGCACATGTATTCCAGAACTTAAAGTATAATTATAAAAAAAAAAAAATCAAACTCAAAAAGAAAAAAAAAATCATTTTGAAATTAAACACTTTCAATTTATTGTATGCTAAAGAGGGAGAAAAAAGGGAACAGGGCCAAAACAAAAATTGCAAGAACCTCTGTAGGTAATAACAATGGACAACAAAATGTACAAGTACTGAATTACATTTTGATCCATAATTTCATTTCCATTGTAATATTAGCATACTCAACTAAATCATATATTTAAAAATAATTGTAAAATAACTAAAATGTATCAAAAACTCTAATTTATTTCATAACTTTGAAGGATTTATGATTCTTCTATTTAAAAGTGAGATGAAGCTATTTCTGCATCTTTGTTTATACATGTGTATATCCATGAATGTTTTTCAGAACATATTTGAACTTATATTAGCTACATAGGTAATTATTGTTGTTGTTTTAGCATAACCTATAGGACACTTTTTATTTGATCATATGACCAAGATACTTTTCCAGCTGTAACAAGAAGTATCTATTTGTGCTATTTATTCCTTCAGACGGTATTATTGATGTATCTACAAAATTATATTTTGCATATTGATAACATTTAACTTTTGTTGTATATACAGAACATGAAGATAATTAGCCTTGTACCATAATATGCTCTTTGTATATTTGATGGCATTTAAATTTAGTTCTATACACAGAAAATAAAAATAATCAGCATTATAATGTACCCTTTTTAAAGAACAGAGTATATTAGATGCTAATGTATTTACCATGATGATAAGTTGAACAGGCACATTAATGTTGTTCATGAAAATGATGGTTATAAACCAGAGTAAGAAATCCTTTTAAATACATAAAATATTTGATGAATTCAATTGATACTCATGCTCAGAATTATTTCTGTGTCAATAGTTATGTACATATGCAGAGGCAAACAGTTATATTTACAAAAGTCAATGATACACTACTATAGGTGGGAGGCATAATTTTAACATAATCCTCAAGGAGTCATGTTTTTGTACAATTCTATCCCTTATCACTTGCTTCTAGCCAATAAAATATGGCAAAGGTGACAGGATAGTAACTCCCTTAATCAGTTATGTTATATGGCAAAGGTGAAGGAAAGTCATTCCTATGACTGTGTTGTTGTATGAGACCCTGTCTTTGCAGACTGCATGAGAGATTCTCTGGCTGGCTTTGAAGTAAGCTGTCATGTTGTAACAAGGCCTGTGAGTGAGCCATATGACAAGCTATAGGGGCTGCTAGTTGCTAAGCGGACTCTGACTGACCATCAGCATGAAATGGGGACCTCAGTCCTACAACTAAAAGAAACTAAATTCTGAAAGAACTACTTGAGCTTGAAAGAAGGCCCTGAGTCCTAAAAACACAGTTGAGCCAACACTGTGATTGAGGCCTTATGAGACTCAGAGAAGGGAACCCAATTTAGCTGGGCTCAAACTGAGCTAAGAAATGTAAATTCATTGGCCCTTAATAAAATGTGAAAAATAATAAATGCCAGGAAGATTGCAAAGAAAAAGGAATGCTTATATACTGTTAGTGGGAATGCAAATTAGTTCAACTATTGTGGAAAACAGTGTGGTGATTCCTCAACAACCTAAAAAAAGAAATACCATTCAACCCAGCAATCCCATCACTGGTATGGCTTTATACATAAAAAATGTATAAAACCAAAAGAATATAAATCTTTCTAACATAAAGACATGTGCATGTGTAGATTTATTGCAGCACTATTCACAGTAGCAAAGACATGGAATCAACCTAAATGCCCATCAATGATATACTGTATATTAAAAATGTGGGACATATATATACACCATAGAATACTATGCAGCCATGAAAAAGAATGAGTTCATGTCCTTTGCAGGAACAAGGATGGAGCTGGAAGCCATTATCCTTAGCAAAATAATGCTGGAACACAAAACCAAATATCACATGTTCTCACATTTAAGTGGGAGCTAAATGATGAGAACATATGGGCACACAAAGGGGAATAACACACAATAGGGCCTCAGAGAGTAGAGTGGGAGGAGGGAGAGGATCAGGAAAATTAACCAATGGATACTAGACTTAATACATGGGTGATGAGATAATTTGTATATCAAACCTCCATGACACAAATTTACCTATGTATTAAACTTGTACATGTACCCCTGAACCTAAAAGTTAAATTAAAAAAAAAAAGAAATGTAAATTTTTTTAGCTGCTAAGTTTTGATAATTTATAACCAGTAATAGAAAATGAATAGACTACATGTAAAATTTCTAGTCATTAAATACATTATTTCCTTTGTAAAATTTCTACTCTAGTTATTAAATACATTGTTTCCTTCTCTATGTCACTGTTTTTAAATAAGGTCTTACATTGTTATAAAATATTTAAACATATAGAGATGTCATGTATTATTTTACCACATTATTGTCATTAAACATACAAATTGTTTTATATGCCATATTAGGTTTGTAAGAGATCCTAAGCAGTGGAAATGCTATGGGCAATGGCAGGATGGTAGGAACATGTTATGGAAATTGACTCATGCTCTCAAATTGCAATCCAGAAGAGTTTCACATGCGTATATGCCTTCTAATAGTATACCAAAGTTTACACAGTACAACCACACTCCCATTAGAAAAATGCATATATGCATACATGTACATATATATGGATATACAATTATATTAATATCATTAGCAATTTTATGGACATGCATGACAGGACAGCATTGAGAGGCATTTCTTTGATTGCTAATGATTCTGAAAATGTATTTGACATGTTGTCTGGATATTTTCATTTTCTTTTAGATTGTATTTAATTTTAAATCATGTTTTGAATACTATAGATCCCTTGTATATTTAGGATATTAATCTTTGATCATTTTGTATTTTGGAGGTTTTTGTTTTGTTTCATTTGTTTTTAATTCTTTTTTTCTTTTTTTAAAAGCTGATTTACTTTAATATGTAATATGTAACAAATATTTCATTCCCTTTTATGATTTCATGCTTTTGTGTTCAGAATATTACTGCTCAACTTTAATCAAACACAAATATATTTGATAAATTAATAATATCTATAAGAACATTCTGTTTTAGTGCTCTCATTTTTTTCATTGACTGCTTCCGGATGTTTTTGGGATGTTGTAAAAGTGTTTTTCCTTTGCAACTTTTTTTAATCTGAATTTTTTCTCACAAACATCCAATTTGTCAACAACTATAGTTTAAATTAGCTTCTCTATTATTTTGATTTTTTTTTTCACATATTAAATATACCTTATGTTGTTCTGTCCAGAACTATTAATGATCTGTTGATTAATTTTAGCATTAGTGTCACTCTTTTCTTGTTGTATTTCATTCATTGTATGTTTTAATCTAACTGGCAAGTCCCCACAAACTTTTTAAATGAATTATTATTCTTCATTGTTTTATCCCTTCAGAAAAATCCAGAATTATTTCATCAAAATAAAATAAAAATGGAATTGAGATTATGTTTGAGGTTATACTATTTTGCCAGTAGGTATCATACTGATTTTATCTAAACTAGATATCATTCACTATGTTGAGAAATATAATTTGATTTCAAGTTGTCCAAAATATATGTTTTATGGAGCATTGCTTTAAATTACATTTTCAACATCTGCTGAGATTATTTCATGGAATGCTTAACAGACCTTTCATGGTAATATAGTTTATAAAATAAACCAAATGGATCTTTTCTATTTATCTTTAATAGTACTTTTCAAACTAGGATCTGCCCAGCCTTTGAGAATACTGGAGGGGATTCAGGGACTCCTGTGTGAATAAAGAGAAGGCAGAAGAGAGAGATTTAGCTGATGTTTTCTCCAGACCCCTGGTTGAAACAAAACATTTCTTTAATCTTGGTTCCCTGAGATTTTTTTAATGTTTCAGAGATTTGCATATTTTATTTTTTGTTTGTTGCAAGCACTACATTAAAGTTACAATTCCTTTGGTTATTTGAGCCTTGCAAATTTCTAAAATAAATTTTGTAACTTGGAATGTTATTATCAATGTTGGAATAGTATATATGAAATAAGAACTTCCAATTGCCTTAAAGTCTCATAGGTACAAATTGATTATTTGAGCTCTGCCAAAAATGTACATATAGTCAACTTATTAATATAAAGATAATTATTCAATCACTATATCTGCTCTCTAAAACCCTGCATTTAATTCTAATTATAATAATGTTATTAATTTTTCCTAGAACATATTTACTAAAGCTTTTACCTTTTGCTGAAGGCTTAGTTTTAAAGAATGCAGCACTATGATTCCAAAGTTTTCCAAATTACTGATTATGTTTACTGTTAGGTTTAATGTATATTGTGAAAGTTCAGTCAGGGTAGTGGCAAAAATATTAAGGAAAAAATACTGGAGAAAGTTATAGAATATAGTCAAAAACACTCTTGGAAGGCCTGGGGGATTTGCATAAACTCCAGTAATAAATCTAGCTTAACCAATCCTGTGTCTCTTTGCAGGAGCCAAAGAGATTAGGACACAAATACAAAGGAATGTAGTTTACCTAGCTAGCTTGCTTACTCATGTGATCCTATGACTGACCTTTGATTTGCCATGGGTGCTTCATTGCACTCTACTAGGGAAGTCCACAATATCAGTAATCCTCAAGTAGTGTTGACTCAAGACTTTGTAAATTAAACTTTACTGAATAATGCAAGTCTCACTGGCTGGTGGAGGCCAGCAGTCGCAACTGTTTATAGCACTCTCCAGGAACTCTGCAAGTGGCCCAAACACTCAGTTGGACTGGCAAAGCATAATATCTGTGTGTCAGTATACTTTACTCATCCATAATTGAGTCAGGGTCTGCAGGACAGATCCCCACAGGTGGTGGCACCAACAGTAGTGTCCCATGTGAGGAATCTTGACAGGTGAAGAGAATCCTACCATGATCATCACTGCAAAGGGAGCATGATGGATACCCCAGAAATGAAGGTACAGAAGACTATGTGGCCACATCAGTAAAACAGAGTGTCAGTAAGTATTGGCACCCACTGAGGATTACCACGTTCGGGGATTGTTCAGGCTGAGGTTTTATCATGGTACAACAGTTATCAGCTCAACAGAAACAGTACATGAAAATATTAAAACCGCTGCTCAAGGCTAGTAGAGCCTCAGTTTCACAGGCTTGATTAAGGGACCTAATGTAAACTGTTGTTTCCCAAAGTCCATGGTTCCCAGCAGAAAGTATGCTAGATGTAAAGCTCTGGGAATAAGTGGGGAGAACTCTTAAACAGCATCATGTACAAGGGCAATGGGTCCCAATAACATTGTCTCTGGGCCAGAATAACAAAGAAGAAACAGAGGTTTTGCCTGAGCCACCTCCTCCAATAGATAAGCAAGTGACATTATAAGGGGAGCTCTTAGTCTGCCCGGTAATGCAACATGGACAAGGCAATCAGGTACATAAAAAGGGAAAGCATTAGAGGCCAAAGCTGCGTGGCCAAGTGAGTGGTAGGTGAAAGGAAAGGCTCGACTACGAGAAAACTCACAAATACAAAGCCAGCAAATGCTCCCAGGAACTTGGCCTGTGTGGCAACAGAGAGCCAAACTCAGCACCAAAGTCAGCCTGCTAGGGAAGGGCAGGAGGCGCAGGCAGGAATGTCCACTCAGTAGGCAGCAGCCCCCCAGCAGTGGAGAGGAGGGAGCAGCAAAAGTGAAAAACGGTGCAGTAAAAAAGCAGCACCTAGGCAAGTATAATGCAGCCATGGGACCTGTGCTGCTGCCCTCTGGCTCCACGGGCATCCTACAACAAAATTTTGAATAATTCTCAGCTAAGATTTAAGTAAAATTTAAGAATTTGTAAGACTTTTTTCTGATAATGGCCACTGTTGCTTTTCCAACCCTTCCCCTGACATAGTTCTTTTTAAATCCAATGTAAGTAGAAAAATAGCCTCTGAAAGGAAATAAATTATAGAGAGCCCATGAATTAGTTAAGGAGCCATTAAAAGGCAGCCATATGACTTAGCTCCTCATTAGAAAAGAATTTCCTAATTCTATCTTAAGAGGCAACGCTATTGGCACAAGCCTGATTTACACTTAATTGTCTAAATTTTGATGACAAACTTCAGTCAGCTGTGGAAAACACCTTGCTAAAACCTCTCAAGACAGAAAGATTGCAGAGAGAAATAGAAGGACAAATAAGAGAGACAAGAAGGGACAGATTAGAGACAGACACAGAAAGTGATATGGAGGAAAGAGATAGTGTAAAAGAACAGAGAGGGGGAAAGAGAGAGAAAGAGACAAGGAGCCAAAGAGGGAAGGAGAGGTAATGAAAGAAAGAAGGAGAAAAAGAAAGTTAAGGCGTATTAAAGACTGTCTGTGAAAGTTGCTAAAAAAATGTTATAGGAAGGAATTTATGCAAGCAATGTATGATTTTTGTTTTGAAGATCTAAGCAAGTTCTAAAACATTAATTGTAAAAGAAATTTTGTTTGTAAGCATATGGCTAAAATTAACGAAGTATCATCCAGTTTTTCTGTAAACTAGACATTAAGATAAAGCACAGGTTTTTCTTAACGCACTAACTTACCCTTTAACAAAGATTATAAAAGATCTCTTAGCAAAGGCACAACCCCTAGAATTTCCAGTGCACCAGCACCAGCCTGGAGACTACATCCTCATCAAAGGATGGAGAGAAGATAAAACTTGAGCCAGCCTAGGAAAGACCCTACAAGACAACACATGCCCTGGACATCACCAAGGAATGTTGAAGAGGCAAATCAAAAGGCAGAGCAAATCCTCCTCCAGACACAAACATCATTCACTCTAGATAATTTGTTTCCTTTTTACTCTCTCACTTTGCCTGAAACCTGTACCTGCTACACTCTATTAAGCACATCTTCTAATATACCTTTTTTCTGCCCTGATTACTTAGAAAAACACCCCCCTTCAGAGCCCCTACAATGAAACTAGTTGGCTAGAATTAACATACCCCAGTGAAATTCCTCATTAATGGCATACAATGAACTGAGATGCCAAGCAACACTACAGGTCAGTCTTTGACTGGAAAAGAATGTTGCTAATTGTACTCATACTTGTTTTATGTTATTGGTTAATTCTAGGATGCAAAGCTGGAATAAAAGCAATGACCAACTTGCCTGACAAAACTGTTGTTGCTATATCTCTTCAGTCAACAGGACCTGATATTAAAAACAGAAAAGTGGGATATGTGGCAGTTCAGTCAGGGTAGTGGGAAATACATTAAGGAAAAAATATTAAAGAAAGTTATAGTTTATACTCACAAGCCCTCTTGGAAGGCCTGGGTGGTTTGCATAAGCTCCAGTAATAAATCTGGCAGAAGGCAGCCAAAGTCTCTTTGCAGGAGCCAAAGAGATTATGGCATAAATACAAAGGAATGTAGAGTAGTTTACCTAGCTAGCTTGTTTACTCATGTGATCCTAAGACTGACTTTTGGTTTACCACTGGGTTTAATTGCTTTCTACTCAGAAAGTCCACAATGTAAATTACCCTCTAGTGGTGTTGACGCAAGCCTTTGACAATTAAACTTTATTGAATAAATGTGAGTCTTACTGGATGGTGGGGTCTGGCAGTCCCAACTGTTTACAGCAATCTGCAGGGAGTCTGTAAGCAGTCTGGACACTCAGTTGAACTGGAAAAGCATAATATCTGTGTGTCAGTGTACTGTATTGATCCGTTGTGCATCTGGAGTCTGTGAGACAGACCCTGGCAGGTGGTAACCTTGAAGGTATATGTCCCTAATTTTATAAATAAGTGGTTTCATTTATTTTTTTCTTGTTTCACAATTATAGCTCTTAAAGCCATGTACATTTGTATCATATTTTATCATTTTGTATATTTTATATGTCACTTTAATATTTTAAAAATATTCTAATTTTGATTTATATAATTTAATTTATTCAGTAGATACTTTCTATTTTCAGATTTGGGAGATTTTCTGGTATCAATTGTTATAATTTCTAGGTTTTATTTTTTGTATGTGGTCAGATAATGAGGTTTATACTATGTGTATTTTAAGAATTGAATTGAAATTTACTCTGTAGCATACATCAACCATTTTTTATGTATTATATATATATATTTAAAAGATATCTATGCTCTGTAGAATAAACTAATCTATAACAATTATTTAAGACTATATTATCCATGTTTTCTGTGTTTTGTATAATGATTTGCAAAACAGCATTGATCATATTTCTGCAACTTTTAACTTTATTTTGAAATTTGCATCTGCATAAAATAATTGTAGACTGAAAGTTTTATTATTACAATATGTTCTCTGGATTTTAATTACTACTATTTTCATTAGTAACAAACTTTTTACATTATATTGCTATATTTCATAATTTTGCCATGGATTATTCTTTGTTTAGTATACCTAAGGCTAAATCTATTTAAACTTTGTAGTTTCCTAATACATCTTTTTTCATTTTCATATTTTTTACATCTTTCTTTTTTAGTGGATGTACTACTAACATAATATGATTGGATTTTCTTGAATAAAGTTGGACAGTGTCTTAACAAAAAAGATTAATATGTTTACATAAAATAGACAAATTTTGTCTCATGTTTCTCACCAGCTTCCATGCAATTTTTAAACCTGACTCTTAGATCTCTTTTTTGCACTATTTTCTTCTTCCTTGCATTTAAAACTAAATGTGTACTATTTCATCGATTCGTTTGTGTTGGTGTTTAAGGTATGCATTATTTGAGTAGTTCTATGAATTACAGTAGATTATATTTACACTGCACTTCTGGTCCATTAGAATATCCTGTTGGCCCTATGTTCAAAATATATCCACTGCCCCCACTGCGACTACCCTCTTTGGTGCAGCCTCCAACCTGGCTCATACTACTATCTTCCTAAGCAATCATCTGCATTTTAACTTTTTCCAGCAGCCAGAATTACCCTTTTAAAACAAAAGTCAGGTCAAGTCACTTCTCGTTATAAAATTATCCAACAGTTATCTTTTCTTTCAGAGTCAATGTCAAAGGTCTTATAAGGTGAAAACTGAAGTCTTACTTGTTACAGCTGCACAGTTACCCCTCTGATTCATTTCTCATGCCTGCTACATAATTTCCTCCATTCTAGCCTCCTTGACATTCTAGTTGTACCTTGGATATGCCAGTCAAATCTCTACCTCAGGTCTTTCAATTGAGTGTTCCTGCTGTCTAGAACAGCTTTTTTTCCAGGGAGATAACTCCTTCCCCTCCTTCATCTTGAGCTGTGAACATTAGAGGGACCTCCACTGGAGGAAGGACAGACAGGGGAGAAAGCCCTAACCCTGAGACTTGGGCAAATAAGAATCTGGCTGAGCTCTCCATCCACTTGGACTCCTCCTGCAAGCAGGCCAGTAAGCACTAAGTAACAAGACCCCTGGTGACAGAAGTGAAGGGACAATGTGAAGGGACAGTGTGTAGGGAGGATGTAAGAGATGGATCACGGTGCTGGGAAAAATTATAAAGAAAGAGACGAACCTTCTTGGAAGGCCAGGAGTTTTTGCAAAGCTTCAGAAGAATATAATAGCTGAAGGCAGCTAAATCCTCCTACCCCAATGTTGAGAGCAAAGGGTATATAACAGAGGAATGTAAAGAAATTTATCTAGATAAATTCGTTGATTTATGGCTCTGGAAACCAATCTTTGATCATTAAGGTGCACAGGGCTGCTCTCTACTCAGGAGTTGACAAAGTTAATTACCCACAAATTGTGTTTGCTCCAGGCCTTTGTCATTAAATCTGTATTAAATAAATACAAAAGGCTCCGACTTATCAAGGCTGCACTCTCGTTGACGGTGCTAGTCATGCAGTCCCTAAGCTGCACATCAGGTGAAATACCTTTGTCTGTGTACTCCTTTCATCCATCCCATGGCCAGAGTCTGTGAGACAGACTCAGCTACCGGTGCCCTCATATGAGAAACACTTCAACAGATTGCAATGAAACCCTCAAGAATGAAGGTGAAGAGACTATGCCATAGGTAAGTCATTGGTGTCCAGTCAGGATTTCCAAGTTCCAGGGAATTGTTCAGGATAGGGTTTCATGATGGACAACAGTTATCAGCTCAACAGCAACTGTATATAAAAGTATTGAAACATCTGCTTAACACTGTTGAAGCCTTGGCTTTGCAGGCTCAATTAAGGGAACAAATGCAAACTGTTGTTTTCTATAACCCATGGTTCCCAGAAGAAGGCACATTGGACCTAGAGCTCTGGGAACAAGTGGGAAGAGATCTTAAATGACATCAGTCACAAGGGTCCCAGTAACACCTTTAACATTATGGGCTTTAGTCAGGGCTGCTTTGGACCCACTCTACACAGAAGAGACTAAATTAGAAGGGAGGAGGAACCATCACCTACCTTACTGCCTCCTTCTCCCTCAGACCCACCATTACCAGGTAAAAGTGCCACAGAGGAGACAGAGATTTTTCCTGAGCCCTCACCCCAATAAATTGAGAAAAAGATAAGGGATACACTACAGCTATGGGACCCTGTCTTAGGCAAGTGGCATTAGAAGGGGAGCTCTTGGCCTGCCTGGTACTGGAAGATCGACAAGGCAATCAGGTTTATCAACCCATTTATTTTGACACTTACAAGGAAATAAGAAAAAGCTTTCAAGAAAATGGAGCCACTAGCCCGTTTATGAAAGGATAAATTGAGACCATAGCAGATGGCTTCCATATAACCCCATGAGACCGGTCAGTGCTAGCTAAAACAACTTTAGATGCCAGTCAATACCTCCTCTGGAAGGCAGAAGTGATGAATTATGTGAACAGCAAACCCTTTTCTAATAATGGCCACTGTTATTCCTCCCCTACCCCTGACATGGCTCTCTCTTAAAATCTTATTTGGGTAGAAAAGTAGCCTTTAAAGGAAGATAAATTACCACAAGCCCATGAATTAGTTGAGGAGCAATTAAAAGCCAGCCATCTAGAACCATCAAACAGCCCTTGGAATTCACCCATTTTCATCATTCCTAAAATGTCTGGCTAATGGAGACTTCTGCATGACTTATGGCCTATAAATGCTAATCTGAAACCTATGGGGCCTCTTCAGCAGGGGCTCCTTTCCCCCCGCAGTGATTCCTCGAGACTGGCCTATAGTTGTTATTGACTTAAATGACTGGTTTTATCCTATTCCCCTTGCAGAACAGGACAGATAAAAATTTATGTTTATCATACCAGCTATCAATAATGAAAGGCCAGCTCACCAATTTCATTGGCAAGTACTTCCTTCAGGGAGGCTGAACAGCCCTATCATTTCTCAGTATCATATAAATCAGGCTTTGATCCCCAGTAGAAAAGAATTTCCTAATTGCAAGATTATTCACTTCAAGGATGATATCTTTAGCCCCAATGGAGCCAGGATTTTTAAGTTTATATGCCTCTGTCCAAAAGAAATACACAGTTCACTGTGGGAGGCCGAGGCAGGTGGATCACGAGGTCAAGAGATTGAGACCATCCTGGTCAACATGGTGAAACCCTGTCTCTACTAAAAATACAAAAAAGTAGCTGGGCATGGTGGTGCGTGCCTGTAATCCCAGCGACTCAGGAGGCTGGGGCAGGAGAATTGCCTGAACCCGGGAGGCAGAGGTTGCGGTGAGCCGAGATCACGCCATTGCACTCCAGCCTGGGTAACAAGAGCGAAACTCTGTCTCCAAAAAAAAAATAAATAAATAAATAAAAAGAAATATACAGTTAAGAGGTTTAATCATAGCACCTGAAAAAGTACAAATGTCCTCTCCTTGGAAATATCTTGGACATATACTGACTTCCCAATCAGTAAGGCCTCAAGAGGTTAAATTAAATACTAGCAACTAATATACCTTAAATGATTATCAAAAATTGTTGGGTGTTATTAACTGGCTTCGCCCCACCTTGGCGTAACTGCTAATAAATTACAGAACCTGTTTTCTTGCCTAAAGGGCAATACAGTCCTAGACTCTCCTAGGTATTTAACTTCTGCAGCAAAAAGAAAAATTAAGGAAATAAAGCAAGCTATTTCTCAGAGGTAATTACATCACATAGACCCACAGTATTCAGCCCAATTGTCTTTCTTACTAAACATTCCTCAACAGGATTACTAAGACAGATGGCCCCAGGGCTGCAGTTTCTAGAATGGGTTTTTTGCTCACATACCAGAACTAAAACACTGTCTCCCTATATCCAGCTAGTTAGTAAACACATCTATATAGGCCACAGATGATGCAATTAGTTGCTAGGTTATGATTCTGATGTCATAAGAATTCCCTTGAGTAAAAGCCATTCAAAGCAGTCTTGCCCCTATCTCTAGATCTTCAGAAAGCAGTCTCTAATTATGCAGGTCATATAGAGCATGCCCTTCCCACTGACAACGTCCTTCAGTTCTTATCTCTTACTCCTGTAGTTATGCCTACAGAAGTAGTTCACTCTCCCATACCTAACGTTTTAATGCTTTTTACTGACAGCTCTGGAAAAGTAGCTATTTTGTGGGAGCCACATAATTCCCTCACTCCTGGATTTACTAGCACTCAGAGAGCTGAGGTTGGAACTCTAATATTGGCCCTGGAGACATTTTTTTGCTCAGCCCATCAATATTGTTAGTGACCCTGCTTACTCTCTTTATTTGTTGCAGAACCTTGAGACAGCCCTCATTAATTCCACTCTTAAGCCCACACTGTGTGCACTTTTTCCTCAAGTTCAGCAATTGCTGGATCAATGTATACATCCTATTTTTATTACACACATTTGAGTCCACAACTCACTGCCTGGACCACTAGTTCATTGCAATAATCAACCAGACCTGAAGGTTATGATGTCACTGCTTGACCAAGCCACCCAATCACATCACTTTTTACACCAAAATTGGAAAAATGTAACTAAACAATTTCAACTTACCGAAAGATTAGCTAAACGAATTATCTTGTAATGCACAGATTGCCAGCTCACAGGCATGTCCCCTCCTCCAACAGGTGTTAACCCTAGAGGACTAGAACCTAATCAGTTATGCAAACAGATGATAGACACATCCCTGAATTTGGAAAGCTAGTATATGTACATGTATCCATAGATTCCAATTCTCCCCTAATTAGTGCACATGCTCTTCCTGGAGAGTCCACCCATTATGTCATTAAATATCTTCTCATAACTTTTGCATTTATGGGGCAGCCCACAAAAATTAAAACTGATAATGGCCCAGCTTATGCCACCTCACAATTTCAACAATTTTGTCATGAATGGAATGTCTGACATTCCAAAGGTATCCCTCATGACCCCCAAGGACAGGCCATAGTAGAACATGTCCACTCCACCCTTAAAAATATGCTCAAAACAACAACAACAACAACAAAAAGAATATGAGTAAAGATCCTGCAATACTACCAGCACAAGACTTATTTACCCTTAATTTTTTAAATTTAGATGATAAATTTTTATCAGTCATATAAAAGCATTTTTGCAAAAGCCCCTCAAAACATAAAACCTGAAGTTTTATGGAAGGATGTAAACAGTAATGTATGGGTGGTCCAAATGATTTGCTAACAGAGGGAAGAGGATATGTTTGTGTTTACACCCCCTAAGGTCCTCTTTGGATTCTAGCCCAATGCATCAAACCTTACCATGGTGTGGCTAGAATCCAACCCAGTACCAGAAATGAAGGAAATGGCCCTGCAGGATGAACAACCCCAGATGATGCAGCTTCCTCAGACAACGCAGGCCCCAGACATTACCTGGGGGATGCTGAAGAAGATAACTTAGGAGGCTGAGCAAATCCTGCTCTGGACACAAACACCATTCACTTCAGATAATTTATTCCTTGCTATGTTCTCTGTTGTACATTGCAACTCACTTAGGGTATTGATCCTTTTTATGTTCTCACTTCATCTGCAACCTGTACCTGCTACATTCTATTGGGCTCATCTATTAGATTTGCCTTTCTTCCACCCTGTTACCTGGGCAGACGCCCCCTACCCAGCCTCTAATAACGTGACTGATTGGCTAGGAGGGATTGACTTATCCCCAGTGGGGTCCCTCATTAATAGCACACATTGGACTGAAGTGCCAAGTAACACTACATGATTGGAAAACAATGTTACTGGTTATATTCATGTTTGTCTTACGTTATTTACTAATTCTAGGATGCAAAGCTGGAACAGGAGTTATAACTGCTGTGCCTGAGAAACCTGTTGCTACACACATCTGTATTTTTCCATCAACAAAACTTGATGCAAAAAAAAAAAAAAAAAAAGAAAAGCAGGGAGATATAGGAGATGGGTCAGGGTGGTGGGAATACTTCAAACCTTCTTGGAAGGCAAACCTTCTTGGAAGGCTGGGATGTTTTTCAAAAGCTTTGGAAGAGAACAATAGCTAAAGGCAGCTAAATCCTCTTACCCTGAAGCTGAGGGAAAAGCGTAGATAACAAGGGAATATAAAGGAATTTATCTAGATAAATTTGTTTACTTATGTCTCTGAAAACTAACCTTTGATCATTCAAATGCAGGACTGCTCTCTATTGGAAGGGGGGATCAACAATGACAATGTTAATTACCTACACATTGTGTTTGCTCCAGGCCTTTGTCATTAAATCTGTACTAAATAAATACAAATGGCACCATCTTATGGGGCTGCACTCTCAGTGGTGCTAAGCCATGCAGTTCCCTAGCCACTCTCTCAGGCAAAATACCTGTGTCTTTGTACTCCTTTCATCCATTGCTCAGCCAGAGTCTGTGGTGCAGACTTGGCAGAAGAATTCTGAGGTGAAAGTGCACAGGGAAACCCTAACTCATCAGGGATGAAGCTGACACATTAAGAAAACATTTCTGGCAAAACAACTCCCAACAAAGTCACAAGAAAACTCTAGAGGAACCGTCTCAAGGATAGACTCCTTTCTCCTTCTGCCTGTCACTAGTAGGTTTTTACCTGTTCTCTGAGAAAGACAAGGGGTACCTTAAGGCTTTTACCTGTAGGGAAAAGGATCTAAGCATGGTTTCAGCTTTTCCTCCACTGGTAGGTGACCTCCTCCTGTAGATCTTCCCACCAAGGAAAACTTTTTCCAGTGTCCAGCACTGCCTTCAGTCTCAGGAAGGACCTTCCTCAACACCCGGAAGGTCCACAGCCTGTAATTGAGTGCAGATTTCCCTTTATCTGCTTTACTTTGTGTTGATCAAGCCAACATTTGACTTTTATCAATTTGTTAAAAGTTTTATCTGAATTGTTTTTTATCCACTTGCATTGTAGCCACAATTTCCCCTTTGCTCTGCCACAGGTAAGCCCGTGTGTGCATCCTGGTTCTTTATGAAGGCAACTGTTATTTCTCCAGTTTCAGATTAGTTGTGTGCTCTGGAACCTAATTTCTCTGAAGGATTTGAGAAAAATACAATGTTGCAGATTACCTGGATCTTTCTTATTGCCTAGGTGAGAACACTGCTCTGTCCAACTCTCTATAAGCTGGGTTGAAACCAGAATTTCCTGACTTATTTATGTAGGCAAAATTGTTATGTTCCATGAGACAATCCTTGATGGCTCTCTGTAAGATGAAAATATCACAATCCTTCAAAGTTAAGTGGGTCTGAATTTCCTTGTTTTTATGCAAAATTTATGAAAAAAGATAATATATATTCAGCTTGATGGATCAACTTTTCCATTTTAACCAATATTACCACTTAATTGAGTGGGTAATAGTGCCATTCTGCATGGATGTTTCTAGTTTTCTTTTTTCTAATTTTCTGGTTAGGCACTAAAATATATTGTTAAGAAATTATTCATTTGAGCCTGTCATGTCTTAAGTTTTTTTCTACTCTATTTAGCTTTCTTCTTTTCCAGAAAGTATTTTTGTTCCCTAGTTTTGTTTTCCAAGCAGTCTGAGTTTGCTTTATGCTAAAACAGAGGCAAATCTTGATCTAGGTGTATTAACATTACTTCAGAGAATAACAAAACTCAGGCTATCTTGTTTTTAAAAATAAAAACATATTGGGCTGAGACGACAGGGTCTTCTAGATATACAATCATGTCACCTGCAAATAGAGACAATTTGACTTCCTGCTTTCCTAATTGAATATCCTTTATTTCTTTTTCTTGCCTGATTGCTCTGGCTAGAATCTCCAACACTATATTGAATAGGAGTGGTGAGAGAGGGCATCCTTGTCTAGTGCCTGACTTCAAAGGGAATTCTTCCAGCTTTTGCCCATTCAGTATGATATTGGCTGTAGGTTTGTCATATATAGCTTTTATCATTTTATGATATGTTCCATCAATACCTAGTTTATTGAGAGTTTTTAGCATGAAGGGCTGTTGAATTTTATCAAAGGCCTTCTCTGCGTCTATTGAGATAATCATGTGGTTTTTGTCTTTGTCTTTGGTTCGATTTATGTGATGGATTACATTTATGGATTTGCATATGTTGAACCAGACTTGCATCCCTGGGATGAAGCCTACTTGATCGTGATGGATGATTCTTGATGTGCTGTTGCAATGTGTTTGCCACTATTTTATTGAAGATTTTTACATCAATGTTCATTATGGATATTGGCCTGAAGTTTTCTTTTATAGTTGAATCTCTGACTGGTTTTGGTATCGGGATGTTGTTGGTCTCATAAAATGAGTTAGGGAGAATTCCTTCCTTTTGTATTGTTTGATACAGTTTCAGAAGAAATGGAACCAGCTCCTCTTTATCTGGTAAAATTCGGCTGTGAACCCGTCTGGACCTGGACTTTTTTTGGGGCGGTAGGCTATTGATTGCTGCTCTACTTCAGCCCTTGTTATTGGTCTATTCAGGGCTTCAACTTCCTCCTGGTTTAGTCTTGGTAGAGTACAAGTGTCTAGGAATTTATCCACTTCTTCCTGGTTTACTGGTTTATATGAATAGAGCTGTTTATAGTAATCTCTGATGGTAGTTTGTATTTCTATGGGATCAGTAGTGATATCCCCTTTATCGTTTTTATTGCATCTATTTGATTATTCTCCAAAATCTTCTCAAACTGATAAGCAACATCAGCAAAGTCTCAGGATACAAAATCAATGTGCAGAAATCACAAGCATTCCTCTATAACAATAACAGACAAACAGAGAGCCAAATCAAGAGTGAACTCCCATTCACAAATGCTGCAGAGAGAATAAAATACCTAGGGATACAACTAACAAAGGATGTAAAGTACCTCTTCAAGGAGAACTACCAACCACTGCTCAACGAAATAAAAGAGGACACAAATAGATGGGAAAACATTCCATGCTCATGGTTAGGAAGAATTAATATTGCGAAAATGAGCATACTGCCCAAAGTAATCTATAGATTCAATGCTATTCCCATCAAGCTACCAATCACCTTCTTAACAGAACTGGAAAAAACCACTTTAAACTTCATATGGAATCACAAGAGAGCCCACATAGCCAAGACAATCCTAAGCAAAAAGAACAAATCCAGTGAAATCACACCACCTGACTTCAGACTATACAACAAGGCTGCAGTAATCAAAACAGCATGGTACTGATACCAAAACAGAATACATAGACCAACAGAACAGAACAGAGACCGCAAAAGAAACACCAAACATCTACAATCATCTGATCTTTGACAAACCCGGCAAAAACAAGTAATGGGGAAAGGAATCCATCTTTAATAAATGGTGTTGGCCGCATGTTCTCACTCATAGGCGGGTGTTGAACAATGAGAACACATGGACACAGGGAGGGGAGCACTACACACTGGGGTCAGTTGGGGGGAAATAGGGGAGGGACGGTGGGGGGTGGGAAGCTGGGGAGAGATAGCAAGGGGAGAAATGCCAGAAGTAGGTGATGGGGAGGAAGGCAGCAAATCACACTGCCACGTGTGTTCCTATGCAACAACCTTGCATGTTCTTCACATGTACCCCAAAACCGAAAAAGCAATAAAATAAATAATGGGAAATAAATAAATAAATAAATAAATGGTGTTGGGAAAACTGGCTAGCAATGTGTAGAAAGCAGAAACTGGAACCCTACCTGTCACCTGACACTAAAATTAATTTCAGATGGATTAAAGATTTAAACATAAAACCTAACACCATAAAAACACTAGAAGAAAACGTAGGCAAAACCACTTAGGACATAGGCATAGGCATGGCTTCATGACTAAAACGCCAAAAGCAATGACAATAAAAGCCAAGATAGACAAATGAGATCTAGTTAAAATTCAGAGCTTCTGTACAGCAAAAGAAACCATCATTAGAGTGAATTGGCAACCAACAGAATGGGAAAAAATTTTTACAATCTACCTATCTGACAAAGGGCTAATATCCAGAATCTACAAAGAACTAAAACAGATATACAAGAAAAAAACAACCCCATTCAAAAGTGGATAAAGCATAAGAACAGACACTTTTCAAGAGTAGGCATATATGAGGCCAAAAAACATATGAAAAAATGCTCATCATCACTGGTCAATAGAGAAATGCAAATTAAAACCACACTGAGATATCATCTCACACCAGTTAGAATGGTGATCATTAAAAAATCTGGAGACAACAGATGCTGGAGAGGATGTGGAGAAACAAGAACAATCTTACACAGTTGGTGGGAGTGTAAATGAGTTCAACCATTATGGAAGACAGTGTAGCGATTTCTCAAGGATCAGAAATAGAAATTCCACTTGACTCAGCAATCCCATTACTGGGTATATACCCAAAGAACTATAAATAATTCTACTATAAAGACACATGCACACATGTTCATTGCAGCCCTGTTTACAATAGCAAAGGCCTGGAACCAACCCAAATGCCTATTGATGATAGACTTGACAAAGAAAATCTGGTACATATACACCATGGTATACTATGCAGTCATAAAAAACGATGAGTTCTTGTCCCTTTTAGGGACTTGGATGAATTTGTAAACCATCATTCTCAGCAAACTGACACAAGAACAGAAAGCCAAACACCGTATGTTCTCACTCATAGGTGGGTGTTGAACAAAGAGAACACATGGACTCAGGGAGGGGAGCATACACACTGGGGGCAGTTGGTGGGGGTAGGGCAGAGACAATAGGGGGTGGGGAGGGAGGAGAGGGTGGGGAGGGATAACATGGAGAGAAATGCCAGATATAGTATGTACCTAAATTAAAATAAATAAATTTAAAAAAATAAAAATAAAAACATTTTATTGAGGTATAATTGACAAAGAAACTGCAGATATTTATGTATATAAGCTGATGCGTTTAGAGCTCATTATAGATCCATAAAAGCATGAAACTATCATCACTATTAATGCCATAAACTTATCCATTACTACCAAAAGTTTCCTCCCACGTTTTTAGTTCAGTTTAGTTTTCCTTTTGTGGTAAGAACACTTAATGTAAGATCAAACCTATTAGCATATTTGTAAGTATACAATTGTTAATAATAGGTCCATGTGTATGGTAGATCTCCAAGTCTTATTATTGTATATTACTGAAACTTTGACTAGCTCCACCATGTTTCTTTTCCCCTTATAATTCCTGGCAAACTAACCTTTCACTTTCTGCTTCTGTGTGTAAAGATTTTAGATTCTACATATAAATAAGATCATGCAGTATTTGCTTTTCTATTGCTGGTTTATTCACTCAGTATAATGTCCTTTCAGTCCATCCACATTGTCACAAATGGCAAGAGTCCCTTCTCTTAAGGCTGAATAATATTCTATTATATGTATGTATATACCACTTTTTAAAATCTGTTTATCTGTCAATAAACATTTATGTTTTTTTCATATCTTGGCTATTGTGAATAATGCTGCAATTGCCATGAAGTGAATATATCTTTTTCAATTAGTCTTGTAGTTCATTGAGGTTTTTAGAATGATTATTTTAAATTTTTGTTTGTTTGTTTGTTTGTTTGAGACGGAGTTTCGCTCTTGTTACCCGGGCTGGAGGGCAATGGCGCGATCTCGGCTCACCGCAACCTCCGCCTCCTGGGTTCAGGCAATTCTCCTGCCTCAGCCTCCTGAGTAGCTGGGATTACAGGCACATGCCACCATGCCCAGCTAATTTTTTGTATTTTTAGTAGAGACAGGGTTTCACCATGTTGACCAGGATGGTCTCGATCTCTTGACCTCGTGATCCACCCGCCTCGGCCTCCCAAAGTGCTGGGATTACAGGCTTGAGCCACTGCGCCCGGCCGATTATTTTAAATTTTTTTCAAGCAATTCATAGATTTTCATTTCTTTAGAATAAGTTACTAGAGTTTTATTAGTTTCCATTGGTGCTGTCATATTTTCCTGATAAGAATGAGCTATACAGTTTTTAAATTGTTTTAATCTTTATCATTCATAGTTAATTATTCTTCAGTAAAACTTTTAACCGCTTCAAAGCTCATATGAGATATATAGTTGTCATTTATTATAATCTCATGATTTTAAAATAGCAAATAAGAAAAATAGATCACTTTTTAAACAAAAATCAGCACTCAGTCACCCGAGTCTAGTTTGTTTCAGTTGGAATGGTACTTAAAGGTTTTTAGAGAATAGATATTACCTACATACTATTATTTAGTATCATATAACTATCACTCTAGTGAATTGGTGAGAGTCATGGGAGGTTATCAATATATATTTATGCATTAACTTTAACTTTGCTGAGGTTTAAAAGATAAATTCTGCATATTTTACATGATAAGATGCAATTCAAATCAGTGTCTTATTCTTTGAACTGTTAGATGTATACTAAATTCACACATTTCTGGAAACGTCATACATATTAAGGCATGGAGGCACTTCTAGCTCCCATGTTATATAAAGAAAACATTTCTCTGTTAATTATATTTTTTTCTATGCTGTCCTAGGCTATTTAATCCAGAAATTACCTCATCCCACAAAGTTTCCAAAATCAAAGTACATGAGCTTCTTAAAAAGCTGATTATTTAACCCTATTTTGCAAATGTTATGGAATATTACTTTAAAAGCACATTTATTTTGGAAATAAAAGCCTATGTACATCTTGCAATATTTTAGTAGGCAATGGATGTGGGAGTACAATGCTTTTTACTCCTATTTCTGAAGTAGGAAATACGATGTATAGAATTGTTATGGCTCATTTTCCTGAGGACTGTGTTTCTGCATTCTTGAAATTTTGTTCAAGACCTTAGTACAAGAAAAAACTATACTGCCCTTTACTGGTATCTAACTTTATGTCCCTATTTTCTATTCTATGAAAACATAAACTGTTAAAATGACTTTCTATTTTGAGTCTTCTAACAGTCTTCTCTTTCTGCTCTTTTTATAGCATTCACAGTGATTAGAAGAGGTAGAATCTATCATATATTCAAGTTTGATCAGGGCAAATTCCATGTTGCAAGACACTAATATAGTCCTATATGTTTTTCTACTTTAAGTATTTTTCTAAAAGCAACTGCCATTATCTACACATTTCATATAAATGACACAAATATTTTTGTCCTAAAATAAGAATATATATATATATATAGTTTACAATATAAGAGTTGAACATATTTAATGAAAAAATCATTTAAGCAAATATCCACCTTGGTGAAAAGCTATGAAAAGTTGTATTAGAATATTGTTCTTTGCAGTGATGCCTGAAGACCATAATGCATTAGGATCCAAGGAAATAATGCTTTATAAGAATACACAACCTTGCACCATGTTCAAATGTCTAGTGTGCCGTTTAAAGCTTGCTTGGATTAAGCTACAGGTGCAGAGGTGCTGAAAATGAAGAGGGGACAGCTGCTTTACTGCCAAGGTGTCATAATGTGAGGCAGTGTCTCTATCACAGAAAACAGTGCTACAATCAAATAAGCTCACATGGGCAAAACCTGAACATCTGGCAAACTCATCTTCATTAGTTCTTTTCACATGCCCAGTGTACTTTATCTTCTCAATTATGAACCCGTAAACAGATTTTCAACTTTATTTATTTATTTATTCACTTTTAACATTCTTGATATTCACCTTGAGGTGTCTTGACTATCTAAATGATCTTATTAATTGCTACATAGCAAAATTTGAAGACAACATAGAAAGAGCCCAGTATAATATTATACCAGGACTTGAAATAAATTGAAATAAATTAACTGTATATCAAGTAGCATAATGAGTGTATATATATATGTGTATATGTATAACATATGTACAGAATATATATGATGTACATCACATAACAGTATAAATATATTATGTATTTCACTATATATAATATGTAGTTTATTATATCGTTTGTTCTATGTACACATTATATAATACTATTGACTGTCTATTTATCTAGGATGTTCTGTCAAATCAATTTTGCAAACCATTTTGTACCAAACATCTCTTTGAATACATGGTATTGTTTTCACGTGGTACTTTCATGTAGTACCATCTTGCTATGCTAATATATTTTAAATAATGTAGAGAATAACAAGTGATCTAACTGAAATAATGACTGATTACAAAAAGAATGACAATTTTCCCATTATCACATGGTAGAAAATGTTTAACCTTAGGATACCTCTAAAATATCAGAATCACTATATACACACAGAGAGAAAGAGAGAATATGCCATATAACTTTAGAGACAAGCAGTATCAAGATTGAGAGAAGAAAAAAAGCAAGACTCTGTAAATGCAACATGTAAACAATTACTACTTATTGTTTTAAAAGCTTATATTGTTTTAAGAGTCTATATTTATATTCTACATTTCAGAAATCACTTTGTTAGCTTCAATAAATACAATGAATAATGTTTTGCTTTTGCATTCAAAGAACACATTCTGGTGGGAAAAAGTTAACATTAAAAATACAATTCAATTTCAAAGGCAATGTAGAAAAGGATCAGAGAGAATGAGTTTACTAACACTGAGAGTCAAGGAAAATTTTACAGAAAGGTTAAACCTGTGCTGAGAGGGTGAAAGAGGATTTGAAGGTCACCAGTAAGAAAAAAAAAAACAGAAAAGGTAATCCCAGATAAGCACACACGGAGGTTTGAAAGAGCAAGGCTTGAATAGTTAAACCCCAGGAGTTCACGTGACTAATTCAGTTAATAGATGGGGGAGGTTTGAGAAACTTGTTAAAGCCTCCAGTAGCTATGAATCACAGTAGTGCTGCTGGGCATCTTTGTTAATAACTCTAAACTTTATACATGAAAACTTTGGCTTTGTACTGTTTTATTCTGTATAATTAGCATGCTTTTAGTTAGATAGCCTTTAGTAAATAAAGAAATACTCCTTTATTCTTGTATTGTCTATTTTTATTTAGAAATCGTATCTAATCCTTCTTGGACATCTATCAAGATGATGGTATTAATTTTCTCCTCTCTGCTCTTATTGAAAATTACATTAATAGAGATGTAAAGATTGTTTAGATAATTTTTTACATTCTTGAAATAAATATATTAATTCACAATTTATTATTTCAAAATGTGTACTATACATGCAACTATTATTTATGACTTTTCATCAATGTTCATAAAGTTGACTTAAACTTTTTATTTTGCTACATTATGCTGTCTAATCTTGGAAAAAAAGGGGAGAAGCCAACTTGGAAGTGGATCCTTTATTCCCAAGTTATCCAGCAGGTGTCATGTGGATCAGAAAAGAAACACCCATACAAGTCCTTTACAACTTCCTGACGACAAAAGCATAGATAAAGTAAAATGGTTATTTAAAGCCATTAAGTCTTGGGGTGGCTTGTTATACAACAATAGGTACATGAACACCAATTCACTTCTATAAATCTGTATGTTCCTAACAAATAAAAGAGACATATCTAAGCTATGTGTGGTCCCTTAATGCCAATCTGTGGCCTATGCTTCATGATGTAAAATCCACAGCTGCTGCCATGTCAAATCATCTGGTTTTATTGTTGCTTGGGAATAAGGGATTTTTACAAGCTTTTAAATTTATGCCATTATTGGTAGTTTCTGTTATTATTCTGTTTCCAACTGTATTCCAAGCAAACATTACTGAAATATAAACTCATCACTTTTAGTTGGATTTTCAAATTAATTAATGGAAAATTTTATATTGAGAAAATAAATTAAAGTATGAAGTACTTAAAACTTGCTCTCTCCTATCCTTAATTTTATCCCCAAATAAAAATTTCTTTGTTTTTGCTGCTGGGTCACAAGACATTTTGGGGTTTCATTTTTGTTGAATGAGGTAAAGGGAGCATATGTAGTTTTGAAGAAAAGCCAAAATAAATGGATAGATAACATAGTATATAGCATACTATCTATCTATGTCTACCTGTCTATCATCTATCCATCTCCAGATGTGTACAGATACACATTTGTCATAAATGGCTAGGTATCTGGCAAAGTAACGAAATAACTGATATAAAAATTATAAAACCTTAAAAATGCATATTTCATTATAAGTGCACATGTAAATATATGTGAAAGAAAATAGGACTATCATTAAAGATTTTAAAAGAGTAATATATACCCAAACAAACACAAAAGTTTTCAAGACAGAGAAATCACAATCATATATTTCTAATAAAATCTCAAAATTGTAAAGCAAAAACAGACCAAAATAGAGGAAAAAAATAAGTGTCAGACTTTAACTTATCTCTCTAAGAAATGGGTATAGAAAGTGTAAATTGTGTAGGTATAAAATATTTGATTAAAATGTAATGTACATTTATTGAATCATAGATTGAATAAATGATATATACACGAACACACACACACACACACACACACACACACACACACACACACAACTTCTCAACATGGGGGATTTATCCAGGAATATTTGGCAATGGCTACAGATGGACATTTGGTGATGCTGCTAACATCCAACAATGCATAGGACAACAACGAATTATCTAGACCAAAATGTTCATAGTGCCTCTCTAGAGAACCTTTGATATCTATCTATGTATTATATGTAAATGTATATACACACGTATATGTATGATAGTTCTACAGCTCTATATCCATATTAGATATCTATATATATTTTTAAGATATCAATATAAAAGATTTTGTGACATTTGTTGTTTGTCTAGTATTAAAACAGATTTAGCAAATTAAGTCTCCTTGTTCTTTGCTCTTCTAGGTAAATAGATCACAATATTTTTTAAAAACCTTCTCAGTTGATGTTATATATACATTAATTGGATATAATACTTGAGAGGGAAGTTCCATATTTTGCAGCATGGTATTTTTTTATAATGTAAGTTATTGTATTCCTTCAATCATTTTGTATCTAGATTAAGTAGATTTTTGTATATTGTGACTATGGTGAATACATAATATTTTCTACCCCAAATATACACAACTTTGTATAAATTGGTTTCCAACTGAACCCAAGATAGGTTGGTTTCTCTTTGGAGGTAAAATTCAAAGCTTCCAGAGCATTAGGAAGCCACGTGTCCTTGGACATAAAGATGTCAGATGCCATCTTGGGCCCTGTACTATTTTGCACTGCCAGTGTGAGAGATCATTACTAAATATGCTAAATATAATACATCTTTCCAGTACTTTGAAAAAAGAGAAAAGGCTAATATCCACAGGATTATATAGTTTAAATGCTAATTAATGGATATTGGACACTTATATTAACTTACTCAAAACAAATAAGCCATAAAACAAAATTCATAGTTCTCAGAATCAAAACACACACAAAAGCAAGGGCGGAATTCCTCCAGGGATTGGAAAGCTGTCAGTACTCTAGGCTTCTTACCCTTACTCAAGTCTGCATGTATGTTGTTTTTATTTTCTTATTTCCTTCACTGCAGATGTCTTTCTTTCCCTGGCAGAGAACAGCTTCTCTGAAAACTATGCATTTGCATTTGTAAAGTGTCATCATCACTAGGGGCAATAAAATTCACATACTCTGAAAATGCAGAAGGAATGATTCTCCTAGATCAGGGAGAAAATACATCACAATTGCTGGAGTATGAATCACAATCAGTGGAGCACAAGATTTGTGATCCTGATCAGAAACACACAACTGAAGTATGGAAGCCACTTCTGAAAAGGTCTCCATATCATTGTTAAGGGTTCCTCATCTGTTGAAATCCTAACTCCAAGTACCTCAGAATGTGGATTTTGAAGATAAGGTCTTTCAAGAGGTAAGTATGTTAAAACAAAGTTCTTAGGGTGGGCCTTAATCAAATATGAGTGGTGTTTTTATAGAAAGAGGAAATTAGGACAGAGGTGTGTGAAGGTACAAGGAAAATATCCCATGAAGACACAGGGAGAAGATGGCCATCTACAAGCCAAGGAGCAAGGTCTCAGAAGGAACCAACCAGCTAACATCCTGATCTCAGAATTTCCTCCAAACCCATGAGAAATTCTGTTGGTAAGCCACACAGTCTGTAGTATTTTGTCATGGCAGCCATAGCTACTAACAGTTATTCAAAGAAGGGAATTTGTATCTACTGAAACCACCCATCTTCTTTTACCCCCATTAAAAAAAAAAAAAAAACAAAAAAAACAATAGTAGCTCCAGTAGATACCCATCATGGCAACTCTGTAACCAATATACATCTGGATGAAAGAACAGATGATTATAAAGGCTTTTTCTTTGCTCTTATCTCTTACTGTCAGGAATCATAGCACTGATCCCATTAAACATTGCATGATTCAGTCCACTTTCTCCATCATTCCTACATTTCCAAGTTATTTATTTTTCTTTCATTTTTACTATGACATTCTTAATGTGTTCAGTAAGATAGCTTAATACAAAGAATTTAGTACAGAAAATGGCATGTTCCAGTTATTGTAATTCAGAATATGTTTAGTGAATCAGTCTGACTCTCAGGAATGTTCCCAATACTTTCTTCTCACAGTCTTTCACCATTCTCACCTACTTTGCTCATGAAAACGATCTACTGTCACATTCAATATCTGTTTTTTCTTATTCTAATAAAAACATTTTATGTTTACAGGCTAATTGAGAATAAATACAAAGTATATTTTAAAGTTATGAATCCTCTTTAGCTAAGGCCAAAGTACCATATAATTGGGGTGGAAAACCTTTAAATTGCATTACAGTAAAAGAAAATCACAATATACATTTTATTTGGTATTTCTAGAAAGATGTAATATTCAATAAAAATTCATTTCTAAGTTATATGAACGCAAAGCATTTTCTCTTTCTCTTGCTTTTATTGTCAATCAACTTGCATTGTTATTAAAAATACTCCAGGAAATGTTTACAACATCATTTTTTTTTCCTTGATGAGGATTCAGATTGGCTGAAAACAATTATCTTTTATGGAAAGTAATGCCAAATTCTATAGATAAGTATAGAAAATAAGGTTTTTCCCACATAAACCTTAAAAACTTCCAAAACCCCTATATACTGAAACTATATAAAAACCAACAAATTTCAAATGTGACCTAGAGCAACAACTGTTTCTTTCAAAATATTTTTGAGAATTTCAATGAAAATAATTTCTACTCAACATACTCCTACTCATTGAAAAGTTAGTCATGCTGAGTTTAACGTTGCTCTGTTATACTGAGATATTGTAATTTGGGGGAAATTGAGTATAATAAAGATGTCCTGTAGGGTATAGAAACATAAAAATTACCTTTCCAGTTGAAAGTTTTCATATGTGTCAATATATCTATATAGACCTTCTGCTATCTTTATATACAAATAGATTTCCAGAAGCAATATTTGATAGTTGAAATCATGTTTTCCTGCTTTAAGGCACACATAGCATTCATAAAATTATTTACCATACATAGTTGACAAACAAAACTCAATTCATAAGAGATCAAACTCTATTACCACTTTAATAATTATTTTTCTTTAAAATGCAATATAAATTTGGTAAAATAATCCAAAATATCCTGTCCAATTTCTGTATAATATTGATACTGCTATAATTTTAAATAATGAAGATGCTTGCATTGCTTGTCAGATGGGGTGACAGAATTTTCAGTGAGAAGAAAAACTTATTTCAGATATACTAAGCCTTGGGTCAGTAAATGGTGGTAGCATTTTATCTGAGCAAAGTTTTTATTTTCTTTTTTATTGTTTTAAAAAATTAGGCAGACACATGGCACCAAACCTGACTGAAGAACTTTGTTTTGAAAGCCAGAAAGTAACTCAAGGAATATTATTGATCATACATTGGAGAGAAAGTAGAAAAGAGAAGCTTTACACTATCCTTTTTATAAGCCATTGAATACTGGAGTCTTCACATCAGTCTGTCTCTAGGCAAGGAAGGCAAGACAAATTAAATCAGAATTTTTAGCTCCAATTTGATCTAATCTGTTTGTGTAGATAAAAACATCAAAGTTCCGTCATTCCAAATGTATCATCATAAGCAATTGGTTTCCTTATCATCTTTCCTTTGACATTTTATTCTGTGACAGACCAAGAAGCAACACTGTTTTTCTTCGGAGAATTGATCTCACATCTGGAATCTTTTAGAAAGCTTTCCTGATAGGAATAACAATCTGAATATGAAAGCATTCACTTTTAACAATAGCTTTAAATATCACATGATTTACTTGCATACACACTGAAGTTCTGCAAAGAATGTCAAAGTGGCTCCAATATTGATACAGTTGAATTCTTTCCCAAGGCCTGAAGAGAAATCTAGTAATCTGAGACACATTCTGAACTTTATTGATAGCACGTGGACAAGCTTCTGACTACCCCTGGAAAATGTACATACTACAATAGTTTATTCAAAAAATTTCACAAGGGACTATTTAAGTAATAAGGACTTACTTGAGGAAACTCTCCTGAGGGTATTTAGGAAGATTGGACCCAGATAGGAAAAGCTAGCTTATTTCCTGCATTTCCCTATTTCTTCGGTAAAGTATCTTCATGGTAACAGAAAATGTAATCCTTTTATCTTAATTTTTGTCATGACAAATGTTCAGGTTTGGGCAGGTGATAGGATCTGGTCTCTCTGTTCAAGTTTGGACAGGTGATAGGATCTGGTCTCTCTGTTCACATATTCCACTAAATTCCAGGATACCTGTGTTTTAGGCATTCCTGAGAACTCCTTCACCAAGTATCACTCTGTGCTCACCACACCAGAGGGGCATGCAGATCGGAAACTTGGCCCACTGCCAACAGAGTTTAAAGGGCCAGACCTCGCAGTTTCATAATAGTTGCAAATATAATGCATAACCCCATCTTTCTATGCCTATGTATTTACCTAAGATAATTGATATCATATGTCTGCCCAAGACCTGTGCATAAATATTTATAGCAACTGTATTTACAAAAGTTCAAAACTAGAAAACATGTTTCTATCTTCAGTGAATAAACAGTATTTAATATATTTGTCTAATAGAGCTCTAATACTCAGCAATGAAAGGAATAAACTACTGATATATGCAGCAATATGGGTTAATTTAAAAATCATCATGCTGTGATAAAACAGAGCTATGAGAGTACATTATGTATAATTTCAATTATGCTAATGCAAAATAAACTACAGTAACAAAAAGCAAATCAATGTTTGCTTGCAGTCAAGATAAATAGAATGCAAAGGGCCTCTGGAAATCTTGTGAGGTGATGAAAATATTCTGTATTTTGATTATTATTTTATGTCTTCTTTATGATATTTAATGTTCTAACCAAATATGAATGTTTCTAAAACCAATGAGAACATAATTTTTCTGTTTTTCATTGAAGTCTTTTATTATTTTAGCTTTTATTTCTTGGTCAATGATCAATTTCAAGTTAATTTTATACGTAGAGTAAGCTAAGGATTGATTTCTTTCCCATACAGTTACCTACTTGTTTGAGCACAAATTATTAAAAACCACTGTGGGACACAGTATGGAGATTCCTTAAAGAACAAAAAGTAGATCTACTATTTCATCCAGCAATTTCACTACTGTGTCTGTACCCAAAGGAAAAGAAGTCCTTATATGAAAAAGACACTTGCATATGAATGCTTAGAGCAGTGCAATCTGCAATTGCAAAAATATGGAAACAGCCCAAATGCCTATCAATCAACAGGTAAATATAAGGAAAATGTGGCATATATATATAAAATGGAATACTACTTAGCTATTAAAGAAACAAAATAATGACACAGACAGCAACCTGGATGAAGTTGAAGACCATGATTTTATACGAAGTAACTCAGGAATGGAAAACCATATATGGTATACTCTCACTTATAACCAGGAGCTAAGTTATGAGGACATAAAGGAATAACAATGATGTGATGGACTTTGGGGCTTCAGGGGAAAAGGTGGGAGGGGTGGTGAGGGATAAAAGACTATACAATGGGTACAGTGTACACTGTTCATGTGTGGGTTCAGCAAATCCCAGATATCACCACTAAAGAAATTATCTATGTAACCAAACACCACCCATTCTCCAAAATCTATTGAAATTAAAAAAAAATTACTTTCCTGATTGAACTGCCTTGGCAACTCTGTTAAATATTAACTGGACACACACACACACACATACATGGTGGGATAAAATGGGATTACATATAAATATCTATATTGACCTATATAGTATAGATATCTAGATAGATCATATTTTTATAAATATAAACCTATAGGTATCTATATTATTGATTGATATAGATCTATAGATTTATCTATATATTATGGGATATATAAATCTGTACATAAATAGATATGGATCTACTGATATATAGATTAATATCTATAGATAAATATTCCACATTATGTAGAAGTATAGATAGATATAGAATCTACATATATGTTTGTTTCTGGACTTTGTCCCACTGTTTATCTACATATCTGTCCTGCTACCAAAACCTCATGTCCTCGATTAATGTCACTTTCATAAGTCTTGAAACCAGTAGTGTAGCTCTTCTCATTTGGTGCTTCTTTTTAATATTACTTTGACTATATTAGTTTGTTTTTATTTCCAAACAAGTTTTAAAATCAACTTATGAAAATTTCAGAAAAAGACTGAGTATATTTTTTAATTGAAATTAATATGTATCAATCAATTTTTGAAGATCCAGAATGTTAACATTAAGTTTTCTAATCCATGACCACAATAATTCTCCAATTACGTGGTTTTCAATACTTAAAAATATGCTACAGTCTTTATCTTAGAAGTTTATATTTTCTTGTTTAAAATATTCCTAGATATTTTATAATTTTTACACATTCAAGAAATTTAATTAAATATTAAATTTTGTAGAAAAACACAATTCATCTTTATATTAACATTGTATTCTAAAAATCTCTAAACTTAGTTTTTATCTGGCAGATTTTTTTTGTTGTTGCTGCTCATTCCTTTAGATTTTCTAGGTAAACTATGTCAACTGCAACTAGTGTCAGTTTTATTTAGTCATTCCTAAACCTTATGACTTTTATTTTTGTCATATTGCAAATGCTAGAACCTTCACCCAATATCGAATAAAAGTGACAAAAGAAGACCTCTCTCCTTGTTCACTACTTTAGGGGTAATTGATTCTACGGTTCAACAGCAAAATGAGATAAATTGTGGGTTATAATTTTTTGAGTGACAAACTGTATATATTATACAAACTGATGTTATATGTATACATTGTAGAATGATTAAATACAACTAATTAATATATTGATCACATAATGTACTTAATATTTTTGTGATGAGAATATTTAAAGTCTACTTTCTGAGCAATTTTAAAATATGCTACACATTGTTATTTTTTTTTTTTTTCAAGACAGGGTCTTGCTCTGTCACTCAGTCTGGAGTGCAGTTGTGTAACTTCTGCCTCTAGGGTTCAAACAATTCTCCAGCCTTAGCCTCCCGAGTAGCTGGGACTACAGGCACACATCACCACTCCCAGATGGTTTTTGTATTTTTAGTAGAGATGGGGTTTCACCATGCTGGCCAGGATGGTCTAGAACTCATGACCTAAGTGATCTGCTCGCCTTGGCCTCCCAAAGTGCTGGGGTTACAGATGTGAGACACCCTGCCCAGCCCATTATTATTAATTATAGTCGCCATGCTGACAACAGATCTCCAGAACTATTCCCTATGTCTAACTAAAATGTTTAACCATTTAACTAACATCTTTGCCCTCCCTCACAGCCCGTTAAACTGCCATTCCACTTTCTGTTTCTATGAGCTAGCCTATTTTAAATTCCACCTATAAAGGAGATTATGAAGAATTTGGCTTTCTGTACCTGGTTTATTTCACTAGATAAAATGTCCTCCAGACTTATTCATGTTTTTGTAAAGAATAAAATTTCTTTCTCTTTTTTAAGCTGAATAATACCATTGTGCATATGTACCACAATTTATCCATTCATCTGCTGATGAACCTTTTTATTATTTCCATATCTTGACTATTGTGAATAATGCTGCAATGACATCAGAGTGAAGATATCTTTTTGACATACTATCTTTATTTCCTTTAAATACATATTCAAAAGAGGAATTGGTAGGTTACACGATAGTTCTATTTTTAAGTTTTTTGAGGAACCTCCATACATTTTTCATTATGATTGTAATACTTTACATTTCTACCAACAGTGTACCAGGGTTCCGTCTTCTCTAAGTCTTCACCATATATAATATATATAATTCATTCTTACCGATGTGTAATGATAACACATTATTTAAATTTTCATTTCCTTGATGATTAGTGATATTGAGCACCTTTCATATAGCTGTTGGCCTTTGTATATCTTCTTTCGAGAACACTGTAGTCAGGTTTTTACCTAGATAATCTTTACCAGTTTAAAAAGCTTCCCTTCAATTTCTAGTTTAATTATTTTTTCAATAAATGAGGACGGACTTTTTAGAAATCACTTTTCTAATTCTACTGAAAGGATCACATGATTTTCTCCTTCCTTCTGTGATATATACTGACTGATTTTCAAATGTTAAACTTTGCATTCTAGGGATAAACTCAGTGTATCCTTTTCTATATCCAATATAGACATTGCTGAATTTAATTTCCCAGTTGCATCCACGTATATCATTTTTTTCATAATGCTTTTATCTTATTTTACCATAGAGCAATGCTCATCTCATAATATTAGCTGGAAATGTTTTCTCCTCTACTAATTCCTCCAAAAAGTTTGTGAAGAATTGGCATATTTCTTCCTTAAATATTTTCTATAATTCACTAATTAAGTCACGAGGTCTTTTAGTTGCCATTGTAGGAAGTATTTTGTATTAGTTTACCAAGGCTGCCATAACGAAATACCACAGGCTGGGTGGCTGCAATAACAGTAATTTCCTTTTGTCTCGGTTCTAAAGGCTAGCAGTCCAATGTAAATGTATCTGCAGATTTGATTTCTCTGAGGCCTCTTTCCTTGGACTGCAGGAACTGCCCTCCAGCTGTGTATACCATGTTCTTTTCTCTATGCTTGTGTGCATATCCCTGTTATCTATCTGGGTATCCAAATTTCTTCTTTTTATCAGTCAGACAGGATTAGGGCCCACACTAATGGCTTCATTTTGAATTAGTTCTTATTTTTAAAGATCACGTGTACAAATACAGTCATATTTTAAGGTACTAGGGGTTTAAGGTACTAGGATTTAGCACTTTAACATATGAATTTGGGAGGCACACAATTCAGCCTGTAACTTTGCTAAAATAGAAATTCATTTTCTTTAATAGATACAGAGCCATTCAATTTGTTTCTCCCTGAATGTGTTTTATGCTCTCTCTTTTTTGTGTGTGCATATGAACAGTTTAGCTAAATGTTTATCAACTTTACTGATCTTTTTCTTTAAGAACCAGCTTTTAGCTTTGTTAATTTTTGCTATTATCTACTTTTTCTTTTGTTGTTTCTAATTCTTATTATTTCAGTTTTTATATATGTTGGCTTTATTTAATATTCCTAGCTTCTTGAAAGAATGTTTGATTTTAAATATTTATTCCTTTCTAATATTTAGTGCTATAAATATTTCCTATAAACAATGCTCTAGCTATAGTTTATGTGTTGGTATGGTGTATTTTTATTATCAGTTTAATTTTTTTCTGATTTTCTTTTTGCTTTTATTGCTGTGTTATATGAAACATTTTATTTAACTTTTGAATATTTGATGGTTTCCTAGATATCTTATTATAATTAGTTACTAATTTAATTATGCTTTTGTCAGAGAACACTCATGATGTGGTTTCATCTGATATATGTTTATCAAGATTTGTTTTATAGTCCAGCATGTGGTCTAATTTTACTATGTTCTAGTTTAGTTTGTTGTATTATTTTAATAAGGGTCATTTTCATTAACTAGGCCTTTTGGTACATATGCATATTTTTCATTACAAAGTGAATGAGCTTAACATGCAGCTTCAAGGTTTGGACAAAAAGATATGCATACATGCACTAAGATAGGAGTTTCATATACCCAAAAAGTACTGTTCAAAATATTTTTTAATTACTAACATTTTGATTTTTCTAATCACTTCTGAGCATTTTGGGCTAAATAATATGTCCATAAGTGGAGGAATATTAAGTAATTATTTGATAAATCCTAATTTACTTCCTATCAGCATGATACTAATTGCATCAAGAAAATAGTCAATTTTATTTAATTCGATAAAATTAAAGGACTACTTGAATTCTCATTGATAAGTCATTTAGAAAATAATTCTGTTGATAGACCTCTAGGTGATTTTTAGCATATATGTAAGAATGAATTTAAATAAATATTTTAATAATACATTTTTTATCAACATATTGACATTAATAAGTAACTGGAGGTTGAAGAGATGTGTGTTTTAATTCTCGATCACTATTTCCTGATGTACTGGTTATTTGTTTACTAGTTTTAAAGATTATAAAAGATGAACTAGGAGATAGACATTGTTGGTATGACCTGTTTCTGGACTAGATTCACAACGTTGGCTAGTGCTTACAAGTCCAGCTATGCTAGAGTATACTAGGTAGAGAAAAATGGAACAGCCGGCAATGAACTCTAGATACTGGAGTCACATCTCAGCAGAGGAGAGAAAGGAGTAGCAGAAAGTACTAGTTCTGCTCTCCCTGAAAGTGTACCCATTATTTGAAATCTATAAAATTTAAAAGCAGAGTAAAGGCAAAATTTTATAGAAGAGAATTGGGCAAGTATGAAGGCCTGACTGGACCCCATGGCAACAGAGGCTATGAAAATTCCATTATGACAACTTTTGTCTACTAATCTGCTGAGGGTGTTTCACCATCTTATCACATAAAATAATGAGTCAGTTGCGGGGAAATAGGGGAGGGACGGTGGGGGGTGGGAAGCTGGGGAGAGATAGCAAGGGGAGAAATGCCAGATGTAGGTGAGGGGAGGAAGGCAGCAAATCACACTGCCACGTGTGTTCCTATGCAACAATTTTGCATGTTCTTCACATGTACCCCAAAACCTAAAATGCAATAAAATAAATAAATAGGAAAAAAAATAATAATAATAAGAATATCTAAATGTTATTCTAGAAAAGATAAGTTATTTATCTTCTATAATTTTAGTTCTGTTGATATACAAGATAAAGTGTCCCATCCTCAGCTCATATGCCATAAAGCCATTTTTTTTTTTAGCTAAACTGTGTACCTCACCACTTACTCACACATTCAAATTAACTGGGTTATTGATGACTTTCAAATCATTGGACAATAAAGTTTTTGTTATTTCTAACAAAACTGTCTCATATACTCCACACACAGATTCCCTCTTGACAGTAATTCATTCATGTAGCTCTCATAACAGTTTCATGACTTTTTATCATTTTTCCTTTAATTTTTAAGTTCCCGGGTGTACACATGCAGGATGTGCAGGTTTGTTACACAGGTAAACGCGTGCCATAGCGGCTTGCTGCACCAATCAACCCATCACCTAGGTGTTAAGCCCAGCATGCATTAGCTATTTTTCCTAATGCTCTCCCTCCCCACATGATTTTTCTAATTAGTTTTGAAATACTAAAATACTTTCATTGCACTTTGTATGACCTAGTCCAGTTTATTTTATAGTTTCAAAGTAAAGTGTATGTAAAGCTTTCCTTATATCTACCTCTTACCACAGAGGATTGTTTTCTTTGTTTGCCATGGTAGAAAGGTGGTTTTTGAAGATAAAGAGGGAAAATATAGATATCTCCTCATGTGACTAATAGTGGCCACATTCTGCCCTCACCCCTTAATATCAACTTCTGTTTGGCTGGGCTGTTTTAATTATCCTTGTTCATGAGCGATGGAATTCATGGAGATGCCATGACATATGTCTCTAATGAATAGATCATTTACAGGGGTAGCCACCATTTAGGGTTATTCTTCATTGAGAGACATTACATAAGATTCTGCTGATACACATTCTTGCATCCCATTTTATTGCCAGATCCTCAAGATGTTGTCTCAATCTCATGGCTGTCATGCATGTCTGTATGTTTTGGATCTACCCTCTTTAAATTTGGGAAACGTGTTCGTCTTTGCCTGTTTTCCAGCAGCACAGGCACTTAACTAGTGTATGAAAGACCAATACTCCCACCTTTTTATAGGGGCCCTAGTCTTTAAATTTATTCTTTTAGGGGTCTCAACTCCCTTGGATTTAGGGAGAAGAAAAAGCTCCTCTTCTCTCTTATGTGGAAAATAATTCACCTTTTCCATGGTAACATTTTTCACATGGCCCCCTGTTCTTTACATTATCATTTGTATCAACTACATATATATAACTAGGGCAGAGCTGTGCTCACGTACTTCTCACTGAATTTTGTGGAGTAGAAACTGGCTACAACTGCTGGCAGGTGTCTGAACTTAGGCTGAAGATTCTTGGTACCTTTTCAACACAGGGAGAACACATCCCTTGTTATATGACCACACATAACTTCCCAACACACACATACACAAACACAAACACACACACACTTGAGTCTTTCAGCAGGTCTGCCTATTCCCTAGTACTTTACCAAGTACAATTAAGGATGCAACAGCAATATTCTCAGAGTGTTCTGATTTCCATCCAAGAAGATAAGACGTACTTATCTGCTGTATCTGAGGATATAGGATAGATCTAAACATAAGAAAAAGTTTGATTTGTCACAGTTATTATAAGAGTGATTGGATATGTTACAGGCAAACACTGAGACCTTAATGACTTTGCCTGGAATCTCATATTTTTTTCTACATAAATAGAATCCATTTCTGAGAAACACTTCATGTCTTACTAGGCTCTGGAGGCAAGGATTGTGACTATGATCCTGCCAACTCAGTGGAATGTACTTTAAAGCACATTGTTTCCTATACCCATTATCAAGAAGCTTGTCTGAAATTTGTTACCAAGGAAGAATAAAAAAATACAAATCTAAACAGAATAAAACTAAATATGAGATTTCTGGTTCTCATATTTTTAGCTGCATATGAAACATTCCTATCCAATTTCTTTTCTGATGTTTTTTATTACCAATCAAGCCTCTCTACACTTCAAGCACATTTTTATTTCCAAAAAACCAATGCTGCTTCTAAACTACTTTCAATTCACATGATCCTTTATCCTTTGCTTCATCTTGCCCTAATTCCACTCTGCCAAAGATCCATAGAACAGGAAATATTATTTTCAGTGACTTTCTACTTCTCTGATGAGAACAAAACACATTCTGGCCAGGCATGGTGGCTCACACCTGTAATCCCAGTATTTTGGGAGGCCGAGGCAGGTGGATCACAAGTTAAGGAGATTAATACCAGCCTGGCCAAGATGGTGAAACCCTGTCTTTACTAAAAATACAAAAAATTAGCTGGGTATGCTGCCTGGAACTTGTAATCCCAGCTACTTGGGAAGCTGAGGCAGAGAATTGCTTGAACACGGGAGGTGGAAGTTGCAGTGAGCTGAGATCACACAATTGCACTCTAGCCTGGGTGACATAGTGAGACTTCGTATCAAAAAAAAAAAAAAGAAAGAAATCCGTAAACAGACCTTAGAAATAGATAAGAAGTTAATGTCACATCAAGAATCTTATCTTGGCTGGGTGTAGTGGTTCATGCCTATAATCCTGACAAGTTGGGAGGCCAGGACAGGTGGATCATTTCAGCCCATGAGTTCAGTATCAGCCTTGACAACGAGGCAAAACCCTGTCTCAAGAACAACAACAAAAATACAAAATACAAAAATTAGACAGGCATGGTGGTGCATGCCTGTAGTCCTAGCTATGTGGGATGCTGAGAATCACTTCAGTCCAGGAGGTCTTGGGATGGGAGAATCACTTGAGTCCAGGAGGCCGTTGAGGTTACAATGAGTCATTATTGTGCCACTGCCCTTCAGCCCGGGCAACAGAGTGAGACACTATCTCAAAAAAAAATTTATCTTTTTCTTTTTTCTTCCTTTGTAACTAATAACATATTAGTCTATTTCATGCTGGGCCTATTTATTCAGAGACGCAGCCTAGGTCATACTATTTGCAAACATCTTTTTTCCTACTTCTCGACTAAGAGAATATATATTAGTTAGCATATATTTTTCTTCCTCTGAAAGGCTTTCTTTACTAGCAGGTACATGGGTCCCAAGAATCAATGCCCCCTCTTAGATGAGCTCAGGAATGTTTGTCTACTGGGTGGTACCTAGTTCTTATTATGGGCTATATAGTAGTGTCATGTATCATAATACATTATCTCATAATTCTTATGGTTGTTTCTCTTATATATAATGCATTCTCCATCTTGAAAATTTATGCAAAATTGACTAAATAAATTATGGAATCTGGCTCATTATAGATTCTTTCATAATTCTAACTATTCTAGAATCTAAGAATATTGTGGAAAAGTATCAACATCAATATTGTTTGTTCATTTTGTATTTTTAATAATCCTGTGTTTATTAATTTCTCAGATAAATATTAGCACCAAATTCAATGGCCCTTCTTCTATTAAAACCTGTAATGTAAGCATTAGGAGACATATCTTGTGAAATGAATAAATAACAAAAATATACTATATCTTCTCATTAGTTTGGTCTATACCTTTCTATAAGTTGACCTATATCTGGGCAATTTTTCTGACTTTGTCTTCATATCATGACATAAAACTTCTGTCTTGGTCTAATCCTCAAAATGGCAATATCAAGATAGATGTGGTAAATCAAGAAATGGGATAGGCCATGCTAACCTCCCAGAATTTTATAGGATGTTCCATAATCAGACTCCAAGAGAACAATGTAAATTAGTGTTAAGGCATAATAACCTGAATTTAAGGATAAATAAAAAATCAGAGCTCAGAGAAGGGAATGAGGGGCTGACCAAATTCTTATGAGTGTTTGTAGCCAGTATCTCAGGTAATTCTACATGTGTAAAATATATAAAGCACAATTTTCTCTCCCCTAAAAATAGATTAATGTGTCCACACTAGGATAGTTGTTTTTAGAATTTTTTAATTATATACTTTAAGTTCTGGTGTACATGTGCAGAACATGCAGGCTTATTAAATAGGTATACATGTGCCATGGTGGTTTGCTGCATCCATCCCCCGTCATCTACATTAGACATTTCTCCTAATGTAAGCCCTCACCCATCCCCCCACCCCCCTTTCTATCCTTTCCCTACCCCTCCCCAAACCCCAACAGGCCAATCTATTTTAAATTGAAAAATAATCACGTATATTTATAAGGTAAAATGTGATGTTTTCATCTATGGATACATTGTAGAAAGATTCAGTCAAGCTCATTGACATGTTTATCACCTCACCAAGTTACCTTTTTTTGTGTGGTGAGAATGTGAAAAATCTATTTAACAATTTTGAAATATACAATGTATTATGTATGGTTGCATAAAGTACAATTGAGGGCTAAAACTTATTCCTTCAGTCTGAGACTTTTTACCCTTTGATCAACATCTTCCCCTTTCCTATGGTTTCTCTTCCTTTCCAGCCTCCAGTAACTAACTTTCTACTCTTCATTTCTATCAGATCAACTTTTTTAGATTCCACATGTAAATGAGACAATATAGTATTTGTATTTCTGTTCCTGGCTTATTTCACTTAGCATAACATTATACAATTTCATCGATGTTGCTATAAATGATAGAATTTCCTTCTTTTTAAAGGCTGAATAGTATTTTATTGTGTATATATACCACATTTTTTGATCTATTCATCTGTTAATGAACAGATTGATTTCATATCTTGGCTATCATGAATAATGTTGAAATGAACATGGGAGTGTAGATATTTAATAATTTCAATAACTTTGGATACATCTTCAGAAATGAGATTATTGAATCATATGGTCATTCAATTTTAATTTTTTGAGAAACCTCCACATCATTTTCAAAAATGGCTGTAATATTGTACAGTTCTACCCACAGAGTGCCAGTGTTCACTTTTCTCCATATCTTCACCAATACTTATCATTTATTTTTGTTGAAAACAGTCATTCTACAAGGTGTAAAGTAATATCTCATTGTGATTTTAATTTGTAGGACAGTTTTGAGGAAAAAAAGAGGTGTCATTAATAATATTCTGTGACACAGGCCTAAGTAGGCTCTGTCCTAGCAACACCAGGAATATCATGCCCAACCGTAAGCTCATCTCATCATCTCTTGCATTATAGGTTATTTTAATGTTACTCCCCAGATTCAAAGCCAGAGGAATTACCCTCTTGTTTTTTCTAGCCATAAAGTCTAACAGGTGTCCTTAACTTTGTTGTGTGAACTATCCTGCTCAAATCGAATCTTCTGAAACATATCCATCCACAGTAAAGTGTTCTCTACCCTACTTCTACCCCAGCCCATCTACAGTACTAGTTGCTATGTGCCTTTGGCATTCTTTTACATGTCTCTTTGGAATTCATTTACCTAACAGTTCAAGAATGCGTTATGGTGACTTCCGACCCCATCAAATACAGGTAAACCCTCCGCCTCCTGAACTTAACACAAAGTTCAGCACATATTACGTGCTCAAAAATGTTGGTTGAATTAAACACAGTAGAACTATTACACAAGTGCCATAATGTCAAACCGGAAGGCCAGATAATCATATAGTTTAAAAACTATACAGAAGAAAATTAAGAGAAATGCATATATATTATATATATATGTATTATATATTTATTTTATATATATTTTACATATAATATATTATATATATATAATATATATGAAGGTTACAGATTTTTTAATTGTATCAGAATTTGTAAAATTTGAAATCATAATTTTTTCAGGTTAAATATTTGCTGGAACCATGATGACTAATACAATCATGTTTAAGCTTTCTCTTTAGGTGATAATTATATCTTAGTGTAACACAGTAACCATATTAATAGTGAGCATAAATTATGTGTTTCACAATTATCTGCCCATTCTCTTAATCTCTGGCAATGTAAATGTTTAATATAGACAAAAAATTTAGTTAAAATCTAGGAATTAATAGAAATCAGTCTTAATGAATTTCACAGGTGAATGTAACTAAAGTATAAACATATCTTGCAAAAGGCCACTTGATAATAAATTTTAGAATTATAAAGCATTTAACAGGATAAACAAATTAATTAAGAACATATTACCAAATATGAATGAAAATTAGGCCTTGAGAGTGTTGGCATTAGGAATTGGAAAGACAGAGCCAGAAAGATAGTGTCCATTTTGACTAAAACAAGTATAGTCTATTTCCCAAATGTGAACTAATGTGTAATGCTCTGATGTGGTAACTGAAGTTGGTAAACAGAAAAACAAAAAAATAAATAAAAAATAAATATTTTTGAAGATTTGTTTTCCACAATGGGTGGAGAAGAAATTAATGTCACCTGAAGACTTTCCAGCTCTTAATATATTGATTAATTATTCATTAGCAAATGACTACATACTGAAAATTTTTAGTGAAAAAAAGTTCAGGTCTTTAAAAGAAATATAAAATGCAAATATCTCAGTCAACTCCTTTTTAATATCTTCACCTCGTGCCAGACATCACGTTATGCACAGGAAATACAGAATGAAGAAGACTCACAATTGACTCTCAAGTATCTTTCCAGTTAATATTGCTGACATTTTATTTTTTTCTAGTATTTGCACTATTTTTGCTTCCTTACATCTTCCTTCATACTATACTGTAAATTGTTTTTTTAATTCAAACCATTCTTCTCCAATAACTTCTAGATGTACTGAAACTTTACATTCCCATGCTATGAATGACAAGTATCACTAGTATTTCAGAGACTAGGCAGAGTTAATCCCAGAGATATCTTCACAGAAGTTTAAAATGATAGAGGGCTTTGTTTACAGAAACAAAGCAATATTGTCCTACCTGTCCAGGAACACAGGAGTAAAGCAAACAATTAGCTGGAAGACAAATGTCATCTAATCCTGTCCTAAGACAGATCACACTGTACACACTCAGATGTTTCTTCTCTCTGTATGTATAGTCAGACATCATACCTCTCTCCTCCCTTGCAATGAACAACCTTAACCATTAGGCAAACCTTAAGTCTGTTTTCCGCTACTATAGTTACATTTATTTCTCTTTTCTCTTATATAATAGCTGCCTTAGTTTCCCTGCTTTTTTGTTGTGGCTGCTGTGAGACATTCAATAAATCACTTAAAAGACTGACTTTATATATTTTACCTACTATTACTGTGACATAACCTATCTGTATATTTTGAGAAATTAATATCGTGAAAATGGCCATACTGCCCAAAGTAATTTACAGATTCAATGCTATCCCCATCAAACTACCAATGACCTTCTTCACAGAACTGGAAAAAAACACCTTAAACTTCATATGGAACCAAAAGAGAGCCCACATAGCCAAGTCAATTCTAAGTAAAAAAAAAAAAAAAAAAAAACAACAAAGCGGGAGGCATCATGCTACCAGACTTCAAACTATGCTACAAGCCTATAGTAATCAAAACAGCATGGTACTGGTACTGGTACCAAAACAGAGATATAGACCAATGGAACAGAACAGAGGCCTCAGAGGCAACACCACACATCTACAACCATCCAATCTTTGACAAACCTGACAAAAACAAGCAATAGGGAAAGGAGTCCCTGTTTAATAAATGGTGTTGGGAAAACTGGCTAGCCATGTGCAGAAAGCAAAAAGTAGACCGCTTCCTGACACCTTACATTCAAATTAACTCCAGATGGATTAAAGACTTAAACATAAGACCCAACACCATAAAAACCCTAGAAGAAAATCTAGGCAAAACCATTCAGGACATAGGTGTAGGCAAGGACTTCATGACCAAAACACCAAAAGCATTGGCAACAAAAGCCAAAATAAACAAATGGGACCTAATCAAACTCCACAGCTTCAGCACAGCAAAAGAAATAGTCATTAGAGTAAATCAGCAACAAACAGAATGGGAAAAAATTTTTGCAATCTACCTATCAGACAAAGGACTGATATCCAGAATCTATAAAGAACTAAAACAGATTTACAAGAAAAAAACAAGCCCATTCAAAAGTGGGCAAAGGACATGAACAGACACTTTTCAAAAGAAGACATACATGAGGCCAACAAGCATATGAAAAAATGCTCATCATCACTGGTCATTAGAGAAATGCAAATCAAAACTACACTGAGATACCACCTCACCATCTCACGCCAGGTAGAATGGTGATCATTAAAAAATCTGGATGTAATCCCAGCACTTTGGGAGGCCGAGGCGGGTGGATCACGAGGTCAAGAGATCAAGACCATCCTGGTCAACATGGTGAAACCCCGTCTCTACTAAAACTACAAAAAATCAGCTGGGTATGGTGGCGCGTGCCTGTAATCCCAGCTACTCAGGAGGCTGAGGCAGGAGAATTGCCTGAACCCGGGAGGCGGAGGTTGCGGTGAGCCGAGATTGCACTATTGCACTCTAGCCTGGTAACAAGAGTGAAACTGTGTCTCAAAAAAAAAAAAAAAAAAAAAAAAAAAAAAAAAAATCTGGAGACAACAGATGCTTGAGAGGATGTGGAGAAATAGTTTTATACTGTTGGTGGGAGTGTAACTTTTACACTTTTTACGCTGTTGGTGGGAGTGTAATTAGTTGGTGGGAGTGTAAATTAGTTCAGCCATTGTGGAAGACAGTGTGGCGATTCCCCAAGGACCTAGAAATTGAAATTCCATTTGACCCAGCAATCTCATTACTGGGTATATAACCAAAGGATTACAAATTGTTCTACTATAAGGACAATGCACACCAATGTTCATTACAGCACTGTTCTGTTTACAATAGCAAAGACCTGGAACCAACCCAAATGCCCATCGATAATAGCCTGGACAGGAGAAATGTGGCACATGTACACCATGGAATACTATGCAGCCACAAAAAACGATGTGTTTGTGTCCTTTGTAGGGACATGGATGAACCTGGAAACCATCATTCTCAGCAAACTGACACAAGAACAGAAAATCACACACCACATGTTCTCACTCATAGGTGGGTGTTGAACAATGAGAACACATGGACACAGGGAGGGGAGCAGTACACACTGGGGTCAGTTGGGGGGAAATAGGGGAGGGACAGTTGGGGGTGGGGGGTTGGGGAGAAATAGCATGGGGAGAAATGCCAGATATAGGTGATGGGGAGGAAGGCAGCACATCACACTGCCACGTGTGTACCTATGCAACAATCTTGCATATTCTTCACATGCACCCCCAAACCTAAAATGCAATTTAAAAAAATAAAAATAAAATAAGAAATAAAGAAAACATCTTCATACCATCTTCTTTGTATGATCTCCAGCCATTTTAAAAATATTTTTAATATCACTTTTGAAAGAAACAGAAATACTGTGTGTGCAAGCATGCAAAGGTTTTGTCCTTTGGTGCTCTGTGTGCTGAAGGTTAGTAATAAATTAGAACACATTTAGAGCCTTTCATCATCACAATCAAAAGGGACAAGTTGAAAAATTATGCATTTCTTCGTGAATAACATAACTTGTTATAATGAAGTCAATATTCATTGCTTTGGAAATATCACTTGAGGTATTTGTGGATTTGTAGAACATAAGCACAAACTTTTGAGGGTTCCTCACTGTGAAAACTCTCAGGCTCTGTGCTTCAGGCAAGAATGACTATGTTGTTTTTGGTAATCACACTGAAGCCTGCTAAGAATCATAATTTGCAATATATGCAATAGCCAAAATAATAATAACAACATTTAAAGGTTTCATGTAATGTTTGTTTCTAAGCCTTTGCAACTAACAACTTTTTAAGATTAAAGCACATAATTGGGAGTAAATCACTGCTCAGCAAATGCAAAAGAATGGAAATCATAACAAGCAGTCTCTCAGACCACAGTGCAATCAAGTTAGAACTCAGAATTCAAAAACTAACCCAGAACCGCACAGCTCCATGGAAACTGAACAACTGCCTCTTGAATGTTGACTGGATAAACAATGAAATGAAGACAGAAATAAAGATGTTCTTCGAAACCAAAGAGAATGAAGACACAACATACCAGAATCTCTGGGACACATTTAAAGCAGTCTCTAGAGGAAAATATAAGCAATAAGTGCCCACATGAGAAGCAAGGAGAGATCAAAAATTGGCACCCTATCATCAAAACTGAAAGAGCTAGAGGAGCAAGATCAAAAACACTCAAAGTCTAGCAGAAGACAAGAAATAGCTAAGATCAGAGCAGAACTAAAGGAGATAGAGACACAAAAAACCCTTCAAAAAATCAATAAATCCAGGAGCTGGTTTTTTGAAAAGATCAACAAAATAGACAGACCACTAGCCAGATTAATAAAAAAGAAAAGAGAGAATAACCAAATTGATGCAATAAAAAACGATAAAGGGGATATCGTCACAGATTCCACAGAAATTCAAACCATCATCAGAGATTATTACAAACAACTCTATGCACATAAACTAGTAAACCTGGAAGAAATGGATAAATTCCTGGACACTTGCATCCTCCCAAGCCTAAACCAGGAAGAAGCCAAAACCCTGAACAGACCCATAATAAGGTCTGAAGTTGAGGCAGCAATTAAGAGCTTGCCACCCAAAAAAAGCCCAGGTCCAGACGGGTTCACAGCCAAATTCTACCAGACATACAACGAGGAGCTGGTACCATTCCTTCTGAAACTATTCCAAACAATACAAAAAGAGGGAATTCTTCCCAAATCATTTTACGACATCAACATCACCCTGATTCCAAAACCCGGCAGAGACTCAACACGAAAAGAAAACTTCAGGCCAATATCCATGATGAACATAGATGCAAAAATCTTCAATAAAATACTGACAAGCCAATTGCAACAATACATCAAAAAGTTTATCCACCATGATCAAGTAGGCTTCATCCCGGAGATGCAAGCCTGGTTCAACATACGCAAGTCTATAAATGTAATTCACCACATAAACAGAACCAAAGACAAAAACCACATGATTATCTCAATTGATGCAGAGAAGGCCTTTGACAAAATTCAACAGCCCTTTATGCTAAAAACCCTCAATAAGCTAGGTATTGATGGAACATATCTCAAAATAATAAAAGCTATTTATGACAAACTAACAGCCAATATCATACTGAATGTGCAAAAATTGGAAGCATTCCCCTTGAAATGCGGCACCAGACAAGGATGCCCTCTCTCACCACTGCTATTCAATATAGTATTAGAAGTTCTAGCCAGAGCAATCAGGCAAGAAAAAGAAATAAAGGGCATTCAAATAGGAAAGGAGGAAGTCAAATTGTCTCTATTTGCAGACAACATGATTGTATATCTAGAAGACCCCATCATCTCAGCCCCAAATCTCCTGAAACTGATAAGCAAATTCAGCAAAGTCTCAGGATACAAAATCAATGTGCAAAAATCACATGCATTCCTATACGCCAATAACAGACTTAAAGAGAGCCAAATCAAGAACAAACTTCCATTCACAATTGCCACCAAGAGAATAAAATACCTAGGAATACAACTAACAAGCAACATAAAGGACCTCTTCAAGGAGAACTACAAGCCACTGCTCAACGAAATAAGAGAGGATACAAACAGATGGAGAAACATTCCATGTTCATGGTTAGGAAGAATCAATATCGTGAAAATGGCCATACTGCCCAAAGTAATTTACAGATTCAATGATATCCCCATCAAGCTACCAATGACCTTCTTCGCAGAACTGGAAAAAATCACCTTAAACTTCCTATGGAACCAAAAGAGAGCCCGCATAGCCAAGTCAATTCTAAGCAAAAAGAACAAAGCGGGAGGCATCACACTACCGGACTTCAAACTATACTACAAGGCTACAGTAATCAAAACAGCATGGTACTAGTACCAAAACAGAGATATAGACTAATGGAACAAAGCAGAGGTCTCAAAGGCAACACAACATATCTACAACCATCTGATCTTTAATAAACCAGACAAAAACAAGCAATGGGGAAAGGATTCCCTGTTCAATAAATGGTATTGGGAAAGTTGGCTAGACATGTGCAGAAAGCAGAAACTGGACCCCTTCCTGACACCTTACACTAAAATTAACTCCAGATGGATTAAAGACTTAAACATAAGACCTAACACCATAAAAACCCTAGAAAGAAAATCTAGGCAAAACCATTCACGACATAGGTGTAGGCAAGGACTTCATGACCAAAACACCAAAAGCATTGACAACAAAAGCCAAAATAGACAAGTGGGACCTAATCAAACTCCACAGCTTCTGCACAGCAAAAGAAACAGTCATTAGAGTGAATCAGCAACCAACAGAATGGGAAAAAATTTTGGCAGTTTACCCATCTGACAAAGGGCTGATATCCAGAATCTACAAAGAACTAAAACAGATTTACAAGAAAAAAACAAACAAGCCCATTCAAAAGTGGGCAAAGGATATGAACAGATACTTTACAAAAGAAGACATACATGAGGCCAACAAACATATGAAAAAATGCTCATCATCACTGGTCATCAGAGAAATGCAAATCAAAACAACAATGAGATACCATCTCACGCCAGTTAGAATGGTGATCATTAAAAAATCTGGAGACAACAGATGCTGGAGAGGATGTGGAGAAATAGGAACACTTTTACACTGTTGGTGGGAGTGTAAATTAGTTCAACCATTGTGGAAGACAGTGTGGCGATTCCTCAAGGACCTAGAAATAGAAATTCCATTTGACCCAGCAATCCCATTACTGGGTATATATCCAAAGGATTACAAATCGTTCTACTATAAGGACACATGCACACGAATGTTCACTGCAGCACTGTTTACAATAGCAAAGACCTGGAACCAACCCAAATGCACATTGATGATAGACTGGATATGGAAAATGTGGCACATATATACCATGGAATATTATACAGCCATCAAAAACGATGAGTTTGTGTCCTTTGTAGGGACATGGATGAACCTGCAAACCATCATTCTCAGCAAACTGACAGAAGAGCAGAAGATCAAACACCACATGTTCTCACTCATAGGCGGGTGTTGAACGATGAGAGCACATGGACACAGGGAGGGGAGCACTACACACTGGGGTCAGTTGGGGGGAAATAGGGGAGGGATGGTGGGGGGTGGGGAGCTGGGGAGAGATAGCAAGGGGAGAGATGCCAGATGTTGGTGATGGGGAGGAAGGCAGCAAATCACACTGCCACGTGTGTGCCTATGCAACAGTTTTGCATGTTCTTCACATGAACCCCAAAACCTAAAATGCAATAAAATAAAAGGGGAAAAAAATAAAAATAAAAAAATTAAAAAAAAAGATTAAAGCATAAATACAATTCTGAAGTGTAGCATCTTTTTGATCTTGCACTTTGTTCCTTGCAGCGTTCCTCTCCCATGGAAGTAATGACCTCAGATATGGGGAGCATGTTTGAAATGAATCTGAAGTCAATATGCCCAAATTTCGTAGGTACTTCTATCTGTATAACAATTCACCATTTTCAAAACATATTTACATTTTATACTCAGATAATTCTCACAACCCAGACAGACTGACAGTGTAGTTATTGCCACTTCCAAGTTCTTACTGAGGAAATGGAAGCTTAATAATATCCCTTAAAATAATTTTAATATTTAATATCTGTTAAGCTCTCTGTTTTTCCAGAAATAGAAAGCAGAGGAAGCACTTACGTGTAGTACTTTACTGTAAGAAAGTATGTTTGCCAGGAATATGGGGACTGCAAATACAGAGCTCAATAAATATTAGTTAAATTATTTAAAGAAATATTGCTAAACACCTATTTACCAAAATAGAATATATCATTCCAAAACTAGTAAAATAAATATAAGGTGGCATCACATGTCTTCATTATTAAGACATAAAGACAAAAATGAAAAAAATAAAGCACTTAAACCTGTAAAATACATTAGAAAAAAAAATAGCAACTTCTCTTGCTTAGGCCTAGAGAATTAAAGATAACAAAAGCTCAAATTAACAAAATAGTAAAAGGATTAAATTACTTTAATGCTATTTTAAGTGGTTTTTTGAAGAGAATAGTAAAATAAATTCTTTAAAATCATTTTTTTAAATTAGAAAGTCTACAAAATAAAAAAGGTTAGCAGTGAATAAATATAAATCATTATGAAATGAAAAATAAAGCCATTCTAAGAACATTATTATATCTGTAATTATGGAAGCAACTGTTAGGAAATTTATAATTTTCTAGAAAAACATAAATTATATAAAATTAACCCAAGGAGAAATTTTAAAAATGTTAAAAATTACCACAAGAAATAAAATATTGGGAAAGAGATAAAATATCTAGGATAGAAAAGCATTAGAATAAATAGGTTCACTGCTGAATTTTATTTAAACTCCTTAATTCAGTAATAATCTCAATTACAGCTGGCAAGATGGCAGAACAGAAGCAATTCCAGTCAGCAGCTCCCAGTGAGATCAACGCAGAAAGCAGGCAATTTCTGCATTTCCAACTAATGTACCCAGCTTATCTCACTGGGACTGGTTAGACAGGGCAGCTCACAGAGGATGAGCCAAAGCAGGCTGGGACCTAGCCAAAGGAAGCCCAGAGGGATTGTGCCATGACGAGTAGTGCGGTGCACCCAGGCCCAGATACTATGCTTTTCCCATGGTCTTCACAACTTGCAAACCAGGAGATTCCCTCTGGTGCCTAAGCCACCATGGCCCTGGGTTTTTGAGCACGAAACTGGACAGCCATTTTGGCAGACACCGAGCTATCTGTGGGAGTTACTGAACAACCTGCTTCTGAATGACTACTGACTAAATGACAAAATAAAGGCAGAAATAAGTAAGTTCTTTGGAACCGATGAGAACAAAGACTTAAAGTACCGGAATCTCTGAGACACAGCTAAAGCATTGTTTAGAAGGAAATTTATATCACTAAATGCCCAGAAGAGAAAACAGGAAAGATCTAAAATTGACACCCTAATATCACAATTAAAAGAACTAGAGAAGCAAGAAGAAACAAATTCAAAAGCTAGCAGAAGACAAGAAATAACTAAGATCAGAGCAGAACTGAAGGAGACAGAGACACTGGCTCAAGCCTGTAATCCCAGCACTTTGGGAGGCCGAGGCGGGTGGATCACGAAGTCAAGAGATCCAGACCATCCTGGTCAACACGGTGAAACCCCATCTCTACTAAAAATACAAAAAAATTAGCTGGGCATGTGCCTGTAATCCCAGCTACTCAGGAGGCTGAGGCAGGAGAATTGCCTGAACCCAGGAGGCAGAGGTTGCGGTGAGCCGAGATCGCGCCATTGCACTCCAGCCTGGGTAACATGAGTGAAACTCCGTCTCAAAAAAAAAAAAAATCAATGAATCCAGGGATTGTTTTTTTTTTTTTTAAAGATCAACAAAATAGATAGACCACTGGCCAGACTAATAAAGAAGAAAAGAGGGAAGAATCAAATAGACTCAAAAAAGTAATAAAGGGGATATCACCACTGATCCCACAGAAATGCAAACTACTATCAGTGAATACTATAAATACCTCTACATAAATAAACTAGAAAATCTAGAAAAAAAAATGGATGAATTCCTGGACACATATACCCTCCCAAGTCTAAACCAGGAAGAAGTCGAATCCCTGAATAGGCCAATAACCAATAACTAGTTCTGAACTTGAGGTAGTAATTAATAGCCTACCAACCCAAAAGGGTCTAGAACCAGATGGATTCACGGCCAAATTTTACCAGAGGTACAAAGAAGGGCTGGTACCATTTCTTCTGAAACTATTCCAAAAATAGAAAAAGAGGGACACCTCCCTAACTCATTTTGGTATGCTGAGGTCAGCATCATCCTTATACCAAAACACAGCAGGGACAAACCAAAAAAGCAAAATTTCAGGCCAATATCCCTGATAAACATCGATACAAAAATCGTCAATAAAATGCCGGAAAACTAAATTTAGCAGCACATCAAAAAGCTTAACCACCATGAACAAGTCTGCTTCATCCCTGGGATGCAAGGCTGGTTCAACATATGTAAATCAATAAGCATAATCCATCACATAAACAGAACCAATGACAAAAACCACAAGATTATCTCAATAGATGCAGAAAAGACCTTCCTTCGATAAAATTAAACACACTTTCATGCTAAAAACTCTCAATAAACTGGGTATTGATGGAATGTATCTCAAAATAATAATGGCTCTTTATGACAAACCCACAGACAATATCAAACTGAACGGGCAAAAATTGGAAGCCTTCCTTTTGAAAACTGGCACAAGACAAGGATATCTTCTTTCACCACCCCTATTCAATATAATATTGGAAGTTCTGGCCAGAGAAATCAGGCAAGATAAAGAAAGAAAAGGGTATTCAATTAGGAAGAGAGGTCTTCAATTGTCCCTGTTTGCAGATGACATGATTGTATATTTAGAAGACCCCATCATCTCAGCCCCAAATCTCCTTAAGCTGATAGGCAACTTCAGCAAAGTCTCAGGATATAAAAATCAATGTGCAAAAATCACAAGCATTTCTACACACCAGTAACAGGAAAATAGAGAGCCAAATCATGAGTGAACTCCCATTCACAATTGCTAAAAAGAGAATAAAATCCCTAGGAATACAACTTATAAGGGATGTGCAGAACCTCTTCAAGGAGAACTACAAATGGCTGCTCAAGAAAATAACCAAGGACACAAACAGATGGAAAAACACTCCATGCTCATTGATAGGAAGAATCAATATGGTGAAAATGGCCATACTGCCCAAAGTAACTTATAGATTCAATGCTATTCCCATCAAACTACAATTGACCTTCTTCACAGAACTGGAAAAACCACCTTAAATGTCATATGGAACCAAAAACAGCCTGCATAGTCAAGACAATCCTAAGCAAAAAGAACAAAGCTGGAGGCATCACGCTACCTCACTTCAAGCTGTACAACAAGGCTACAGTAATCAAAACAGCATGGTACTGGTACCAAAACAGAGATATAGACCAATGGAATAGAACAGAGGCCTCAGAAATAATACCACACATCTACAACCATCTGATCGTTGACACACCAGACAAAAGCCAGCAATTGGGAAAGGATTCCCCATTTAATAAATAATGCTGGGAAAACTGGTTACCCATATGCAGAAAACAGAAACTGGACCCCTTCCTTATACCTTTTACAAAAATTAACTAAAGATGGATTAAAGACTTAGATGTAAGAACTAAATCCATAAAGGCCCTAGAAGAAAACCTAGGCAATACCATTCAGGATACAGGCATGGACAAATACTTCAAGATGAAAACACTAAAAGCAATGGCAACAAAAGCCAGAATTGAATGGGATCTAATTAAACTAAAGAGCTTCAGCACAGAAAAATAAACTATCATCTGAGTGAACAGGCAACCTACAGAATGGGAGAAAAATTTTGCAATCTATCCATCCGAACAAAGGGCTAATATCCAGAATCTACAAAAGACTTTATCAAATGTATCAGAAAAAAAGCAAACAACCCCATCAATAAGTGGAAAAAGGATATGAACAGACACTTCTCAAAAGAAGATTTTTATGCAGCCAACAAACACATGAAAAAAAGCTCATCATCACTGGTCATTAGAGAAATGCAAATCAAAACCACAATGAGATACCATCTCACACTAGTTAGAATGGCTATCATTAAAAAGTTAAGGAACAACAGATGCTGGAGAGAATGTGGAGAAATGGGAACATTTTTTATACTGTGGATGCAAGGGTAAATTAGTTCAACTATTGTGGAAGACAGTGTGGTGATTCCTCAAAAATCTGGAACCATAAAGACCATTTGACCCAGCAATCTCTTTACTCGGTATGTGCTCAAAGGATTATAAATCATTCTACTATAAAGACACATGCACACATATGTTTACTGCAGCACTGTTCACAATAGCAAAGACTTGGAACCAACCCAAATACCCATCAATGCTAATCTGGATAAAGAAAATGTAGCACATATGCAACATGAAATACTATGCAGGCATAAAAAAGGATGAGTTCATTTCCTTTGCAGAAACATGGATGAAGCTGGAAACCATCATTCACAGCAAAGTGACACAAAAACAGAAAACCAAACACCACATGTTCTCATTCATAAGTGGGAATTGAGCAATAAGAACACATGGACACAGTGGGGGAATATCACACACAGGGTTCTGTCAGAGGGTGGGGGAATAAGGGAAGGATAACATTAGGAGAAATACCTAACGCAGATGACAGGTTGATGGGTGTAGCAGACAACAATGGCATGTGTATACCTATGTAGCAAACATGCATGTTCTGCACATGTACCCCAGAACTTAAAGTATAAAAAAATAATGTCAATTATATTTAAATTATTTCATACCACAGAAATACAACTCCTAAATTTGTTTTAAGAAGTCAACATAACATTTATATCTGAAAGAGAATAGAAAAATAAAACAAAATATCTTACTTTTGAATACAATGATAAAAATTCTAAATAAACAGTTTTTTCATGAAAGAAATACAAATTCAGTGTTTAAAAATTACTTGACATGATCTATTTTACAAAAATATTAAAAGAGTTTTATTCATATCTGTAGATATTAAAAATATACATAATATAATCAAAAGTTCAAATAAATACTGCAGTAATACTTAGAATATCATACAACCAAACAATTGAAACTTAATTTTTAGAAAACTATCAAAAATAACACATTATCCTACATACCAAATGACTAAAATAATTTCCACTTAAAGAGAAAGAAAAAATTCATAATCTCCGCTGTTACTATTGTCAATACTGTCTTGGAGAGTTTAGAAAATAAAATATTTATAAAGTAAAAAAAAACTCATAGTTTCTTTAATAGAGATATAATTTCCTCTTTTTTGTTGGTATGATTGTTTACCTACATAATACAAGAGATTCTAGTAAAAAGTTTTAGACTTAAAACATTTGATAACAAAATAGTAGGTAGTTTGATTAACATAAGCATTCAAATTCAATAACCCTTTTTTTTTGTTTAGAGATAAGCAAAATAAATCCAAATTTAAAAAAATACTGCATATCTAATAATGCCAAAGCTCTAATAAATTGAGAATTCATCTTCACAGTATAATATTGCTTCTATCAAGACAGAATAAAAATACAATGATTACTAATTTAAATTGAGCTCTTATATTTCAGGTAGCATTTTAAGCATATTATATGTGTTTTCTCTTTAATTTTCAAAACAAACCATAGACTTGGTAAAAGATAATCATGGATTATAATTTTAGCATTCCCAAATATTAGCTAATTGATAAAGAACAAATTATTTCAACTCTCTAAACTACAAATAGATTTTTGGAGGATTGAATACAATAGCACGCAAATATATTTTTTAATGTGTTACATTAAAAATTCTTGAATAAATGTAGCTGCTATTTTCAAAAACTCTCTGAACAATCAATCCATAATATAGCAATTAGTTACCTTAAGTGTTTTTGCAAACAAGGATGGCTATAAGAAATACAGTATTATAACCATCATTAATTTTATCAAAAAGTTTTTGTCAATTGTAAAAGCTCTGAGTTAGGAAAAACAGAATTATCCTTATTTTATTTATAATAATTCTTTTTTTTTTTTTTGAGATGGAGTTTCGCTCTTGTTACCCAGGCTGGAGTGCAATGGCGCGATCTCGGCTCACCGCAACCTCCACCTCCTGGGTTCAGGCAATCCTCCTGCCTCAGCCTCCTGAGTAGCTGGGATTACAGGCACGTGCCACCATGCCCAGCTAGTTTTTTGCATTTTTAGTAGAGACGGGGTTTCACCATGTTGACCAGGATGGTCTCGATCTCTTGACCTCGTGATCCACCCGCCTCGGCCTCCCAAAGTGCTGGGATTACAGGCTTGAGCCACCGCACCCGGCCTATTTATAATAATTCTAATGGCTAAATAGTTTAAATTACTTAACTAGGATAACAAAGCCAATGTATCCTGCTCTATTTATTATATACCGTTTTTACTTTAAGGTTAATATTTAAAAATTTTGAATATGACATTTCAAACATCTATGAGGCTAGAAGTAAAATAATAAATTTTTGGTAAATGCATCCAGTAATTAATTCTAGCAATATAATCTTCAAGAGACTTTCAATGACTAACTTAGGAAGATATATATTGTTGGGAGAAGCAGCAAAGGAGAAAGGACTTACAGAGTGCCTACATAAATTGGTTATGAGTAACAAACTGGGAACAACAAACCATGGCAAACTGCAGGAGGCCTCTGGAGAGGCAAATTTCTCCATGCCTCATGTTCAGGTACAGGGTGACCTAGGCTCTGTTACCATAAACATTGTGCTCAAGGACATAAAACCCCTTTGTTGCCCTATGAAGTAGCCAGACTTGTAGGCTCCTTGTGAGATCCCACATTCCATCAGATGCACATAGATCATAGCCTAAAGATAACCACATGTTCTTGTTTTGTGAAACTCCCAAACCAACACTGTTATCAGTCTTTAGAATGACACACCAGTTTCGGCTCACTGATTCACTCCACCATCACATCTCCCTCTCTCCACCATTACTCCACCCCTACCCTACAGATCAAAGTGATTATAACCAATAAATAGTGAGAGACCAGAACTCAGGGCCTTCACTGCCTCCAGTAATAAGTCATGGCTCCCTGGCCCCACTTTCACTCTTAATCTTTTTATCAATCCTTTGTTGCCACTGAACTCGGGGTACCCAAGGGCAATGTGGGGGCTGGTTTTCTACAATATATTAAGGAATTTATCCAATTTTAGCAAATGGACATTAGCTACGATAATATGTGCCAAAATTTTACAGTCTACTTATGCTCTTCAAATATAATTGAAAGATGAGAGTGTTTTTTAGAAAAGCAAATTCTGAAGGAGTTTATTTTCCCAAATTGCCAATATGTACAGGTAGATAATTTCCCAAGACTATTACAAATTATGAGACCTCAGATAAATACTATGGTGAAATATCGGCAACAAAGAGTTAACAAGGAATGATTCTGTTTCTACCCACATTTAAGAAGAGAGTAAGAGTTCGGTTTTCTTTGAAAGTTATTCGTTTTTCACAGGTTGCCTCTCATTTGATATAATTTACAAAGTATTATGAATCGTGTCACCTTTAAGTTCTAATTATGTTTACAAATTACAATTAGGTCAAATGTTATACCTGATACAAACAGTATAACAAATGAGCTGAGAAATCTTTAAAATGAAAATCAATTTTATTAATTACAACGTCTGTTTCAAAAGAAAAAGTCTATTCTTTTACAGCCAAATATACTCAAAGAAATACAATTATGCAAGACAGAAAGCTTTGAATGTAATTAAAAACTAATGCAATATACAAGCAAATAAATAAATAAATAAAGTTTTAGAGCACACTTTAATTGGAAGTATGGGATCTCTGTAGCTACTTCTGCGCAAATCTCTTTAATTATGCTCATTTTCCTCCTTTCTAGATACAGTAAAATGATCTCTCATCATCTCGAAGCCCATCTGCTCAAGCCCTTTATTTTGTGACTCCAGTAAGCTAAGCGGGAAACAAAAGTAATATAATTAAATTGATCACTTTTAACAGTGTAAATCTGGTCACTTTAGTTAGTTATTAGATTTTTTTTTTCAATTACATCCTAAGGGAAAAGAGAATGTATTTTACTTCTTGAAATAGATAATGTTACATAGAATGAAAAGACATCAAAATAGTGAAATTGCATTATTCTGCTTATGTGAACAGATGGAAATCTATAGATTCTAACCTATACAAACTTTAAAAACTCATTTACACTAGTTAAAGCATAGGCCACCACCTAATTTGTGTGGGTAGGGAAGGCATCAAGTTTGACAGTTTAAAATTTTAGACTCACATGTGTTTATAAACATTATATTTACTATGGTATTACTTTATAATTATACTTTCTTTTGACTCAAAACACAGTAATTTATTTATATCTAATTATTCAAGTCAGCAATTAGGTCTGGTTTCAGCTTGACTTACTCAGGTCTCTTTAGTCAGAAGCAAGGTTACAAGAGACAAGAGTGTACTAGATTTCCTGAGGCCTAGGCTCAGACTGGAACACCATTACTACTCCTGTATTCTACAGATCAAAGAAAATTGCTAGAGCAGCATAGATTCAAGGAGTAGGGAAATCAATCAGCTACACCTCTTAATAAGAATATCTAGAAATTAAGTGAAAAAGGAACACAAATGCAAGGAGAGGAATTATCAGGGCCATTTTTGATAAAAAACATACCACAGAAAGCTATTAAATATTAAAATAATACATGCCCATAATAAAACTTTCAAACAATACAGAACAACATTTCTTAAACTAGCACTCTTAACATTCTACATCCATAGATTTGTTTTCAACAGGCATGTCAAAACTTTGAGAACTGAATCAATAAATAAAAAATTACTCAAGTTCCAGAACGATCATTTGAATGGTACACATCAGGGACAAATCCAAAGAGCACTGCATAAATTTGAAAAATCAGGTAACAATGGAACTAAAGCCCACATAAGCTGTGTTCAAAATTTTGGCTGATAAATCAACCAGATTGATTGTCTGATTAATGTTATGCAATGTTATGCACAGGACTTAGACAAGGCCCAGAGTATTAAAATGTATTGCTGAATATAACCAGTTTACAATATACAGTCACTTGGCATACAAAGAAACACACACACACAAATGAACTAACACCAAAGTGTCATCCAGATAAGCTATTCAATAAAGACTTTAAAGTGAGTATTAAAATGCTCAAATAAATGATTGTGAGCGTTCTGTTTAAAATGCAAAAAAAATAAATGGGTCAGTGTATTAGCTCATTTTCAAACTGCTATGAAGAAAAACCTGAGACTAGGTAATTTTTTAAAAAAAAGGTTTAATGGACTCAAAGTTCCACATGGCTGGGAGGCCTCACAATCATGGTGGAAGGCAAAGGAGGGGCAAAGCCTTATCTTACATGGTGGCAGGCAAGAGAACATGTACAAGGGAATTACCCTTTATAAAACCATCAACTCTTGTGAGACTTATTCATTATCATGAGAACAACATGAGAAAAATCCACCCTCATGATTCAATCACCTCCCACAGGGTCTCTCCCACAACACATGGGGATTGTGGGAGTTACAATTCAAGGTAAGATTTGGGTGAGGACACAGCCAAACCATATCACTCAGCAAAGAAACAGATTAGAGAAGCAGCAAATATAAATTGTAGGATTAAACTATTCAATAACTAAAGTAAAAGTCTCATTGGATGGTTTCAATAAGAGAATGGAGATGGCCATGGAAACAGGCAATAGACACTTGACATAGAGCAATGGTATGTGTTCAAACTAATTCAGAGACAAATGATTAAAAAATGATAATTAGAGCAGAATTAAGTAACATGGAGACTAAAATATACATATATAGAAAAGATCAATAAAACCAAGAGCTAGTTGTTGAAAAGATAAATAAAATCAACAAAGCTGGCTGGGCGCAGTGGCTCACACCTGTTATCCCAGTGCTTTGGGAGGCTGAGGTTGCGGATCACAAGCTCAGGAGTTCAAGACCAGGCTGACCAACATGGTGAAACCCATCTCTATTAAAAATACAAAAATTAGCCAAGTGTGGTGGAGAGTGCCTGTAATCCCAGCTACTCATGAGGCTGAGGGAGGACAATCACTTGAGCCTGGGAGGGGAGGTTGCAATGAGCCAAGATCATGCCACTGCAGTCAAGCCTGGGCAAAAGAGCAAAACTCCATCTCAAAAAAAAAAAAAAAAAAAAAAAAAAAAAAAAAAAAAAAAAAAAAAAGCTTTAGCTTAGACTAACTTAGAAAAAAGACAAATGATTCAAATAAAACTAGAAATGAAAGAGTAGACATTGCAACTGACAGTACAGATTTATAAAGGATCAGAAGAGACTGGTGTGAAAAATCATATAACATTAGATAACTTAGAAGAAATGGATGAATTCCTAAAAATATGTAACATACCAAAATTGAATCACAAAGAAATAGAAAATCTGAGCAGAATAATATGGAGTAAAAAGATTGAATTAATAATAAAAAGTATCCCATCAAATAAAAGCCCAGGGCCTGATGGTTTTGCTGCTGAATTCTACCAAACATTTACAGGTCTAACACCAATCCATATCAAACTTTTCCAAAAACTGAAGAGGAGAGAACACTTCCAAATTCATTTACAAGGCCAGAATTACCCTCACACCAAAAACTGGCAAGGATACTACAAAAAACAAAATTAGAAGCCAATGTCCCAGAAGAACATACATGTAAAACTCCTCAACAAAATCCTAGCAAACTGAATTCAAAAATATATTAAAAGTATCACTGACCTTTCTACTCTCATCTAGTAAGATTGATCCCAGAGATGCAAGAATGATCCAACAATGCAAATGTATAAATATGATACACCACATTAACAGAATGAAGGCCAAAAACTATATGACCGTCTCAGCAGATATAGGAAAAGCATCAAACATAATTCTACATCCTTTCATAATAAAAATTCTAAAAAGTTGGGTATAGAAGAAATGTACCTCAACACAATAAAGTCCACATATAAAAAACTGACAGCTATCACCATACTGTAATGTGAAAGTTGAAAGCCTTTCCTCTAAAATCCAGAAAAAGACAAGGATGCTCACATTCACTACTTCTACTGGAATTCTAGCTAGGGCAACTGGCAAGAGGGATTAAAAAAATAGCCAAAATGGAAAGAGGGAAATTATGTTGTTCCTGTTTATAAACATAATATTATATAAGGAAAACTCAACTCCAATAAAACTTTTAGAATTGATAAACAAATTCAGTAAAGTTACAAGATACAAAACTCAGCATACAAAAATCAGTAGTGGTTCTGTATATATTAATAATACACTATCTGTAGAAAAGAATGAAGAAAATAACATCATTTACATGACTACCAAAAAATTACTTGGTAATAACTTTAAACAAACGTGAAAGACCTGTACACTGAAATCTATAAAACATTATAGAAGGAAATAGAAGAAATTGCAAATGAATGGAAAGATAACTTTTTCTCACAGATTGGAAGAATTAATACTATTAAAATCTCCAAACTACCCAAAGTGATCTACAGATTTAATGCAATCTTTATATCAAAATTCCAATGACATTTTATCAAAGAAATAAAAAAAATTATAAAATCTGTGTTGAACCTCAAAAGGCCGTAAATAGCAAAAGCAATTTTGAGCAAAAAGAACAAAGCTAGAGGCTCCACAAATCCTAAACTCAAAATATATAATAAAGGTATAGCAAATAAAACAGCGTGATACTGGCATAAAACAGACACATAGACTCAAGGAACAGGATTGAGAGCCAAGAAATAAATCCACACATTTATGACCAACTGATCTTATACAAAGGTGAAAAAGACACACATTTGGGAAAAGACAGGCTCTTCAATAATTTGTGTTAGGACTGCTGAATATCCACATACAGAAGAATGAAATAGACTTATGTCTCATATAATATTACAAAAATCAACTGAAAATATATGAAAGACATTAATGTAAACCTGAAACTATAAAACTACTTGAAGAAAACATAGTGGAAATGTTCCATGACACTGGTTTGGGCAATGATTTATATATATATACATATATATATATTTACATATATATATGTATATATATATATATATATATATACCTCCATATATATATATACACTCAAAAGCACAGGAGCTAAAAGCAAAAATGGGCAAATGGAATTATATCAAACTAAAAAATTTCTTCTCAGTCAAGGAAAGAACCCACAGAGTAAAAAGATAGCCTACAGAATGGGACAAAACATTTCATAACCATAAATTTGATAAGAAATTAATATCTAAAATATATAAGGAACTCAATTCAATAGTAAAAAAAATAGCTGATTTAAAAACAGACATAAAATTTGGATAGATATGCTTCAAAAGAATATATACAAATGCTCAATTAAATAAAAACAATGCTCAGCATCATTAATCATCAGAGAAAAGCAAACGAAAACCACTATGAGATATCACCTCATACTAATTAAAATGGATGTGATGAAAGATAAATGTTGGTGAGGATGTGGGGAGACGGAACAACGTACACTAGCGGTGGTATTGTAAACTAGTACAGCTGTCCTGGAAAATGGTATCAAACTTCCTAAAAAAAATGTAATTGCCATATTTTTTCAGCAATTCCACTATTGGGCATATATCCAAAGAAAATAAAATTAGTATAATCCCAGCAGTTTGAGAGGCCAAGACAGGCAGATCTCTTGATCTTAGGAGTTCAAGACCAGCCTGGGCAAAATGGCAAAACCCTATTCCCACACAAAAAAAATAAAAATAAAAATAAAAATAAAATACAAAAATTGGCTGGGTGTGGTGGTGCTTGCCTGTAGTACCAGCTACTTAGGAGGCTGAGACAGGAGCCTAAGAGGTCAAGGCTGCAGTGAGCAGTGATTGTGCCATTGTGCTCCAGCCTGGGAGACAGAGTGAGACCCTGACTCAAAATAAGATAAAATAAATAAAATAAAATATTGAATATATATCTTTACCCCCCCCCGTTCATTGCAGCATTATTCACAATAGTCAAGATATGTAATTAACATAAATGTACATCAGTGGATTTATGGATAAAGGAAATATGGCACATATTCAAAATAGCACGTATTCCAAATTCAGCTGTAAAAAGGAAGGAAATACTGTCATTTGCAAAAAAATGGATAAACCTAGAAGACATTATATTAGGTTAAACAAGCCAGGCACAAAAAAACAAATATCACATGATTGCACTTCTATGTTAGACCTAAAAACGTTTAACATGTAGAAGGAGAGAGGAGAATCATGGTCACGTGAGGATAGGGGTGGCATGGAGTTGAGAAGGTATTGGTCTAAGTATTCAAAAATTCAGTCAGATAGGAGGAATAAGGTCCAGATATGTACTGCACAACATAGTGACTATTGTCAATAACAATACATTATATTCTTGAAAATTGTTAAAGGCAGATTTAGAGTGTTTTCACCAAAAAACAATGTATTATCATGCATATGTTAATTAGCTTGATGTAGCCATTCTTCAATGTATACATATTTCAAAATAATATGTTGTACATGATAAATATAGTTTTAATTTGGCAATTTAAAATAAATTAATATAAAATAATTAAATATAAAGAAAGCTGAATTGACAATATGGTCCTACATTTTTGCCATATTGACAATAATAAATGCCCTTCTTAGACACAAAAAATTGGAGGGCAAAAAGACGTATCATATTTTGAAAGTGGTAAATGAAAGTATCTATCAACTCAGAATTCTGCATTAATCGAAAATTTTCTTAAAGAGTAAAAAATTAACAACTTTCTCAGATGAAGGAAAAAGAAAATTATAGCCAATAGACCTGATTTGAAAGAATTGATAAAGACTATCCCTAATATAGAAGGAAATGATACAAGAAAACATGGAAAATTAAGAATGAAGGGAAATAAAGCAAATAGTAAATAAACTATGTAAATAAAATAGACTATTCTTTTCCTCTTGAAATCTTCAATACATGTTTAACATTTGAAACAAAAGTTAAAACACTTTCTGATGGTGTTTTTAAAATATGTACATACAATACATACGACACCTATAGCATTAGGGGATAAGATAAATACATGCCTATGATGGTAACAGTTTTATATTCCAACCTAAGTACAAAAAGATTGATTTTTAAATAGCTTATGGAGAGTTTTTATATTTTATAAACCCTAGAGTAACAACTAGAAACTACACAAAAATATATATTTAAAATCACAATATATAAATTAAAGTAGAAGAAGAAAGAATAAAAAATGATGAAATGATAATCTATATTCACACCATAATTATTTCAGGCGTAAATAATCTAACAACATCAATTAAAAGACAGAACTTGTCAAAATGGGTTTAAAAAAAATACATGATACTACTATATACTACTAACAAGAAACTTATAACCACAGTAACATAGGTAAGCAAAAAGCAAAAGATACACCATAGTAACACTATTCAGTAGTAAGCACGAGTGGTTATATTAAGACAAAGTAAATGTCAGAGCAAAAAAATAAAATACTCCTTTTTTGTTACATAATTTTTATTTCTTAATTTACTAAGAGTAACTATAATATGTCACAGAATCTACTATTTAAATTATATCTCAACAAATATTTTACTGGTTATTGTTAATTATTTTTTATATTTCTTTTTTTTATTTCTTATATTTCTTTGTTAACCAGTTAACTCTAAGAGACCATTGACAAGAACACTACCAATTAACTACCAAAAATTAACGTCTCAGTCCTCGACACAGAGTATTACAAAAAAAAAAAAAAAGCTGAATTACTCTTCTATTATAGAGTAGCATAAAATGATAGAAATCTAATCAGACAAACACAAAACATAAATAAAACCATTAATCAGTTCCAGTAGACTTTTGGTGGAGTTTTCTAAGTATAGAATCACATTTTCAGTGAAGAGAGAGAGTTTGACTTCTTTTCCCATATGGACATATATATTTCTTTTTCTTGCCTTTCTTGATCTGGCTAGCACTTTCAGTACTATGTTGTATAGGAGTGGTAAGAGTGGGTATCCTTGCATTGTTCCAGCTCTCAAGGTGAATGATTCCAGGTTTTGCCCATACACTATGATGCTGACTGTCAGTTTTCCATAGATGGTTTTTATTATTTTGAGGTATGTACCTTTGATGTCTAGTCTGTTGAGTGTTTTTATCATGAAGGGATGTTGAATTTTGTTGAAAGCTTTTTTTAGAGTCTATTGCAATAAGTTTTTTTTTTTTTTAATTTTCTTTTTGTAGTGAATCACATTTGTTGACTTGCATATGTTGAACCAACCTTCTATCCCAGAAATAATGGCTACTTTATCATGGTGAATTAACTTTTTTTTAAATTATACTTTAAGTTCTGGGGTACATATGCAGAATGTGCCGGTTACACAGGTATACACATGCCTTGGTGGTTTGCTGCATCCATGCCCCCATCATCTACATTAGGTATTTCTCTAAATGTTATCCCTCCCCAATCCCCCCACACCCTGCTATCCCTTCCCTAGCCCCCATCCCCCGATAGACCCCAGTGTGTGATGTTCCCCTCCCTGTGTCCATGTGTTTCCCATGGTTCAACACCCACTTATGAGTGAGAACATGCGGTGTTTGATTTTCTGTTCTTGTGTCAGTTTGCCGAGAATGATGGTTTCCAGATTCATCCATGTCCCTGCAAAGGACATAAACTCATCCTTTTTTATGGCTGCATAGCATTCTATGGTGTATATGTGCCACATTTTCCTTATCCAGTCTATTATTGATGAGTATTTGGGTTGGTTTCAAGCCTTTGCTATTGTAAACATTGCTGCAATAAACATACATGTGCATGTGTCTTTATAGTAGAATGTTTTATAATCCTTTGAGTATATACCCAGTAATGGGATTGCTGGGTCAAGTGGTATTTCTATTTCTAGGTCTTTGAGGAATTGCCACACTGTCCTCCACAATGGTTGAACTAATTTGCAACAGTGTTGGTGGGAGTGAATTAACTTTTAAATGTGCTGCTGGATGCAATTTGGTAGAATTTTGTTGAGAATTTTTACATGCACATTCATCAAGGATTTTAGTCTAAAGTTTTTCTTTTATCATTTTTGTTTTTTTTTTTCCTTTGGTCGTTTCTCTGCCAGATTTTGGTATTAGGCTGATGCTGGCTTCATAGAATTGATTAGGATGGAGTCCATCCTCTTTGAATATTTGAAATAATCTCAGTAGGTTCAGAACCAGTTCTTTTATGTAAGGTAGAATTAGATTACGGATCTATCTGGTCCAGGTCTTTTATAGGTTAATAGGTTTCTTATTACTGATTCAATTTCAGATCTTAAAATTGGCTTATTAAAAGGTTTCAATCTCTTTCTGATTTGATCTTGAGTGATTGTGTGTTTCCAATAATTTATTTATTTTCTCCATATTTTCTTTTACTTTTTCCTTTTTTTTTTTTTTTTTTTTTTTTTTGACAGAGTCTCATTCTGTTGTACTAGCTGGAGTGCAGTAAAGTGATCCTGGCTTACTGCAACCTTCACCTCCCAGGTTCAAGTGATTATCCTGCCTCAGCCTCCTGAGTGTCTGAGATTACAGGCACCTGCTACCACGCCCAGGTAATTTTGGTATATTTAGTAGAGACAGGGTTTCACCATGTTGGCCAGGCTGGTCTTGAACTCCTGATCTCAGGTCGTCTGCCTGCCTCAACCTCCCAAAGTGGTGGGATTACAGGCGTGAGCCACTGCACCTGGCCTTCTCTAGATATTCCAACTTGTGCACAGAATTGTTCATAGTATTCTTTGAGGATCTTTAGTATTTCTGTGGATCACTTGTAATATCATCTTTGTCATTTCTGACTGTTTATTTGGCTCTTTCCTTTTTTACTTTGTTAATCTAGCTAGTGGTCTATCACACTTATTTATTATTTTGAAAGATGAACACTTGGTTCATTAAACTTTTTAACTGATTTTTGCATCTCAATTTCAGAATATAAAAGCAATGTACAAAAATCAGTAGCATTTCTATACACCAATAACATCCTTGCTGAGAGTCAAACTAAAACCACAAGCCCATTTACAATATCCTCAATGAAAATGAAACACCTAAGAATATAGCTAAGCACAGAGGTAAAAATTCTCTACAAGAAGAACTACAAAACACTTCAGAAAGAATTCAGAGACAATACAAACAAATGTAAACACATTCCATGCTTATGATTAGGAAGAATCAGTACTATTAAAATGGCCATACTACCCAAAGCAATTTCCAGATTAAATGCTATTCCTATCAAAATACCAATGTCATTTTTCATAGAATTAGAAAAAAAATTCTATAATTCATACAAAATCAAAAGAGATCCTGAACAGCCAAAGTAATTTCAAACACAAAAAAGCAAAGCCAGCAGAATCTCTACCTTACTTCAAACAATACAACAAAGCTGCAGTAACTGAAACAGCATAGTACTGGTATAAACACAGATACATTAAACCAATAGGACAGGTGATATGACCCAGAAATAAAGCTGCATACCTACAACCATCTGATTTCCATAAGGCCAACAGAACCAAGCCAAGGAAAAGAATTCCCCATTCAATATGTTGTGCTGGGAGAAATGGTTAGCCATACGCAAAGTGAAACTAGAACCTTATCTTTCACAATATATAAAAATTAACTCAAGATGGAAAAATGATTTAAATGGATAACCTCAATCTATAAATATCCTAGAAGAAAACCTAGGAAACACTCTTCTCAACATTAGCCTGGTCAAAGAATTTATGGCTGAGTTTCCAAAAGCAATTGCAACAAACAAAAATTGACAAATGGGACCTAATTAAACTAAAGAGCTTCTATACAGCCACAGAAACTGTCAGTAAACAGACAACCTATAGAATGGGATAAAATGTATACAAACTATGCATCCAACAAAGGTCTAATATCCAAAATCTGTAAGGAACTTAAAACCATAAAACAAATAACCCCATTAAAATGCAGGCAAAATATATGAACAGACACTTAAAAGAAGACATGCAAGAAACAAATAATTTAAAAAATGCTGATTATCCCTTATCTTCAGAGGAATACGATGAAAATCACAAGGAGATACCATCTCACAGCAGCCAGAATGGCTAATATTAAAGTCAAGTTCAGGTGCCGTGGCTCATGCTTGTAACCCCAGCACTTTGGGACACTGAGGCAGGTGAATTACCTGAGGTCGGGAGTTTCACCAGCCTGGCCAACATGGTGAAACCTGTCTCTACTAAAAATACAAAAAATTAGCTGGACAAAGTGGAGGACACCTGTAATCCCAGCTACTAGGGAGGCTGATGTAGAATAATTGCTTGAACCCAGGAGGGGGAGGTTGCAACAAGCTGAGATGGTGCCACTGCCCTCCAGCCCTGGGGACAGAGTGAGACTCTGTCTCAAAAAAAAATAAAAAAAAAAAAAAAAAGTCAAAATATGCATGTTGTCACATAAAGGTTGAATATTCAAGGATATACAACATATAAGACAAACCCATATATTGCTTTAAGATAAAAAATGATGTATTTTAAGTTTTGTCATTTTAAGTTTTGCAACTTTAAAAGCTTTATTTAATCAATTTTAAAAGATTTAATCAATAAAACAAAAATATTATTTTATTCTTCAACAAGGCTTAGTAAGAAAGTAATTTACTAGGCAAAAGAGATAACCTTGTTCAAGGTTGGTCTTATATTTTGATCCACAAACATTGCTAATGCCTTCAACTGGCATACTTTTGCATAAATAAACCACAATTCAGAGCTGATTAGTATTGCAATTAGGAAGGCAAATTACTGTAAGTTGTTCTTTGAATAATATAAATAGATGGCAGATGTGTTACACACAATGTTTTTGTAAAAAGAAATACCTAATTAGTCTCGTAATAATTAACATTCTTTCATTAGGTAACTAATGAGTAAAATTAATGTAAATGTACCTAATATTGCAAAGATTCTCATAATACAAAACAGAGAAGGTAGATGTTCAAGCTATACGTAAAATCAAGTATACGCCATACAAAATATATATGGTTTGTCATACAAGCCAGGATAAAGAACAAGTGCTTACAATACAGATATTAGTAAAAATAGAGCTATTAATATTTCAGATCTAGAAATAATAGTATTTCCTAGGATATCAAACTATTCAGGACAGCAGTTATTCAATTGGTTTATTTAATTCCGTGTGTTTGTGAAAATCATACAAATTTCTTAAAAAACATTTCTAGTCAAAAATTCCATTTTAACTAAAAAGAGACACTTGTATTTCTTTTCATAATTTATAAAGTAAACCTATGATGAAAACAGAAGGCTTTTAAAAATTATATAATTTTTCTTCATTTAAAAAAGAACATAAAATTATATAATTCAATTATTTCTTATAGACATTATATTTCATCACATTTAGGCATTAAATATGTTTTTTCCTGCATATCTGAGTCAATTTGTGATATAGTTTGTTTTAGGTTTTCTAATCCACCAAACCTGGGTGTTTTTATAATGAAATATAGAAAGATCTTTTTGACCAACTAATTTGTACTGTGAGAAATACAAAAATGCGTGATAAAATCTTTTTTAATGTATCTCTAATACTAATTAAAATGCAACTGAATACAACTTTTAAAATGTTTTGTGAGTTATGAAGTATTTTTAATACAAAAGCAAAATAATATAATAAACTCAAATACAAAAAAATAACACATTAACATATTTACTTCAGAACTATTTAAAGAAATAAAATATCACAAATGATTTAAAGTTTTCCTAATTATTTCATTGTTCCATGTTCCCCTCCTCTGCCATGATTACTACATCTTCTTCCAATGAATGGTTGTAAGCATATATATAGATCTGTAGGCAATGCAGTAGTGTTTTATTTTTCACAATAATAAATTGTGTCAAATTTAAACTCTTGTAATTTTCTTTCTTTTTCATCAGAATACTGCGGTTAAGATTTATCTGTATTAACAGGCATACCTGATTTATCCAATTTGACTGTATGGAAATAAATTATGGTAAAACGGTAGTGTTTCTTTATACATTTCATTATTTTGGCTATTTGTTTCAAAATAGTTCCCATTAAACATGTATTGAAATAAAAATGCATCCATATATGTATTTGTCCATAAATTCAGGCTTATATCTTTGAGGTATATACCTTCGACTTCTGTTTTATAGAATATGTTCATATTTACCATCACAAGTCTTGCCAAAAAAATTTTCCAGAGAAATCCAATTATTTTATACATGTGTTAAATAATGTGTTAAGATTTCCTTTCAACAGACTTGTTAATAATTTTTACTGTATGATTATCTAATTTGTCCAAAATTGAAGCCTGTGAAATAGTATCTCATTGAGAACAGGTCAATTTTTTTTTTTGAGATGGAGTCTCACTCAGCTGCCTAGGCTGGAGTGCAGTGGCACAATTTCAGCTCACTGCAACCACTGTCTATCGGGTTCAAGCAATTCTCCAGTCTCAGCCTCCCAAGTAGCTGGGATTACAGGCATCCACTCTCATACCTGGTTAATTTTTGTATTTTAGTAGAGAATGGGTCTTACTATGTTGGCTAGGCTGGTCTTGAACTCCTGACCTCAGGTAATTTGCCGTCCTCGGCCTCCCAAAGTGCTAGGATTACAGTTGTGAGTCACTGTGCCCTGGAGAATAGGCCAATTTTTATATTTTTTATTTTATATATTGCTTTATCTTTTAAAATATTTATTATATTTTTATATTTTTACATATATGAAATATGCAGCTTATTTCTTGTTTCCTAGAGTCTAATGCTATAGAATTTGGAATTTCTAATTCAACCTTTCAATAGATAAAGATAATTGTTTTTATAATAATAGTTTTCAAACTGGCATAAGCCTTTAGGAAAATAATGAAATAAGGTACTTTTAATCAAAGTACCCTATCAGTCAGAGTTTTGTATAACTTTATTCTGCAAAATAAAGATATCTTATCCTTAGGTGCTTAATTTGATCATATTATTAAAAGAACGATAAAGCAGAATATTTAATGAAAGTCTGATTTGTTCCAAGGACAATTTTTAATTCATGTCTTATCTGCAGGCATTTTTCTTCTATTGTTCAAGGGACAGAATCACATATTGCAGCTTATTTTCTAGCTTACCGCATCTCTTCTACAATCTTCCTGCCTAAAAATAGAGCCCAGAGAAGCACAAGATCCATGTGTGGCAGAAAGTAAAGAACCATGTGAAGCCCTGCTGGCACTGGCATTAGAATCAGTGTACTTCCCCTTTGAGTGAATGACTTTGATATTTTTGCATTGCAATATTACTTAATATTCAAAGAAGAAACATAAAATTTCCATAGCATTGATTCCCTTTGAAATACAGTGATAAGAGGTTAAAATATGAAGTGCAAATTATACCAGAATGATTCTATCAGAGAGGTATAAAATGATCTTCTTGCTACTACAAGCTGCTAGATTGGTTTTATGCATATACAAATGCGTCAGGGTTCTCCAGAGAAACAAGACTAATAGGATTCATATACACAAACACATATGAACAAACTGACACATAGAGGGGGAGACAGAGAGAGAATATTTTAAGGAATTGGCTCATGTGATTTGAGGAATGGTCAATCTGAAAACTGCCAGGTAGTTCAGCAGGCTGGAGACACAGGGAAGAGCTGACATTACAGTCTCTGGTCCAAGTGGTGACTAGACTTAGAGGAAGGAGCCAAGATGGCCAACTACATGCAGCCAGGAAGAGTCTCTCCTACTAAGAGAGATCCTACCATCAAGTAGACTGGCACACTCCAAACAGGTCTTTGGAAAGACGGCACTGAGAATTAATGGAGGGAGAATGCAGACCCTGGATTGAAAGGAGAGGAGCCTAGATGCCCTGCATGGGATTAGTGAACACCAGGACTCATTCCTGCCTTGAACAGCTCTTGAGAAAGGGGTGAGTGAAATAGGCATGGAGTGGCCTAGTCTTGTCACTGACCTCTGGAATCCTTGCTGCAGGAGAGTACATGACCCCCACAGATATTTGAACTGGCAGGGAGATCTGCTTAGACAGTTGGCAGAGACAGAACTCCGGGCTGCATGGACTCCAGAGGGTTTGGCTGGGGAGTGGCTATAGTAGAAAACAGCCATTGATGCCAATTCCTCAATGCTCACTATGCTCCTCTAAGGACCTTTAGCCCTTTGTTGCCTGCCATACCTGGGCAGAGCAAGGCTATCTTGCCCATGGGAAGATGCCAATCTGATATGAACACTACCCTCTCTGCCAGATTATCCCAGAGTCACTCCCTGGCCATGCCCCCTTGCAGTGTGCCCTCAGCTGCCCAGCAGAGAAGCCTGCCATAGCCATAGCTCTTTTGCCAACAGACGCCACCTAAGAATCAGAGAGTTTGTGCAGACAGCCGCAGCAGGTGAAAAACCACAAGCAGCCCTTCCCTGCAAGCATATAATTGCCCAAAGCCTCACCCTGCTGCTTCACCAGTGTACACTCACTTGCAGCTTCTCTTTGCTCCTTCACTGTATTTGCTTATACCCACTACCCACTGCAACCCCACAGAAGTACTTATGCTGGCATCCCTCATTGGAGTGTTATGGTTGGTGGATTATGAACACCTTGGCCCCTTCAGTACCGCCGGTGCTTAACCTTGATGGGCCAGGGAAAAAAGTTGCGAGTCTGGTCCCAGCTGCGTAGGGTGAGAGCATGACACCCAGGAGGGCTGAGATGAGCCTTGGCCTCCTGAAATCATACAGAAACAAAGCCAACTTAAATACAGTCGAGCCCCCCAAAGTGTCAAAGAATATGAATAAAAATGCCCTATGCAAAGGACAGCAACTTCAAAGACTAAAGTAGCATCAGCTCTCATAGATGAGAATCAGTGCAAGAACTCTGGCAACTCTAAAAGCCAGAATGTCTCCTTACCTCCACACAACAACAACTGTACTAGCTTTCCATCATTGATGCTTAATCAGACAGAAATGACTTAAATGACCGATGTAGAATTCACAATCTAGATGGAAATGAATTTAGAGACTCAATATGAAGTTGAAACCCAATCCAAGTAATCTAAGGAATCTTAGATTATGTTTCATTTTCAGAAAGAAACAGAAATAGAAATTGTTTCATTTTCAGAAAGAAACAGAAATAGAAACTTTCAGAAATAGAAATGTCTATTTTCAGATACACATTTTTAGAAAGAACCAAAGTGATCTAAAGCTGAAAAAACTCACCACCAGAATTTTATAATGCAATAGGAAGTGATAAAAGAAGAACAGGGCAATCTGAGGAAAGAATGTCAGAGCTCAAAGACTAGTTCTTTGAATCAACTCAGACAAAAATAAAAAATATTAATGAAGAAAACCTCTGAGAACTAAGATTGTGGAAAGACACAAATCTATGATTCACTGGTATCCCAGAAAGGGAAGATGAGAGGGCAAGCAAGTTTTAAAACATATTTAAGGATACTGTCCACAAAAATTTCCCCAAACTCACCAAAAAGGTCAACATACAAATTCAGGATTTTCAGAGAACTTCAGCAAGATAATATGCAAGAAAACCATCACCAAGACATATAGTTATCAGACTCTTCAATGTTAATGTGAAAGAGAAAATTTAAAGGCAGCTAGAGAAAAGGGGCAGATCATGTATGAAAGGAACCATGTCAGGCTAATGGTGGACAGTGCAGCAGAAACTTTACAAGCCAGAAGAGACTGGGGGCCTATATTTAACAACAATAAAGGAAAAGAATTTCAACCAAGAATATTATATCCAGCTAAATTAAGATTTATGGGCAAAAGAAAAATAAAATCCTATTCAGATAAGCAAATGCTAAGGGAATTTTTTTTTTTCTAACCAGACCTACCTTATAAGAGGTCCTTAAGGGAGTGGTAAACATGAAAACAAAAGACTTTTACCTGTCACCACAAAAAAACACTTAAGTACATAGCCCACTGATACTTTACAACAACTATACAGTCTGCATAACTACCAGCTAAAATATGATGACAGGATTAAAAACTCACATAATATTGACCTTGCACATAAGTGAGATAGATGTTCCAAGTAAAAAGGCACAGAGTGTCAAGTTGAATAAGGAAGAAAAATCCAACTCTATGTTGTGTTCAAGAGATTCATCTCACATGCAATGACAACCATAGGATCAAAGTAAAGGAATGGAAAAAGATCTACCAAGCAAATAGAAAATAAAAGAGAACAGAGGTTGCTATTCTTATGTCAGAAGAAAAAGGATTTAAACCAACAATTATAAAAAAGGACAAAGAAGAGCATTATAAAATGATAAATGGTTCAACTTAACAAGGTGACTTAATTATCCTGAATGAAATGCACTAAATACTGGAACACCCAAATTCATAAAATAGTTTTTAGAGATCTGTTACGAGACACAGATAACCACACAACTAGAGTGGGAGACTTCAACACCCATAGACAGATCATCGAAGCAGAATACTAACAAAAATATTTGGGACCTACATTTGACACTTGACTATATAAACCTAACATACATCATAGAACACTCCACCCAATAACAACAGAAAATACATTAATCTCTTCTGCACATGGCATATGCTCTAAGATTGACCAAATGCTCAGCCATAAAGGAATTTCTTATAAATCCCCCCTAAAAATGGATATGACAAAAACTACACTCTCAGATCGTAGTACAATAAAAATAGAAATCCATACCAACAGGATCTCTCAAAACCATATAATTACATGGAAATTAAGCAACTTGCTCCTGAATGACTGTGGGTTAACAAATGAAATTAAAGCAGAAATCAAGAAATTCTTTTAAACTAATGAAAACAAAGATACAACATAACAGAACCTCTGGGAAGCAACCAAAGCAGTGTTAAGGAGAAAGTCTACTGAGTCTTTGCATGTGAGGTGGGTCTCCTGAATATAGCACACCGATGGGTCTTGACTTTTTATCCAACTTGCCAGTCTGTGTCAAGATTTACCAAGTAAATGGAGAGGAAAAAAAGAAAAAAAGCAGGGGTTGCAATCCTAGTCTCTAATAAAATGGACTGTAAACCAACAAAGATCAAAAGCAACAAAGAAGGACATTACGTAATGGTAAATGGGTCAATGCAACAAGAAGAGGTAACCATCCTAAATATATATGCACCCATATATGGCACTGTTTATAATAGTAAAGACTCCAACCCAAATGTCCATCAAGGATAGACTGGATAAAGAAAATGTGGCACATATACACCGTGGAACACTATGCAGCCATAAGAAAGATGAGTTTGTGTCCTTTGTAGGGACATGGATGAATCTGGAAAACATCATTCTCAGCCATCTGCACAAGAACAGAAAAACATACACCACATATTTTCACCTATGGTTGGGTGTTGAACAATGAGAACACATGGGCACAGGGAGGGGAACATCACACATGGGAGTAGACAGGGGGATAGGGAGGGCAGGGGAGGGTAGGGACAGTGGGGGGCAGGGAGGTTGGCGAGATATAACACCGGGAGAAATGCCTCATGTAGGTGACAGGGGGATGAAGACAGCAAACCACCATGGCGTGTGTGTACCTATTCAACCACTCTGCAAGATGTGCACAGGTATCCCAGAGCTTAAAGTACAATAGAAAGTCCATAGTATCAAATGCCTACTTACATTAAAAAGCCAAAAAGTTCTCAAAATTAACAACCTAACATAAACTAACACCAAAGCTAGCTGAAAAAACAAATAACCATTATCAGAGCTGAACTGAATGCAATTGAAATGTGAAGATCTGTATAAAAGCTCAACAAAATTAAAAGCTGTTTCTTACAGAGAGTAAATAAGATTGATAGATGGCTAGTTAGACTAATTAAAGAAAAGAGAGAAAATTCAAATAAACACAATCAGAAATGAGAAAGGTAACCTAACCATCCACCCCACAGAAATACAAAAACCCTTAGAGACTTCTATGAGCCCTTCTATTCAAACTAGAAAACCTAGAAGAAATGGACAAATTTCTGGAAACACACATCTGCCCAAGATTAAACCAGGAAGAAATTTAGTACTTCAACTGACCAAGATTAAGTTCCAGAGTTGAATTTGTAATAAAAACCCTACCAACCAGGAAAAGTCCTGGACAAAATGGATTCACAGCCAAATTCTAACAAATGTAAAGAAGAGCAAGGAGCCATCCCATTGAAACCATTCCAAAAATTCAAGGAGGCAGGACTCCTCCCTAACTTATTCTGTGAAGGTAGCATAATTTTGAAAGCAAAACCTAGCAGAGACACAACCACAAAAAATAAAACTTCAGAGCAATATCCCTGATGAACATAGATTTTAAAATCCTCAACAAAGTACTTGCAAATCTAATATAGCAACACATCAAAATGCTATTTCTCCATGATCAAGTAGGCTTTATTCCTGTGATGCAAGGTTGTTTCAACATATGCAAATCATAAATATGATTCATCACACAAACAGAATTAAAAACAAAAACCACACAATCATTGTAATAGATGCTGAAAAGTTTATTGATAAAATTCAACATTTCTTCATATCAATAAATAAGATTCATCACACAAGCAGAATTAAAAACAAAAACAACAAAATCATTGTAATAGATGCTGAAAAGGTTATTGATAAAATTCAACATTTCTTCATATTAAAAACCCTCAACAAACTAGGCATTGAAGGAAAATATCTCAAAATAATAAGAGCCATCTATCATACACAGCCAATATTATACTAAACAGAGAAAGAAATAAAAAAAACATCCAACAGGGACAGAGGCAGTAAAACTATCTCTCTTCACATATTATATAATTCTCTACTTAGAAAACCCCATAGCCTTTGTGCAAAGGCTCTTATAACTGATTAACAACTTAAATAAAATTTTAGGACACAAAAATCAATGTACAAAGTCAGTAGCACTTCTATACAACAATAACGTCCAAGCTGAGAGGCAAATCAAAGGATCCAATTACATTCCCGATAGCTGCAAAATGAATGAAACACTGAGCAATACAGCTAACCAGGGAAGTGAAAGATGTCTACAATGATAATTCTGAAACAATGCTGAGAGAATTCAGAGACAACACAAACAAATAAAAAACATTCCATGCTCCTGTTTAGGAGGAATCAATATTGTTAAAATGGCCATACTACCCAAAGCAACTTATAGATTCAATACTGTTCCTATTAACCTACCAATGTCATTCTTCACAGAGTTAAAAAAAAAAAAAAGATGTATTCTAAAATTCATATGCAAGCATAAAAGTTCCTGAATAGCTAAAAACAACAAAACTAGAGGCATCATACTTCCAGTCTTCAAACAATACTATATGGCTACAGTAGCCAAAACAGCATGGTACTGCTACAAAAACAAACACATAGACCAGTGAAACAGGTTAGAGAACTCAGAAATAAAACCACATAAATACAGCCATTTCATCTTTGACAAAGTTGACAGCAACAAACAATAGAGAAAGGACTCCTATTCAATAAAAGATGCTGGTATAGCTGGCTAGCTATATGCAGAAGATTGAAACTGGACCCCGTTCTAACATCATATACAAAACTCAAGATTAATTGAAGACAAAACATAAAACCTAAAATTGTAAGAACCCCAGAAGGAAACTTAGGAAATACCATTCTGGACATGATGAAGACTCTAAAAGCAATCTGTAACAAAAACAAAAGTTGACAAGTGGAGCTTAATTAAACTAAAGAGCTGTACAGCAAAAGAAACTTAACAGAGTAAACAGATAACACATAGAATGGGGAAATATTTGCAAACTATGCTTCTGACAAATGTCTAATATCTGGAATCTATAAGAAACGTAAACAAATTTACAGGCAAAAAACAATCAATCCCATTAAAAAGTGGGGCAAAGGACAAAGACAGACACATTTTGAAGGAAGACATACATTTGGTCAACATGTATACAAAACAATGATCTACATCACTAATTATTAGAGAAATGCAGATCAAAATCACAATGAGGTACCATCTCACACCAGTCAAAATGGCTGTTACTTAAAAATCAAAAAATAACAGATGCTAGTGAAGTTGCCGAGAAAAGAGAACACATACACTGCCAGTGGGAATGTTAATTAGTTCAGTCACTGTGAAAAACAGTTCGGAGATTTCTTAAAAAACTTAAAACAGAATTACAATTCAATCCAGCAATCCTGTTACTGGGTATATACCCAAAGTAATATAAATCATTCCATTATACCATAAAGACACATGCACACGTGTGTACATCACAGCACTCTTCACGATAGCAAAGGCATGGAATCAACTTAAATGTCCATCAACAGCAGACTGAATTTTTTAAAAATGTGGTGCATATAAATCGTAGAATATACTATGGAGCTATAAAAAAAGAATGAGATCATGTCCTTTGCTCCAACAGAAATGGAGCTGCAGGCCATTATCCTAAGCAAATTAATGTAAAAACATAAAACAAAATATCACATGCTCTTACCACCACAAAAACAAATTAGTAGGTGCCATACATGGAATACACATGGACACAAAATGGGAAAAAGTAGAATCTGATACTCGCTTTTGGGTTGAGGGCAAGAGGTCGGTGAGAATTTAAAAACTACCTATTAGGTACAGTGCTCACTACCTAGGTGACACATGCCATATCTCAGTGACATGTAATTTACACATGTAACAAACCTGTACGTATGCTCCCTGAACCTAATATAAAAGTTGGAAGAAAACAATGCTATTTGAAGGAAGAATTCCTTCTTTTTTGGGAACGTCAGTCTTTTATCTTAAGGCCTTCAACTGATTAGACAATGCCCACCAACATTAGGGAGGGGAATCTACTTTAGTCAAATCTACTCATTTAAATGTTAACTACATTGAAAAAAAAAATCTTGATAGAAATATCTGCAACGATATTTGACCAAAAATTGAATAACACGGCCTACCCAAATTGACACATAAAATTAATCATCACAGGGATTTTCAATAAAATTCCATAGAAGAAATACTATATGATATTTTCATTCTAATATTTGTAAAACTATATTTACAAAAATAATTGAAGAATCTGATAAATTTTAGTCCTCACAGACCTTGTTTGGGAGATTTTTTTTTTTTTTAATTCTAGGCTGTTCAAGACTTGTCTAATTTTGTGGAATGGGGTGTTGTGAGATGCTGGAGAGCCTCAGGAGGGTGTCAAAAAAGTGCACCTAATAGAGTTAAATAACCAACATTTTATTCAAGATTTTTGCAAGAGGACAGAGAGATTAAACTCAATTCTGCTGAAACAAAATTCAGGTGAGTTTTAAGCACTGCAGTTAACTACTGAAAAAGTACTGGATGACATTAAGTTTAGAGTGGTGGTTGAGGGAGAAGTTGATCAGTGTGATTATGCCATCAGTGTTTGCTAACTGGTGCTAACTGGCTAACTGAATTTAGGCTGCTACCCTTACAAAGACACTAAAAGATGCAGGCACTTCCTTCTTTTCTTTTTTTTTCTTTTTCTTTTCTTTTCTTTCTCTTTGCTTTCTATGATTTTCTTTCTTTGCTTCTCTTCCTTGCTTTGCTTCTTCTTTTTTCTTAAATCAACTTTTATTTTAAGTTCTGGGTTACATGTGCAAGATGTACAAGATTCTTACATAGGTAAATGCGTGAGGCACTCTCTTTCTTATGATAACATTTCATAGTGATGACCCCAAATCCTTGAGAAAGACAATCCTGGCTTGCAAAACTTGCAGAAGACTGCAAGATTTACATCTTAAAGAAAGAGGCAGAGAAAAAAATTGTAATTACAATTTTTCCAAAATAAATTCTTTAAGAAAAGGAAGATGGGGGGTATAGGAAGATATAAGTCTAAAGTTTAATCAAGGTGACAAGAAGCTAAGACTGCCACAGTCAGGGGTATGTCAGAGTGGCACAAGAGAGTGAAAAAAACAGGAAGACTGCCAGTTTATGTCTATTGTGTGTTTATCATTCAGCATTGTGCTACATCTGGGAAATGACTCCATTTCAACAGTCTTATAACACACATACTTCAGGTATGTAGCCCCCATAATTGCTAGCTGATACCAATGTGTAAAATGGGATTGATCAGTGTACGATTTTTTTTTAAGTAAATTTTTCTTTTGGACATGCAAGTATCTGGATTAATTAGATGATTGAATGTACCTAAGATCTAAATCCCAAAAGTAAAGATAAGGCCTGGTGACAAATTTATTTAAAAAATAAATAAAAATTTAAAAATCAACCCTGAAATAGTATTCCCTATTTGCCCAATGTAAATGGCCAATAAGTCTCCAAAAAGGTTTTTAAATGATCCTTAATTTTTAGCCACGACATTTTTTACATTATTATTGGTGCTTTATTGATCTAATGTAACAAAAATAAAGTTGTGTCACATGTATCTAAATAAGAATGTACTTGCTAACTATTTTTAGGGAATTTACTCATAGGATATTTTTAACAAAAAGACAAATAAGCTATTGTTTATTAAAGTATTGTGGCAAAATAAAATACATACATAACTGGAAATAAGTAAACACATTTTTCTCATTGTAAAATTAATTTCATGGAACATTATGTAGATACTAGAAATTATAAATATGAAAACTAGATATATATTATAGAACATGATGTATAATAATGTGTTAAAAATTCAAGCTTCACCACTTGTATTTGTGACTAAACCTGTTAAGGATGAGGGTGATTTTCATATTTTATGCAAAATTTTTAAATAATATTTTAAGGATTCATTTTTAGTATCACAGTCATTAGTATCACTACAGAATACTTTTGCATGAACTCTACATTTTATTTAGCTTTTCATTTAAGAAAAAAATTGGAAAACAGTTGCATGGCACTCCCTTCAGGGGTAGGAGATATTTAACTATTATAATGGAGGCAATGTGTCAAGAAACTCTAAGGCCTTTTACTTTCTAGGCATATAAGAACTGCAAAAGGCCTTTATTTCAATAAAAATGTTTTATATTTATTAAGTACTCTGACGGTTAATATTAAATATCAACTTGATTGGATTGAAGGATGCAAAATATTGTTCCTAGGTTGTCAGGAGGCAACAGATGCCGGAGAGGATGTGGAGAAATAGGAACACTTTTACACTGTTGGTGGGGGTATAAATCAATTCAACCATTGTGGAAGACAGTGTGGTGATTCCTCAAGGATACAGAACTAGAAATACTCTTTGACCCAGCAATCCCATTACTGGGTATGTACCCAAAGCATTATACATCATTGTATTATGAAAACACATGCACACTTATGTTCACTGCAGCACTGTTTACAATAGCAAAGACTTGGAGCCAGCCCAAATGCCCATCAATGGTAGACTGGATAAAGAAAATGCAGCACATATAGCCCATGGAATACTATGCAGCCATAAAAATGGATGAGTTTATGTCCTTTGCAGGGGCATGGATGAAGCTGGAAACCATCATTCTCAGCAAACTGACACAAGAACAGAAAACCAAAGATCTCATGTTCTCACTCATAAGTGGTTGTTGAACAATGAAAACACATGGACACAGGGAGGGGAACATCACACTTCGGGGACTGCTGGGGGTTGGGGGGAGCTAAGGATAGGGTTTAGGGGAGGGATGAGCCAGGGGTGGGGGCATTGGGGAGGGATAACATTAGGAGAAATACCTAATGTAGATGACAGGGGGATGGATGCTGCAAACCACCATGGTATATGTATACCTATATAACAATCCTGCACAATCTGCACATGTACCCCAGAACCTAAAGTATAATAAAATCAAACAAAAAGAGATAAAATTCTGTGGTTCTGCCACCCAGAAAAAAAAAAGGAAAACAGTATAGAAGCTCATCAAAGATTAAAAATAGAACTACCATATCATCCAGAAATTCCAATTCTGAATATATATCTAAAGAAAATGAAATCAGTATGCAGAAGGAGTATCTTCACTTTCATGCTCATTGCAGCATTATTCACAAGGGCCGTGATATGGATCCAACCTAAGTATTCATCCACAGATAATGGATTTTAAAATGTGGCATATATACACAATGGAATACCATTCAGCCTCAAAAAGAAATCCTGTTATTTGTAACAATATAAACTAACATTAAGAATATTATATGAGACAAAACAGCCAGGCACACAAAGACGAACACTGCATGATCTCACTTGTATGTTGAATCTAAAAAAAGTTGAATTCATACAAGTAGGGAGTGGAGTGGTGGTTACGAAGGGCTGTGGTGTGGGATAGGTGTGGGGAAACATTAGTCAAAAGATACAAAAGTTCACTTATCTGGGAGGTATAAATTCAAAAGATCTATGGTACATCATGATTTCTTTGGTTAATAACAATGAATTTTATTTTTGAAAATTGGAAAAAGGGTAGTTTTTAAGTATTCACATCACAAGAAAACAGTGTGAGACAAAATGTGTTAATTAGCTCCAGTTAGCCATTCTATAATGTACACATATTTCAAAACCACATGTTGTACATGATAAATATATACAATTTGTATTTGTCAATTAAAAAAATGAATTAAATGTGAATAAATGACAAATAGATTCCTAAGGCATAATTTTTAATTACTCTGCAGCTGTAAAAAAGAATCATTGAATATGATCTTATGTCAAATAATTATTAGACCTAAATTTCCTACTAAAATTATAGCTTGATAATATAACAGATTTCTAAGGCATTAAAGCCTCAAAGCTCACTAATAAGTTACGTAAAAGTAAGCTACTATAAACTTATAAATAACCTGCTACACAGAAGAATTAACAGAAAGCTTCAAAATCACTATTAATTTTATGTTTGCAAACAAGTTTATCAGCTGAGATAATTAAATGGCAATTTAAAACTTAAGCTCTGTTATACTGACGTGATGTAGTTAGCCTTGTCATAAGGCACACCTATGAGACTCAGAGTATTGAAATTTATTCACAAGGCTGACACTTACATGCCTTTGGTAATATTAAAATTCCTCTCAGTACTCTTAATTCATCTTTTTTTTTTTTTTAACATAGTAAAAAAATGTGCTTTCTAAATTGAACGTACCCTGGTTTGAGAGGAGTTTAGCTATTCCATTCATTCTTCCAGGATTTTCTTTTAGAAATCCAATTTAAACAAATGTTTCAGATGAGTAATTTCTTAAGCTTGTTATCTCCAGTTTTTGAACTAATTGGCAGTTATTAACCATATAACACAAAACATTTTGCCACCTAATATCACTAACAAAATATTATTAGAACATGGCCCACTGTGTCACTCGTGCCTGTAATCACAGCACTTTGGGAGCCTGAGTCAGGTGGATCACCAGAGGTCAGGAGCTCGAGGCCAGCTTGGCCAACATGGTGAAACCCTGTCTCTACAAAAAAAAAATTCAAAAATTAGCCAGGCATGGTAGCACACACCTATAGTCCCAGAAACTAGGGAGGCTGAGGCAGGAGAATCACTCGAACCTGGGAGGTGGAGGTTAAAAGGAGCTGAGATTGTGCCCCTCCACCTCAGGCTGAACTACAGAGTGAGACCCTGTCTCAAACTAAAATACATATATGTAAACAAAATAAAATTTTATTGAAATAGATTTTTTTCCCTTTTTGGGAAGTGGGGGGGATTTATTTTCATATCAGAATTTCTTAGAGAACTGAAAATATAAATTATCTATTTTCAAAGTATCCTTTTTTATAACTGCATTCCATTTTTTAAAAATGTGTGCATATTTACAGGGTACACGAAATATTATGTTGCATGCATATAATGTGTAGTAATAAAGTCCGGGTATTCAGGGTGTCCATCACTGAACTACAAGACATTTTTAAATATAGTCATCCTGTCAAACATTGAATTTATTCCTGATATGGTTTGGCTGTGTATTTAAATTTTATTTTTAATCCCCACGTGTTGTAGGAGGGGCCCAGTGGGAGGTAACTGAATCATGAGGGCAAGTCTTTCCTGTGCTGTTCTTGTGATGAATAAGTCTCACAGATCCATTCCCCTACCTTCTGCCAAGATTGTGAGGCCTCCCCAGCCACATGGAACTGTAAGTCTATTAAACCTCTCTTTCTTTTGCAATTTGTCCAGTTTTGGTATCTCTTTATTAGGAGCGTGAGAACGGACTAACGTAATTCCTTCTATATTACTGTATGTTTGTGCCCATTGGCCATTTCTTTTTGTCCTCCCCGCTCCCTACTCCCTCTTCCCAATGTATAGTTTCTGTTTTTAACTCTCTACCCCCACGTGTTCAAATTTTTTTAGCTCCCACATATAAATTAGAACATGTAATATTTGTCTTTTTGTGACTGGTTTATTTCACTTAAAAAAAATGACCTCCAGTTTTATCCATGTTGCCACAAAGGACATGATTCCATTTTTGTATGGCTGAATAGTATTTCATTGTGTGTACACACCACATTTTCTTTTTCCATGAATTTGTTGATAGATGCTAAGGTTGATTCCATAGCTTTTATATTGTGAATAGTTCCATAATAAATGTGTGAGGTGAGTCCAATTATTTCTTTGATATACCAATTGATTTTTCTTTCAGTAGATACTCAGTACTGAGGTTGCTGGATTGAATGGCAATTCTATTTTAAGATTTTTGGGAAATCTTCATACTGTTTTTCATACTGGCTCTACTAGTACATATTCCCAGCAACACTGTATGAGTTTCCTTTGCTCTTCATCTTTGCCCGCTTGTTTGTTACTTTTTGTTTTTTTAATAATAGCAATTCATAATGTCCTTTTCTAATTTACATTACCTTTCTCCATCAAATACATTTACTGTAAAAAAAATAATTAGTAAAAACATCTACTGTTGGTGGACTGTTTGTGGAAGATAAACAATGCCAAACTCAAGTTAAAGTAGTAGGACAAATCTTATGCAATAATGTATTATTGAAATAGAAAAAAGAGCCCAGCAAGAACCCAAATGAATTTAAATTTGTACAGAGGTGACTCTATGTTTTTTAACTAATTTATTTTTATTTGTATTGACACATAATAGATGCACATATGATATTTTGATACATTCATATAGTGTGTAATCAAATCAGAGTAATTGGGATATCCATCACCTTAAATATTTATTTTTCCTTCATGCTGGGAACATTCACATTATTCTCTACTAGCTATTTGAAAATATACAATAGATTATTATTTGCTACGGTCATCCTACTGATTTATTAAACACTAGGTATTATTTATTCTATTTACCTGTATTTTTGTACACAGAATCCTCAAAGAAGAATGAGAGAATAGGGAGAGAGTTGAATGGGGACTCAGTAGAATCAAAATTTTAGAAATTACAAAAGCTGGAAGGGTTGAGAGTTGTCCCAGGTAAAACCAATCTGAGTTTGCTGGCTGATAGTAATCAAAGTTACGTACTTGCTCTCTCACAAAGGCTGACAGACGGCGGCCCTATCTTCAGGAGGCAGCTGAAACAAATGGTAAATTCCTTCAGTAACCTTGAGTTTTCTCATGCAGTCACTTTTGGATAAGCCTCAGGGTATAGTCTCGAGGAGTTAGAAACTATGTCGGTGCTTTGCTAAAGACTTTACAGGCCAAGGTTGAAACCTAGTTGACAACAGGGCTCAAAGGAGCCTGACAAGAATTTGGTCAAGGAGAGGATCATTTTTAGCCTTAAATTTTAAAATAGAAATAGAATGTGGCCTAATCATATTAAAACTATATATACAGAAGTTAACATGAACCTCTTAAGCTTCTATTTTCTTTCAATATTAAATTTAGAAATTATATGGCCAGGTACAGTGGCTCACATCTGTAATCCCAGCACTTTGGGAGGCCAAGGCAAGAGGATCATTTGAAATCAGAAGTTCGAGACCAGCCTGGCCAACATGGTGAAACCTCATCTCTACTAAAAATACAACAATTAGCCAGGCATGGTGGTGAACACCTGAAGTACTAGCTATCAGGAGGCTATGGCAGGAGAATTGTCTGAACCTGGGAGGCAGAGGCTATAGTGAGCCAAGATTGCACCACTGTACTTCAGCCTGGACAACAAAGTGAGACTCCATCTCAAAAAAAAAGTTAGTAATTATCATTTAATGTCAGTAATTTGACATGAAAGATGTCACATTTTCTAAAATAAAAATGGGTATATATTGTTTATTTTGTTAACAAACATATATTGAGCATCCAATATGCACCAGGCTACATGACTGAAATGTATCATTGAACAAAAGGAATAGTGTCATGCTTCATGAGCTTATATGAACCAAGATAAAAAGTGTAAATATTATTTAAAAATACTTCCAGAATATTGAACTTCATATATCAATAGAGAAAAACACTGATACAAGTTCCTAGAATATTAGGCCTATTCAACATTATTACATGGAAAAATTAATAAAATATATTTTAAAATGTTTCCAATTATCAGAAAATAATCCAATTAATGCTTAACTTTCTAAGTTTTGTTCATTGCCTGTCTGTAATCAGTTAAAACAAATAAGGACAACAACCAGCAAATTGTTAAATCTGCCAATTACAATATACATATAAATTCAGCACAAATGTTTCTTACAGCTAAGAAAAAGGCAAGAAAATATGAAGAGTTAATATAAACATTAATTTCATTGTAATAGAAATAACTAAATTTCAGAATATTTAATTTTGTGTTCAAGACAAAATTATATCTCATTAAAAACAAGAAGATCTGGCTGGGTAAAGTGGCATGTGCTTGCCACGTAGTCCTAGCTACACAGGAAACTGAGGTGGGAAAATGCTTCAAGCCCAAGAGTTTGAAACAAGCCTGGCAACATACCAAGATCCCATCTCCAAACAAAACAAAACCCCAAATAACCAAGATGATCTTAACAGGTATCCATCTCCAAAGTGCTTACCTGTATTTTGCCTTTCATACATTCTGATCAAAGTATCAAAGTATGACTAAATTCAGGACACATTTCAGAGAAAAATAATTTTTTAGGCACAGATTTGGGTGCAAATGACAAAAAAAAGTGTTTTTTTCTCTTTCTCTCATACTGCGGTTCATCTTATTCAGTAAAGTACAGAAGCAATTTTGTTAGATATCATCACTTGCAAAAGCATTTTGTTTTATTCCCAATTTTCAGTATGCTTTTAAATTTTTGAAGTTCTTATTTTTATAAAAACTGACTCCATGCAAAATGTATCAAAATTTTTTATATTGCACATCACTGCATCTAGAAAAAGTCTTGTAAAAATTATTTAATAAATTGTGTATAAAACGTAGTTTCATAAGTATTTATCAAAGCATAAGAATTCTAACTTATCAAAAACTGAGTTTTAGTTAAAATAACTTAGATACATACATATAGTAGAACTTAGGAAATCATTAAAACATGAATATTTTAAAATATTGAAGCTGTTCATAGTATATTAAAGAGTTAATAAGTATTCACAGTAAAGTAAGAAAAAAAATTAATTTTCTCAGTTTTATAACAAAATCCATGAAAAGCATCCAACTAATGTAATACTTAAAGTAAAAGGCTATTTTCTGATGGACTGGAAAGGCAAGGACAACCGTTGATACCACATTCATTCACCACCTCACTGGAAGTCTCAGCTACTACTATCATAGAAAAAAAGAAATGAAATAAATAAAAATTGGAAAGAAAAATAGGAATTAATTCTCTTTTTTTAGATGACATGATTACAAAGAAAATTACTAAGAAGTTCTTAAAAATTTACTAGGATTAAAAGAAAAATAATTTACTATGAATAGTAAGTAAATTTAGAAGGGTTGGAAGTTTAGCGAAGTCAGGTTTCAAAAAGTCAATTGCATTTCTGTATCAAGTCAAAACTAACTGAAAAATAAAACTTATAACTGCAGCAATATCATAAAATATAACATACTTCAGAATAAGTTAGGCAAACCACATATAAGAACTCTACAACTAAAATAATAAAATGTTTCTGATATAAATTAATAAAATCTTCATATGTTGGGACATGCATTTTTCATGGGTCAGGAAACTTAAATGTATTACATCCAAATTGGTCTAAAGTTTCAATGAAATTATTACCTAGTACTTCAGCAGTCATTTTGAAGTAATTAATAATTTACTTCTAAAATACTTATGGAAATACAAAAGAACCATAATACCCAGTATAACAGTTCTAAGAAGAACAAAATTGGAGAATGTTTTGGCAATTTATTTCTGCCTCATATGCCAACACTATGTACCTAAACAGTAACTTAAGACTCAATCTAAGATGGCTTATTTGATCCACATTTGGCATTTTGGTTGGAGGTGCCTGGAAAATCTGAGATGGATTGACTATTTCTCTTTCTACATATAACTTCATGATGTGCTTGAGCTTTTTCATGCCCTGATATGATGTCTGCATAGACATCTGCTTTTTTGAAAAGTTTTAACATTTATATCTATATCCACTCAATATTTGTCATTAAAGAGAGAATGAAATATTTTAATCATACTGAGATTTTCAAACATTCCAGTATTTAGTACCAATTATTCATTCAACAAATATATTTAACATCCCTACTATATGCTATACAAAATCAGACATTTACATGTCCATAGAATTGGTTTCTTTATATCAAAATATTTTGAACTTGATATTATAGATGACTGAAAGTTATTGGCTTACAGAAAATATGAAGCAACTAGTATCTGATCTTTTAAATGGAGGAGGCTGTGGTTATTTGCTCCTCTTTGATGCCGTCTCTCACCATTCCTATTCAATATAGTATTGGAAGTTCTAGACAGAGCAATTAGGCAAGAAAAATAAATAAAGTGTATTCAATTAGGAAAAGAGGAAGTCAAATTGTCTATATTTGCAGATGACATGACTGTATATTTAGAAGACCCTATCATCTCAGCCCAAAATCTCCTTAAGATGATAAGCAACTTCAGCAAAGTCTCAGGATACAAAATCAATGTGCAAAAATCACAAGCATTCCTATATCCCAGTAACAGAGAACTAAATCATGAGTGAACTCCCCTTCACAATTGCTACAAAGAGAATAAAATACATAGGAATACAACTAACAGAGGATGTGAAGGACCTCTTCAAGAAGAACTACAAACCACTGCTCAAGGAAATAAGAGAGGACACAAACATATGGAAAAACATTCCATGCTCATGGTTAGGAAGAATCAGTATGGTAAAAATGGCCATGCTGCCCAAAGTACAGAGTCAATGCTATCCCGATCAAGCTACTGTTGACCTTCTTCACAGAACTGGAAAAAGCCACGTTAAATGTCATATGGAACCAAAAAAGAGCCCACAAAGCCAAGACAATTCTAAGCAAAAAGAACAAAGCTGGAGGCATCCTGCTACCTGACTTGAAAGTATACTCCAAGGCTACAGTAATCAAAACAGCATAGTACTGGTACCAAAACAGAGATATAGACCAATGGAACAAAACAGAGGCTTCAGAAGTAATGCCTCACATCTACAACCATGTGATCTTTGACAAACCTGACAAGAACAAACAACAGGGAAAGGATTCCCTGTTTAATAAATGGTGTTGGAAAAACTGGATAGCCATGTGCAGAAAGCAGAAACTGGACCCCTTCCTTATACCTTATAGAAAAATTAACTCCAGATGGATTAAATATTTAAACATAAGACCTAACAGCATAAACACACTAGAAGAAAAACTAGGTAATACCATTCAGGACATAGTTATAGGCAAAGGCTTCATGACTAAAACACTAAAAGCAATGACAACAAAAGCCAAAATAGACAAATGTGATCTAATTGAAATTAAGAGCTTCTGCACAGCAAAATAAACTATCATTAGAGTGAACTGGCAACCAACAGAATGAGAAAAAATTTTTGCAAGCTACCCATCTGATGAAGGGCTAATATCCAGAATCTACAAAAAAGAAAACCAATTTACAAGAAAAAAAAAAAACCATCAAAAAGTGGGCAAAGGATATAAACAGGCACTTTTCAAAAGAAGACATTTATGAGGCCAACAAACATATGAAAAAATGCTCATCATCACTGGTCATTAGAAAAATGCAAATCAAAACCACATTAAGATATCACCTCACACCAGTTAAAATGGTGATCATTAAAAAATCTGGAGACAACAGATACAGGAGAGGATGTGGAGAAATAGGAATGCTTTTACACTGTGGAACACAGTGTGGCAATTCCTCACGGATCTAGAACTAGGAATACCATTTAACCCAGCAATCCCATTGCTGGGTATATTCCCAAAGGATTATAAATCGTTCTACTATAAACACACATGCACAAATATGTTTATTGTGGCACTGTTTACAATAGTAAAGACTCCAACCCAAATGTCCATCAAGGATAGACTGGATAAAGAAAATGTGGCACATATACACCGTGGAACACTATGCATCCATAAAAAAGATGAGTTTGCGTCCTTTGCAGGGACATGGATAAATCTGGACACCATCATTCTCAGCAAGCTGACAAAAACAAACACAGCGTGTTCTCACTCATAAGTGGGTGTTGAACAATGAGAACACATAGACACAGAGAGGGGAACATCACACACTAGGGGGTGGGAGGCTAAGGGAGGGATAGCAGGGGGTTGGGGAGATTGTAGAGGGATACATTAGGAGAAATACCTAATGAATGTGACGGGGGGTGGGGGATGGAGACAGCAAACTACCATGGCATGCATATATACCTATGTAACAATCCTGCAAGATCTGCACATGTACCCCAGAACTTAAAGTGTAATAAAAACAAAAGCAGAAGAAGAAAAAGAGACACCCGGGGCCTTTGCACACAGAAGAGGCCACAGAGAGAAGGTGACCATTTGCAAACTAAGGAACTGGGCCTTGGGAATTACTAGCCCTGCTGACAACTTGATCTTGGACTTTCACCTTCCTCAACTGTGAGAAAATAAAATTCTGTTGCACAGACATCTTCTATAGCAGCTCAATTCTGTGAAAGCAAATGAGCCAGAAGACTAAGGTGTAAGCTGCAGGAGTTCTCATCATATAAACTCTGATGTTTCACAGCATCACTTTTGCAATACTCTGTTGATAACACAATGGTAGCCCAGATCCAGTGTGGAAAGGAACATATTAAGGTTTGAAGGTCAGACAGTGAGGTTGTCTTGGGTAGCAACCTTGAAGACTAACAATCTTCCCTTTGGTCCTGAATGAGGCATATTCCTTCCACACTGAAAACATAGACACCTCCTTCAACAACTTTCAAATACTATCGACAATACTAATTTAGGCTTATCATGCATGATATGATTATATACATCAGGTCTAGGGTGAATTAAGCTTTCTCAAGTGTGGTTATGTAGGTGGATTGATTTCTTTCAATCTGAAAATTGATAAATACATGAAACATATTTGTTTTGCTGTATTCATACCCAACTTACAATTTTGAGACAGGGAAAATAAAAGCACAATAGACACAGCCATGTCAGAAGGAGACTAAAGAGAGGCACATAGTAGCCATTAGTCTGCAATTCTGAAATACAACCAGACACAATATAGTTAGTTCTGGAATTAGTATTAATGGCTTTTCCGTATGATTATCACAGGTTCAGACTCTGCACTTTAGACTATTGATTCTACATATGAAATCATCCTTCATTGTAAATTAGAAATGGCTCATGATTGCAGCTGAATTTTTTCTCAGCCACCCTGCTTGTTGAAGGTTAGAGGCTCTAAGGAATATTTCCATTTTGAACTGTATCTAAGTGGGCTGTGATTTTACCAATACAATTTTGTAAAACTTTATGAGTTTTCTATACATCTTATTGGAAATCCACTCTATTAAAGTCACCCCCATGAATCTTTTTGACAGGACTTTTTTTGTACGTTGAGTGGCAGGGTGCTACATGTAAATGCCCTTAAGATCTGTATAGGCCCTTTTGTCTAGCAGAGGGATTCTAAAAGGCACAGTACTAGTACTCTCTCCACATTATATTCACCAATGCTGAATTTCTAGTTGTTTCAGGAACATACCATACTATCTTTTGTATTGGGATATTTGGAAATGCTGTTATCTCTATTCTGAAAAATCTTTCTCAATCCCTATATTACCCTTAAGTCTTCTGTGGTTGCACCTCTTAGTCTCCATGTACCTTCATAAATGTGGTTAGATGTCCTTCCAATGTGCCTGTATAGAATTTGGCATTTATATGTGTCATTGCACATTTTATTACTTCTTCTTCTCATGATATAAATTATTTGAGGACTAAAGCTGTACCTTATTTACTATTATATACCAAAGACCTCACATGCTTTCCACAGACATTGTATACAACATTTATGCTGTGAAATTAATAAATACTTCTTGTATATAGTCTATTGAACTTCAAAGAATTTTGCCTACTTCCAGCATTCTTGTATTTGATAAATAAGTGATGGTAATACATATATTTTATATATGTACAGATTTTTACAATTTTACTTAGTCTTTGAATTTTCAAGTGCTTTCCATTTTTCCTTTTTCATCATATGATATGATGGTTTAACTCATCACTTTAGGGTTTTTCGCAAAATCCATTATATTTTCCCATAAATAATTCTCCAGGAATGCATACAGAATTCCAACTATGTTTTTGTTGCTTTCATTATTGTATTAGCCTGGTTTCATGCTGCTGATAAAGACATACCTGAGACCAGGCAATTTATAAAGAAAAAGATATTCAATGGACTCATGGCTCCACATGGCTGGAGAGGCCTCACAATCATGGCAGAATGCAAACAGCGTGTCTTACATGGCAGCAGACAAAAGAATGAGAACCAAGCGAAAGAGCTTTCCTCTTATAAACCCATCAGATCTTGTGAAACTTATTCACTACCACAAGAACAGTATCAGGAAAATTGCCCCCATGATTCCACTATTTCCCACCAGGTCCCTCCCATAATGTGGGAATTATGGGCGCTACAATTAAATATAAGATTTGGGTGGCGACACAGCCAAACCACATCAATTATATAAAGTGCATAAACTCAGCAAATGAGAAAATTAATCTGAAGCCCCACCAAATAAGAGTTAAGATGAACATTAACAGATGATGTTAGTCTAATATATTAATTTGCCAGATTTATACATTGTCAATGAATCGAGTATTATTAGACTCATGCTTTTGCTTGATAGACTCTTTCAGTAACCATGTATATTTCAATAGCCATGTTCAATTAAGGTAGCAATGGGAAAATATTCTTGAGATTAGCTCACATTTTAAAGAGTTTTTTGATTTGTTTCCATTATCCTTCACTATATATTACTTTGCACATTTTAAGCCATTCTTCTTTGTCTATGCCCCTGATGAAAGTAGTTATCTTATTCCTCATTTCATCTTTTTACAGTGTACATATTGAACACTTTTTACCTTGGCACATCAATCAATTCTCAAGGTTCTTCAATCACTTCACTCAAAATATTCACTCAACTTTCCCCAGTTAGCTCATAAATTTTTGATTACACAGTGTCCAAATTTAAATGCAGAAATGAAAACATGGTTCTACAGGAGTACTGAAGACTACAATTTCTTGCCATGACTATGTTCAATGGGATAGGAGCATCTTCAATTACTCCCAATATATGAAGGCTTCAGAGAGGCAATTTAAAGGTAAAAATTCAATCAAATTATCTATAACTGCTTTTTAATTGGTAAAAAAATCATTTTTATATCTTGCCTAACTATGGTTTTAATTTTTTTCTAATATCTTGTTTTGCCATAATAAAGTGAACTTATTTTATTAGAATCTAGTCCTCATTTCTAACTTTTCTAAATTCATTAATAGAAAAAATGTCACTGTTTCTCAAATTAATATATATTTATATTATTCAAAGAAATTATATCAGCATAGATAACTCCCAAATTGTCTGTTGTTGTTGTTGTTTTAAACAATTTTCTTCTCCTTTCTATTCCTTTGGAAACTGGTCTGCATGAATGATGAATTAGATGCCTATGGTTTCTGACTTCTGATTAGTTTGGCCAAAGGAGAACTCAGGAAGGAGTTAAAATAAAATAAGGCTCAGGGTATTTATTCCCTTGATTCTTTCCTTATAGAGTTAGCCACTAAAAGCCAGTGTCTCTTGACTGAAAGTCACTCCTGTTACTACAAGAAATCTCCATAGAGAGATAAACTTCCAGAATGGTGGAATGAGAATCTCCATGAACTTGTTCTCCCTCTAAAACAATTAAAATGTGGGCAAATCAACTAAAATCAACCATTTTAGTATTCTGACAATTAACACAACTACATAAACGTAGGAAAATAATCTATCTGAAAGATTCTACTGAAACAGCAGGGTCTGTAATATTTTCCCATTCCCCTTCCTTTTCCAGTGCAGTGGTACAGTAAACAAAAGCCAGAAATATAGCAAAAAAGAAAGCCGGACACAGAGAGAAATATATTGAGAGTGAGAGAAAGATCTCTAAACACTCTTAGACCTCTGTTAAAAGCACCATCCCCAGAGGACTACCAACATTTTGTCTACATTTGAAGTTCAGTGGAAAATATATATTCCTAGAGTACAGTGGTTTTTTGATTTGATTTAGAATTCTTCTCAAAAGGAGTACAGTCTATCTAACACTGGGACATTACCCATAAAATAGCAAACCACTGGTCATATCTCACATATGTAAAGTTGTGATTTTAGTTGGGCCAAAGAAGAGCCTGCATCACCTTTAAAAGGAAATCCTGGAGAACAAATGCATAGGATACTGTGAAAAGTGTCCAGTTATTCCTAGGAATCTAAAAGATTGTATGCTTGTGCAAGACAGTGCACATGCCAAGAAAGACCTGAGAGAGAAGACGGCACCAGCGGATCACTGTTAATTGGCCGTGAAGCTTTGCAGAAGAAAGTGAAAGCTAAGTTTTTCTTATAAACTGCCTTAAGTTTGAAGGCACACCTTATCACTCGGTCATCTTTTCAAAGAGTGCAATATACCTAGACAATGAAATTAAAAAAAAAAATCTCCAAGTAATCATCAGCTCACACTAAAGTACACTGCCTAAGGCACGGCACCTGAGAAGTCAAGCTTAAAAATTAGAAAAATAAAAAAAATTAAACAATAAAGCCAGCAGATAACTCAGGGGTAACACACTGTCAAGAATACAGAACCTACAAATTTGTTTCAAGAATTAACTAAATAATCAGTAAATATTTTAAAAAGAAAAAATAACCCAGCAACAAATAACAAAAATGAAAGAAACAAAAAGCAATAATACAGACCTAGATGGGGGTGGGAGGGGTGGGGGAGGAATGTGATGCCAACTTGTTACAATACAGTATATAAAATGTCCAGTTTTCAACAAAAAATGAAGTCCAATGTGACAACAAAGTATGAGTCAGGGGCTTAGATCTTTGGGTCATTAATGGTCCCATCACCCACAACCACTGGGCATCCCTGGGATGGTTCTCAGCTGCCTTCTCCCCTAATCCAACTCAGTGTTCCTGTAAGGATGTACATTTACTCTCCACATTGGGGTATAACATTATATAATAAAACAATAACACTCTTAAAGAGATCAACAGAAATCATGGCAGAAAGGAAAAAGAGTTTTTTCCTTAGCTTTTGAAAAAGGGACCCTACATTTGAATTTTGTACTGAGCCTTTTAAATTATGTAGTCGGACTCACTCCAAATGAATATACCACAATGTCAACAAATCAATTAGCTCATGCTTCTGCAGTTGACATTAAGGCACTCACACTTTTGAAAGTTGGCCCCCTGATCTCTATTTAATATATTCTCCCAAATCTCTATAAAACTCAGTTTGTTCTTCTAGAAGTGACTATGCCTGGTCAATATAATGTTCTCTTACTGTAGAGTGCAATAAATTCAGCTGAGTAGGATTTGGTGGTTATTGTGGTTTGTATCAGATATTCTGTGATTGTTTCATCACTTGACAGAACCAACATTTGGGTATATAAGGATGACAGAGATCTGATTATGTGTCTAGTGCCCTCAACATTAACAAGAATTTGCTCAAAGAGAGGGTGGTTATTTGGAATTGATAAGAAATACTAAGAAGTAGCATTGTTGCTCTCATCTCAAAAAATTTTTTTCTACATCTTCCATAAAATATCCTCATTGCTTATTAAAAACTATGTTTTCGTAATATAATCATTTTAGGTTCAGGAAAATAAGAAAGTTATCATTCATTTATAACTTATTGAAAACTTTTCCAAACCAATTGTACCTATGTGACTACCAAATTGTATATGCTCAAAAATATTAAATTGATGAAGTTATTAAATAATACATTAATGATCACTGAATTTTTCCTCTCAATTGTTAGCTGAAATCACATTGCAAAAGTGAACAAAGGCATGCAAAGACTAGGATAAGCAAATTTTTAAATCATAAAATGCAAATAAATCATGAAGTGCAAAGAGATAAAGTGTAATCAGGGTTTCTAAATATGTAGTAAACACTAGTCAAATGAGTGGTATCACAAAAGGAGATGTATACAAGAAATATAGGCAATGATACTTATTAGAAATATAAAATAGTCAAGAAGGAATGTGACTATGTCTTAAACATAACTTCTACCTTAGTTTAATTTTATTGAGCTTTCTGCTTTGGATGACCTAAAAGTAGCCAGAAATGCCTTTGTCATGCATGCTATATATTGGCAATGGTTTATATACACTAATTTGGAAGGAAATAATAAAAACAATAGATAAAACATTTAGATGATTTTATACAGAAAATTAACTGGTATTTAACTATTAACCATTTCTATGCTATGAGGGCAAAAAAATCAGTAATGTATGTTAAAATTTGTTTTCTCCCACAATATAAAAAAAGAAGTTGATGTATTTATTATACCCAAAATATGCTAGAATTCACTACTCTTCATTTTTATAATTTTATTAGAAAACAAATCCTCACTCTAATTTTAGATTCAAGATACTCTGTGTAATAAAACTTGTCAGAATGGCATTAATATTCTTGTGGTACTTTTATTGCTATATCTCATTTAACATGTCCAGTAATGAATCTTTTTTATTATAACACATATCTACTTTTAAAAATGCATTCTCTTGGTATAACAGGTTTGAAGTCACTTTCATTTACTTTTCATAGAAGGAGCATTTTAGTACATCATAAAAAATATATAAGTAAATGAAACTGTAGACATGAATTATAGATTCTTCTGTTGTTTTTACCTCTTTTTTTGCTCTACTTAGAATTTTTTATAGTTTGGTGAAATAAACAGAAGATAACTTTGATGAAAGGAATTGAAACATACAATAGTTACCAGGTAGGAGAACACAGGTGTGTTCACCTAGTACTGGCTATGGTCAAGTGGTGAATTATGTAGTTGGTCTAGCATTTTATTACATTCCTCATTGTGTTTAGATATCTAGAGGGCAGGGCTTTATATCATCGCATATTAGAATAATTTAATCCTAACATACACATAAATAGAAGTTCTATCTTTAGGAGTATATTTTAATCTACTCTCTAAAAATTAATATTTAAAAGAAATTTATAAACTACTAATACATGCAAGGCTTTCAAGGGATGTTACTGTTTGACATTTTTTCAATAGAAAATAAATACTTTTTTTTTTCTGGTGAAAAGATATATATTTGATGTATATATAATTAGCCAGCTGGACTAAGCTTAGATGATCCCAATTTTGTTGGCAACATCCAAATCATTGTAATCAGGAGCCAATCGAACATATGCCTTCTTCTCTCCATCAGGCCAAATCAGGGTGTTGACCTTGGCCACATCAATGTCATAGAGCTTCTTCACAGCCTGTTTGATCCAGTGCTTTTTGGCATTAATGTCCACAATGAATACAAGTGTGTTGTTGTCTTCTGCCTTATTCATGGCAGACTCAGTGGTTAGCAGAAACTTGACGACAGCATAGTGGTCAAGTTTGTTTCTCCTGGGGCACTACTCTGAGGATATTTGGGCTGCCTCCGAAGTCACAGTGTCTTGGACCACCGGAGGTGGATGACATGAATCTTCCTTTTTTTGTAACTGTTGACACCCTTCAACACTGCCTACTTGATTTGACCTTCAAAGTCTTCCCTTTGGCTCTGGCTTTAGGAGGGGCAGGAGCTTCCTCTTCTCCTTTGGTGCCATCTTTTGAAAAGGGTCTCTGAGGTCCAATTCCATGGGCTAACAGTGCTCAGAGATAAATACTTCAATTGAGGTAATATAAGTCTAATAAGTATGTGGCAGAAAAGAATGCACAAAGAGAAAAATGATTGAAAAATGATAGTAGAAAGAGCTATGCAAAAGTAAAATTAATTAAATGTATATGAAACAAAAGTTCTGCCAGAAAAAATAAAAATAATTATTGAAATAATTATTCATGAATTTTTGAGTAATAAATGTATATTACTAAAACAGTATCATATATCCACTATAAGTTTCTTTTATTCTAAGATACAAGGCTATTTTTTCTGAAATAAACATGGAACATTGTTTCCTCCTCCATGAAATCATGCAAAATATGCAACTCAGCACAGTTGTGCCTGCTGAAGGTGCACACTTTCCAAGATGCTTATCACTACTGAGAATGGTGAAAATGTAGAAATTGTGGACTTCATAACAATGAAATTTTCTCTATATAAGTGTCATAAATCTTAATTTACTTGTGAATGGAAAGAAGTGTAAGAAAAAGGGGCCTGTTTTTGAATTTCCATGTGATTAAGATGGGCATGGTAGTCAGTGCCTGTAATCCCAGCTACTTGAGAGGCTGAGTCAGGAGAATTGCTTAAACCTGGGAGATGGAGGCTACAGTGAGCTGAGATGGCACCACTGCACTCCAGCCAGGGTGATAGAGTGAGACTCTGTCTCAAAAAATAGTAATAATAAGAAACACATTTATAATCAACCATAGGTCAAAGAAAATATCACAATGCAAAGTATAAAATAATTTGAACTCAAGGAAAAAAATCTACATATGAAAATATATGGGGTGAAATTAAAGTTGTACTTAAAAGGAAAACACTTACTAGAAAAGTAATCGCTGGCATTGAGGTCCTCTTAGAAACTGAGAGAAAATATCAGGTAAGCAGCAAGTGCTTTTAAGTTTACTGAACATAATAGCTCAGTACTGGTTAAAAATTTTAATTCCTGTATGGAATAAAACTTTGTAGTAAAGAGGGGATAGGTATTAATACATCTATTATTAATTCTGTTAAACATAATAGCAGTTGAGATGGTATTTATCAATTTTTAAGTTTTCTAATATCTTCATAGCAATTATAAAGTATTTTATTCCTATGTCATCTCCAGAGTTTTATTTAAAAATAAACACATGAAATAATTTTAAAGGTATAAGTTTCTGTTTATGAATTGATAATGTTTTCAGAAACTAGTTAAAATAGTTTTCTTGTTTATTAGTTATATTTAGGACACTGGGAAATAATCAGGAATAACAATTACATAAATTAAAAGGAGCTGCTAAAATAATTAAGAAAACAACTGAGTTTTTTCTACTGGGATGATTTTCAGATTTATACAACATTAATTTTCTGCCTAGCTATGGTTGCCAAGGACTTGACCCTGATCAAATAAGACTTTAAAATAATTCTAGAGGAAAAATAATTTAAAAACCAAGTATGATACTTTAAAAACATTGTGGGTAAATCACTTGAGGCTAGGAGCTTGAGACCAGCCTGGCCAACATAACAAAACCCCATCTCTACTAAAAATACAAAAATTAGCCAGTGTAGTGGTGGATGCCTATAATCCCAGCTACTAGGTGACTGAGGCATGAGAATTGCTTGAACCAGGAGGCGGAGGTTGCAGTGAGCTGAGAAAGCACCACTGCACTACAGCCTGGGTGACAGAGTGAGACTCTATGTGAAAAAAAATTAAATTTAATTTAAATTTAAAAAATAAAAAGCATTTATTTTACTAAAGAAAAAATTATTTGGTATCTGCTTTTTAACACATTATTGTGGTATTACTTTTAATTAAAAATGAAGTTTCTATAAACAACACTACAGTCTCATATTGTTTGCCAATGAGAAATACTGCTAGTTTGTATGCCACCTGGTCTGTTTTCTTAAAGAAAAAAAAATGCTTCTAAGTTTCAAAAAAAAAAAAAAATGCTTATCCTGTATATTTGAGTGGCTTTAGAAAATCATCTAGCCAATAACATTGGAAAAGACAAATTCTGGAAATGTATAGACTTCCTGCAGTTTTCTATCCTGCCTTGACTCTGGAAATAAAAAACATTTCAGCTAAGCTTTGAATCAACATTAACCGGATAAACGGGCCAGCGTAACAACCAAGGGCCTAACAACAAACACTTGGGGCCAGTGACAAATGCTGAGGGAGGATAAGCTAATTCTAATAAACCAAACTGCCTATGCCATGGGTGACAGCCTGTGAGAGAGCGTGGGATTTTACCACAAGAGAATGATGTGTGTGAGAGCTAGGGCAGCGTGGCATGTTGTTGATGAGCATGGAAGCGTTCATGTTAGCAATTCATTTCTGTGCTCTCCTAGTCAAGAGAGGGAGCCAGAGGCTGTCATAGGAGAGAATAACTTCACAACTATCTCAAGTAATAACCCCCAAATTTAAACAAATTCAAATGAAATTTATGTTAGTCATCTCAACTTAAAAAAATAATTCTCAGGATTATTTTTTTACAGAATTTTGTACAGAATTCTCAGGAGGCGGCGAAAAAGATCCAGTGAGAAATAAAACAAATCAAAATGAAGAAAAAGAGAAGATGCGAATAATAATGGGGTATCTTAGTGACCAGCAATTAAGGTGAAAATAAGTGCCAAGAAATAAGGTACTGCTTGTCTTTCTATTATCTTTTGTTCTTGTACTTTATAACTTTACTACATTTTCTTCTCTGGGTTTCTTGACACTATATGAATTGGCTCAGCTCTTCAATTTCCTCTTGTTTTCCAAGTCCCTTGCTTTGTTTTTCTGCAAAGAGACTGGGGAAGTTGGATAACTACCCACATTTCCTCAGCAGGAGCATGCAGGCTTGTATGTTCCTTCTACAGTAAACCACAAGAAGGGAGGATGCTTTCTCATTCACCACTTGTGAGACATTAGGACTCCTCCAGTGGCTACAGTGACTAGACCTGGTCTGCTATACCCGATGACCCATTTAGCAGGACCTAAAAATTACAGGAAAGGAGATCACTTGAAAAAAAACAAACAGGAAAATGAAAAAACAAAAACAGCAAACCTACAGTCAGTAAAACAGAGTGCTGGAGGAAACGCACAGCAGTGTACAACTTTAAAAGAAATGCAATCAAAGCAAAATATGTAAGACTTTCTAGGTTAAAAATTAGCTATTATTTTTTAGTTAGTAGTATAACACATAGAGGAAATAAATGTCTGGCCTCTCTGGAAAATGGGCTGTTGGAGACAGAGGGATGAAGAGAATATTCTTGAACATATGGTACGTGGTCCTATGTGGGATATCTGAGTCTGAATTGGAAAATAGAGAGGGTGTCCAAGCATAACAAAAGCTTCATGCATAGTTTGGAAGATTGGGTCAGGTATGAAGTTCATCTATGTGAAAAGAAGGAGTTGGATGAGCAGCTTGCACTGGTTGTTGAAGCTGTGCTGGAGAGTGAGGGGCAGGGTTTCAAAGTGGGGTGATGAAGATTTGCCAGAAGATCCATCAGTGGTGATGGGAGATTGGTACATGCTCGTTCTAATGAAATAAATAAGTACATTAACTATAAGGGAAGCCAAGTTTCTCAGTATAGAAGAAGGCAGTCAAAAATATGGAGCAAGCAAAATAAAACATGGTGGCATAACACTGGAAGTATTGGTATATACCCACTGCTTTCCAAAGAAATAGATAAATGTATACAAAATTTTAGACATGATGTATGTAAGTGTGTATATACGCAATACATGTTCACATGTATACATAACTTTCTAAGTTCTGTCCAATGAGAAGGTTTGAGAGCAGAACATTTTACAAAAGGACTACATCTAGCACCCAGGTATTTGCTTCTGAATGCCATTCTCTAGAAAAATAGCCAGGGCAAATTCTAGGCATTGAGTAGATGACAGATACTACCTTCCACCACTTTTGACTCAAATTCTACATAATAAATTATAAAATAAGAAAATTTAGAAAAGTTATATTTTTTCCTAATATGACTACATTTTTTCTTTGCTGAAAAAGGAATAAAACTAAGTTATTTAAAAAGAAAAATGTTCCTAACACTGTTGGTGCACTGAGGACATACTTGGCTTTAGCATTGAATAATTCATCTCGTAAATAGGGATTAACTGGTGTTTATTTTCATGAGATGATCTATTTTGCTATGCATTTGTCCTCTGTCAGCCTGCACTAGGAAGGGAAACTGTAGTAAGTTTACATTTGTGACCATAAGTGTAAGATGAATTAGGAACAAAGCTGCCATTTATCCAAGAGCAGCAAAGACTACAATGCAGAGATACAACTTCTGGTTAATCTTTTGTGGGCATCCTCCTCATGGTAATAATATATTGATAAAATGAGTCACACATAAATGATGACATTAATTAGGTACAGAGTGATGTATAGCAGAGGGAGGAGACCTGGCTGTGTATAATGGATGAAATCACAGGTCTTAGGCCATAGGTGATATAAAAATGTACTGGCATTTCAACAGAGAACTCCTCAGAACTTTACTCTGTGGATCTGTCTCACTCTGCAACACGAACATAGTTAGTGCATACATCCTAGGTGTAAATACTTCAATGTGGCTTCTTTTGTGCTATCTAGAGCCACTGTAATATAGGCAGAAGCCCAAAGCCTGGATGACAGAAAAAAAAAAAAAAAAAAAACAATTCTCCAGGCAACTGTGATGAATTGGCTTGATCTGTTAATGACTGTAGTTGCTTACTCCATTGATTGATTTTTCTCTTCTCTGCTACCACAAAGGGGGACTGATTGTTCTCCAAGGTATAAAGATTTGTAAAGGCCTCATGAGAATGTTGATGAGGATAGTGACAATAACCACAACTACCATTAAGTTGTCAGTAGCAGTACTGAACATTTCATGTAGTTTCATGTAGTCCTCAAATCAATCACATGACATCCATACCATCATTATAACCTTTGGAAAAGGAATAAACTAAGGCTCAGAAATGTTAAGATCATGCCTATAATAACAGGTTTAGTAATCAGTGGCTGCTTAATAGTAACCTGATCAACATTTGTGAATGTTAAACATTTAATTAGTAATAACAGATGAGCTTTGTAGTTTGTAATGGGAGGGAGAAGGATATTTTCCCCCTATCTTTCAAAACAAGCCTGCACACAGCTGTCTTTTCTAAATATCTTCCTGATTTTGACTAAACTTACACTGAAGCTATTGCAGTATGCAAAAGTAAGTAAAATTAAAAAAAAAAAGTTTTATTTCCGTAGGTACCAGAAAATAATATGTCTGGATTTCCTGTAAATAATCTGCTAGGTTTGAATCAAAAGCTTAAAATTGTCTCACATAAGTATACAGCAAACTATGCCTTGGCAATACAGATACAGCCTTAGGCTTTCAAGAGCTGCCCATGGTTGAAAAATTCTTGATCCATACTAGAGTGTGTCTATTCTTGTTTTAGTGAATGTATACAAACAAACAAACACTAGCCCATCTGCCTGGTTTATCATTTACTATTTGCAGCAAATCTGCAGTTTGTAAGTCTGATCAATATAACCTTAGAATCATGCAGAGTCATCTGCCCAGACTGAGCTTTACTCTCAGAACAACAACAACAAAAATCAGTGAAAGGAAAAATGAGAATTTGGTTTATAAACACCAGTACATTTAAGGGCTTTGATCAGTGTGCAATGGAAGTACACTACCACCACAGGAAAATCCAGCATTTTCAAAAGAATGCTTCTTAGAATTTGTCTGAATTCATCAATATTCACATTTATTGTATTGGATAATCTCAGAGTTAGAGCTTATTATTTTAAGAATATTTCTGGTAGTATTCCAGGATGTCAATTACATAGGGATTAAAACAAACCACAAAGCAAGACCTTCTGATTACCCTTAAAATTTCTGTTTTTGTGTTTTTTTTTTCTCAGTTGCCAGCTATAGCATTTAGAGGATATCCTCAGACTCGTTGAATTTGAAGACGAAAACAGGTGGGAAAATGGCTCAGAATATATTTACATATAGACTTAGTCTGCTATTATTTTCTTCCTTCAAAAAACTGACTCCTTCAAAACAAGACACATGAATCCTAGCTTACTTCCACACTCTGGAAGACAAGGAGAGTTTTGTTTTGTTTTTGATGACAAATATGAAAACATTGTTGTCTCAATGACATGAAAAGACTGCATTTACTCACATGAAATCATTTACACAAAAATTTCTGGGGAAATTAGAGGAGAAATTAATGTTTCCAACATAATTATGTCTGAGAAACCCTAATGCAGTCTCATAGAATCATGTTATACAGAGTAGATGACCAAAGAAGAGCCTTCAGGAATAAACAAAGTGGTTGAAAATGAAGCAGATTTTGATTAGAACGTAAATGAGTAGCATCAGAAAACTGAGCCTACTATATATTACAAACACTAAAAATTTCTTCTACAGAGAGAGCTATCTTTCACCCACTCAGTAACATATGACTAGCCTCAAATGTCAAAAAAGCCAAGAAAGAAAACTAATAAAAGGTGAGAAGGAAATGAAGCAGAATAACAACAGCATTTTGGAACATAAAAGCATAGGCAGTAAAACTTTGTTCTTAGTATACGAGAGAGATTTAAGAAGTCATGCTGCCATAAATGCCTAGCAGCATTATTGTCAGCAGAATGAATCTCAACCCAGGAAGATGAGGACTACATGAGGAGGAAAGAGTGATTTAAAAAGTCAGATGTGGACATGTTGGATGCACTGCACTCAATCTTCCATGTGTTTCAGTTAGCCATGAAATACATATTAAGCCATTACTATGGCTATTTTTTTTCAGGTTATTTGTTTCAAAATTAACAGTTAAAGAAATTCATACCAGTGTTGCTTAAGCAAAAACACGAGGACCTACTATCTCATCATGGTCATGTAGTCCAGGTAGAAAATACTTTAATTTTCCTTTGGATATATACCCAGTAATGGGATTGCTGGGTCAAATGGAATTTCTATTTCTAGGTCCTTGAGAAATTGCCACACTGTCTTCCACAATGGTTGAACTAATTTACACTCCCACCAACAGTGCAAAAGTGTTCCTATTTCTCCACATCCTCTCCAGCATCTGTTGTCTCCAGATTTTTTAATGATCGCCATTCTAACTGGCATGAGATGGTATCTCAATGTTGTTTTGATTTGCATTTCTCTGATGACCAGTGATGATGAGCATTTTTTCACATGTTTGTTGGCCTCATGTATGTCTTCTTTTGTAAAGTGTCTGTTCATATCCTTTGCCCACTTTTGAATGGGCTTGTTAGTTTTTTTCTTGTAAATCTGTTTTAGTTCTTTGTAAATTCTGGATATCAGCCCTTTGTCAGATGGGTAAGCTGCAAAAATTTTTTCCCATTCTGTTGGTTGCTGATTCACTCTAATGACTGTTTCTTTTGCTGTGCAGAAGCTGTGTAGGGGGAAAAAGGGGAGGGACGGTAGGGGGCGGGGAGCTGGGGAGAGATAGCAAGGGGAGAGATGCCAGATGTAGGTGATGGGGAGGAAGGCAGCAAATCACACTGCCACATGTATACCTATGCAACAATCTTGCATGTTCTTCACATGTACCCCAAAACCTAAAATGCAATAAAATAAATAAATGGGGGAAAAAAAAAGAAAATACTTTAATTTTCTTTAGTAGGCCATGAATTAAGAACACTCTGTGGAATTATTTCTGGTTTGGGTCCACTTATAGGGTACACGTATGTATGTTTATGTGTGTGTGTGTTTGTGTGTGTGTGTGTGTGTGTGTGTGTGTGTGTGTGTGTGTATACCATATAACACCATTTTGGTCAATGAAAGATAACATATGCAACAGAAATCCCATAAGATTATGATAGAGTTGGACTTCCGCCAAGATGGCTGAATAGGAACAGCTCTGGAGCACAGTTCCCAGAAGGTAAGTGATCTCCACCTTTCCAACCAAGGTACCAGGTTCATCTTAATGGGACTGGTTGGACAGTGGGTGTAGCAGAAAGAGGGAAAACAGAGGCAGGGTGGGGCATTGCCTCACCCACGAAGTGTGGCAGGCCAGAGGGCACTCCTTCCTACCCATTGGAGGCCATCAGGGAGGTTTCTAGCCTCTCCAGAGCTCTGGTTCAGGTGCAATGCTTCTCCCATGGTCTTTGCAGTCCACAGACCAGGAGATTCCCACATGCCAACAGGCACCATGGGTTTTGAGGACAAATATGGGCAGCTAATTAAGCTGGAACTCCAAGTTACCAGCACAAATCTGAGCAGCTGTTTTGACTGGTACCTGGAGGGCCTGCAAGACAAAGTCGTCCATACCCCTGAGAGAAAGGGGGCTGAAGACCAGGAACCAGGTGATCTGGCTCTGTGGGTCCCAACCCCAGAGACCAGCAAACTGAATCCCACTGGCTTAGCATTTTCACAGACAGCACAGCAGTTAGAGCTGGACTCTGGATGGTCAAGCTCCATGGGGTGAGGGGTGTCTGCCATTACCAAGGCAGCTCTAACCTTACCTGTGTAAACAAAAGCACAAAGGAGTTTGCACAGCAGCTGGGGGGAGCCTACAGCAGCTCAACAACACCTCTACAGGCAGACTGCGACTAGAATCCCTCCTTGCATGGCAGAGCATCTCTGAAAAAAGGCAGCAGCCTGTCAGGGACTTATAAATAAAGCTACACCTTCTTGGGACAGAGCACCTGGGAAAAGGAGTGATTGTGAGTTCTGCTGCAGCAGACTTAAATATCCCTGCCCAGCAGCTCTGAAGGGAGCAACAGAGCTCCCAGCATAACACTTGAGCTCTGACAAGGGTCAGACTGTCCCCTGAAGGGGCTCCCTGACCCCTGTATATCCAAAGAGTCACCTCATACAGGAAAACTCTGGCGGACATCTGGCAGGCACCCTACTGAGACAAATCTACCAGAGGAAAGAACAGGCAGCAATCCTTGCTGTTCTGCAGCCACAGCAGGTGATTCCCAGGCAAGCAGGGTCTGGAGTGTACCTCCAGCAGACCTGCAGCAGGGGGGCCTGACTATAAGAAGGAAAACTAAAAAACAGGAAGAAATAACCTCAACATCAACAAAAAGGACAGCCACTCGGAGACCCCATCCAAAAGCCACCAATTTCAAAAACCAAAAGTAGATAAATCCATGAAGATGGGAAGAAACCAGTGCAAAAATGATGAAAATACCAAAAACCAGAACACCTCTCCTCCCCTAAGGGATCACAACTCCTCACCAGCAAGGGGACAAAACTGGATGGAGAATGAGTTTGATGAATTGACAGAAGCATCCTTCAGAAAGTGGGTAATGACAAACTTCTCTGAGATAAGGAACATAATCTAACCCAATGCAAAGAGATGAAGAACCCTGAGAAAAGGTTAAACATAATGCTAACTAGAATAAACAGCTTAGAGAAGAACATGAACGACTTGATGGAGCTGAAAAACACAGCACAAGAACTTCGTGCAGCAAACACAAGTTTCAATGCTAAATCAATCAAGCAGAAGAAAGGATATCAGAGATTGAAGATCAACTCAATGAAATAAAATGAGAAGGCAAGACTAGAGGAAAAACCATGAAAAGAAATGAACAAAGCCTCCAAAAAATATGGGATTATGTGAAAAGACCTAATCTATGTTTGATTGGTGTACCTGAATGTGACAGGGTGAATGAATCCCAGCTGGAATATGCTCTTAAGGACATTATTCAGGAGAACTTCCTCAACCTAGCAAGGCAGGCCAACATTCAAATCCAGGAAACAGAGAACACCGCAAAGATATTACAAAGATATTTCTCAAGAAGAGCAACCCCAAGACACATAATTGTCAGATTCACCAGGGTTGAAATGAAGAAAAAAATGCTAAGGGGAGCCAGAAAGAAAGGTTGGGTTACCCACAAAGAGAAGCCCATCAGACTCACACAGATCTCTTGGCAGAAACCCTACAAGCCAGAAGAGAGTGGGAGCCAATATTCCACATCCTTAAAGAAAAGAACTTTCAACCCAGAATTTCATATTCAGCCAAACTAAGCTTCACAAGTGAAGGAGAAATAAAATCCTTTATGGACAAGCAATTGCTGAGAGATTTCATCACCACAGGGCCTGCCTTGCAAGAACTCCTGAAGGAAGCATTAAACATGGAAAGGAACAATCAGTACCAGCCACTGCAAAAACGTACCAAATGGTAAATACCATTGACACAATGAAGAAAGTGTGTCAACTAATGGGCAAAACAACTGCTAGTATCAAAATGGCAGGATCAAATTCACACATAACAATATAAACCTTAAAGATAAATGAGCTAAATGCCCCAATCAAAAGACACCGACTGGCAAATTGAAAAAAATGTTAAGATCCATCAGTGTGCTATATTAATGAGACCAATCTCACATGCAAAGACACACATAGACTCAAAATAAAGGGATGGAAGAAGATTTACCAAGCCAAAGGAGAGAAAAGAAAAAAAAAAAAAAAAAAAAAAAAGCAGAGGTTGCAATCCTAGTCTCTGATAAAACAGACTTTAAACCAACAAAGATCAAAAGAGACAAAGAAGGGCATTACATAATGGTAAAAGGATCAATGCAACAGGAAGAGCTAACTGTCCTAAATATATATGTACCTAATGCAGGAGCACACAGATACATAAAAGAAGTTCTTAATGACCTACAAAGAGACTTAGACTCCCAAACAATAATAGTGGGAGACTTTAACACGCCACTTTCAATATTATACAGATCAATGAGACAGAAAATTAACAGGGATATCCAGGACTTGAACTCAGATCTGGACAATGCAGGCCTAATAGACATCCACAGAACTCTCTACCACAAATCCAAGAATATACATTCTTCTCAGCACCACGTTGCACTTACTCTAAAATGGACCACATAAATGGAAGTAAATCACTCCTCAGCAAATGCAAAAGAAGGGAAATCATAACAAACAGTCTCTAAGACCACAAATTAGAACTCAAAACTAAGAAACTCATGCAAAACCACACAACTACATGAAAACTGAACAACCTGCTCCTGAATGACTAATGCATAAATAATGAAATGAAGGTAGAAATGAAGATGTTCTTCGAAACTGATGAGAATGAAGATACAATGTACCTGAATCCCTGGGACATATTTAAAGCAGTGTCTAGAGGGAAATTTATACACCAAATGCCCACATGAGAAGCAAGGAAAGATCTAAAATTGACACCCTATCCTCACAATTAAAAGATACAGAGGAGCAAGATCAAGCATATTCAAAAACTAGCAGAAGACAAGAAACAACTAAGATTGGAGCAGAACTGAAGGAGATAGAGATGTTAAACAAACCTTTCAAAAAATCAATAAATCCAGGAGCTTGTTTTTTTCAAAAGATAGACAATATAGATGGACGACTAGCCAAACTAATAAAAATGAAAAGAGAGAAAAATCTAATAGATGCAATAAAAAATGATTCCACAGAAATACAAACTACCATCATAGGTTACTACAAACAACTCTATGCACATAAACCAGTAAATCTAGGAGAAATGGATAAATTCCTGGACACTTACACCCTCCCAAGACTAAACCAGAAAGAAGTTCAATCCCTGAATAAACTAAGAGCAAGGTTTGAAGTTAACACAGCAATTAATACCCTGTCAACTAAAAAAAGTACAGATCCAGATGTGTTCACAGCTGAATTCTACCAGATGTACAAAGAGGAGTTGGTACCAGTCCTTCTGAAACTATTCCAAACAATACAAAAAGAGGAATCTTCTCTAACTCATTTTATGAGACCAACATCATTCTGATACCAAAACCTGCCAGAGACACAACTAAAAAAAAAAATTCAGGCCAATATCCATGATGAATATCGATGCAAGTATCTTCAATAATATACTGGCAAACCGGATGCAACAGCACATCAAAAAGATTATCCATCATGATCAAGTAGACTTCATCCCAGGTATGCAAGTTTGGTTCAACATATACAAATCTATAAACATAATCCAGAACCAAAGATGTAAACCACATGATTATCCCAACAGATGCAGAAAAGCCTTCCAAAAAATTCAACAGACATTTATGCTAAAAACTATCAATAAGCTAGGTATCGATGGAATGTATCTCAAAATAATAAGAGCTATCTCTGACAAACTGACAGCCAATATCATACTGAATGGGCAAAAACTGGAAGCATTCCCTTTGAAAACTGGCAGTATACAAGGGTGCCCTCTCTCACCATTCCAATTCAATACAGTATTAGAAGTCCCAGCCAGAGCAATCAGGCAAGAAAAGGAAATAAAGGGTATTCAATTAGGAAAAGAGGAAGTCAAATTGTCTCTATTTGCAGACGACATGATTGTATATTAAGAGGACCCCCATCATCTCAGCCCAAAATCTCCTTAACATGATAAGCAATTTCAACAATGTCTCGGGATACAAAATCAGTGAGCAAAAATCGCAAGCATTCCTATGCACCAATAACAGACAAACAGAGAGTCAAATCATGAGGGTACTCCCAATCACAATTGCTACAAAGAGAATAAAATAGGAATAAAACTAACAGAGGACATGAAGGACCTCTTTAAGAAGAGCTACAAACCACTGTTCAAGGAAATAAGAGAGGACACAAACAGATGGAAAAACATTCCACGCTCATGGTTAGGAAGAATCAATATGGTAAAAATGGTGATACTGCCCAAAGTAATTTATAGATTCACTGCTATCCCCATCAAGCTATCATTGACCTTATTCATAGAACTGGAAAAAACCCACGTTAAACTTCATATGGAACCAAAAAAGAACCCACATAGCCATGACAATCCTAAGCAAAAAGAACAAAGCCATAGGCAACACGTTACCTGACTTCAAATGATAGTATAAGGCTACAGTAATCAAAATAGCATGGTACTGGTACCAAAACAAACATATAGACTAATGGAACAGAACAGAGGCCTCGTAAGTTACACCACACATTTACAACCATCTGATCTTTGGCAAACCTGACAAAAACAAGCAATGGGGAAGGATTCCCTGTTTAATAAATGGTATTAGGAAAACTGGCTAACCACGTGCAGAAATCTGAAACTGGATCCATTCCTATACCTTATACAAAATTAACTTCAAATGGATTAAAGATTTAAACATAAGGCCTAACACCATAAAAACTCTAAAAGAAAACATAGGCAATACCATTCAGGACACAGTCATAGGCAAGGTCTTCATGACTAAAACACCAAAAGCAATGGTAACAAAAGCCAAAATAGACAAATGGGATCTAATTGAACTTAAGAGCTCCTGCACAGCAAAAGGAACAATCATTAGAGTGAAGCGGCAACCAACAGAATGGGAAAATATTTTGCAACTACCCATCTGATGAACAGCTAATCTCCAGAATCTACATGAACTAAAACAAATTTACAAGAAAAAGCAAACAACCCCATTAAAATGTGGGCAAATGATATGAACAGACACTTTTCAAAAGAAGACACTTATGAGGCCAAAAAACATATAAAAAATGTTCATCATCACTGGCATTAGAGAAATACAAATCAAAATCACATTGAGACACCATCTCATGCCAGTTAGAATGGCGAACATTAAAAAAATCTGGCAACAGATGCTGGAGAAGATGTGGAGAAATAGGATCTCATTTACATGGTTGGTGGGAGTATAAATTAGCACAACCATTGTGGAAGACAGTGTGGCGATTCCTCAAGGATCTAGAAATAGAAATACCATTTGGCCGAGCAATCCCATTACTGGGTACATACCCAAAGTATTATAAATAATTCTATTATAAAGACACATGCACACGTATGTTCATTGTGGCACTGTTTACAATAGCAAAGACCTGGAACCAACCCAAATGCCCATCAATGATAGACTGGATAAAGAAACTGTAGCACATATGCACCATGGAATATGCAGCCATATAAAAGGATGAGCTTATATCCTTTGCAGGGACATGGGTAAAGCTGGAAACCATGATTCTCAGCAAATTGTCACAAGTACAGAAAACCATAGCATGTTCTTACTCATAAGTGGGTGCTGAACAATGAGGACACATGGACATAGGGAGGGGAACATCACATACTGGGGTCTTTTCATGGGTGAGGGGTTAGTGGTGGAGAGATAGGGGAGGGATAACATTAGGAGAAACACCTAACTTAGGTGACAGGTGGATGGAGGCAGCAAACCACCATGGCATGTAACAATCCTGCTAGATCTTCACACATACCCCAGAACTTAAAGTATTATAAAAATAAAATAAGATTATAATGGAGTTGAAAAATTCCTATCACCCAACAGCCATGGGAACATCACACACAAAATGTTTTTTCGATATCTTAAAATGTTCCTATACACAAATACCATTGTGTTACAATAGTTTCAGTACAGTAACATGCTCTACAGATTTGTAGTTTAGGATCAATAAGTTATACCATATAGCCTAGTTGTGTCGAGGTTTTATGTGAGTATACTTTATGATGTGCATAAATGACAAAATAGCCTAAACACATAGTTCTCAGGATTTATATTGATTGTTAAGCAATGCATAACTGTATAGTAATTACTATCTATCAATTTATAGACACACACACACACACAAATATAGTCTTCGCCAGTTCATGCTGCTATAACAAATTGTCACAGACTGGGTGGCTTGAATGACATTTATTTCACACTGCTGTGCAGAGGCTGAGAGGTACAAGATCACTGTGCCAGCACATCAGTGTCTAGTGAGGGCCTGCTTCCTGGTTTGCTGATGACCATCTTCTTACTGTATCTATACATGGCAGAGAGCAGAGAGATGGGGCTGGCTCTCTCCACCTTCTTATAAAGACACTAATCCTATCATGGCAGCTACATCTTCATGGCCTAATTACATCACAAGTCCCCATATCCCAAAACCATCACATTAGGAGTCCATTATATGAATTTTTTGGGGGACACAAGAATTCAATCCATAGCATCTCCTGCCCACTAAAATGCCTGTTCTTCTGACAATCAAAATATATTATTTCCATTCCAACAGCCCCACAATTCTTAACTTGTTCTAGCTTCAATTCAGTTTAAATTCCAAAGTCTTGTCTAAATATTATCTAAATCAGGCCATGAGCGGTGGCTTACTGATTTAGTGCCTGTAATCCCAGCACTTTGGGAGGCTGGGGTGGGCAGATCACGAGGTTAGGAGTTCGAGACCAGCCTTACCAACATGGTGAAACTCTGTCTCTACTAAAAATAGAAAAATTAACCAGGTGTGGTGATGTGGCCCTGTAATTCCAGCTACTCAGGAGACTAAGACAGGAGAATCACTTGAACCTGGGAGGTGAGGTTGCAGTGAGCCAAGATGGTGCCACTGCACTCCAGCCTAGGCGACAGAGCAAGACTCCATCTCAACAAATATGTGTATACATATCTAAATCAGATATGGGTGAAATTCAAGGTACAATTCATTTTGAGGCAAAATTCCTCTCCAACTATAAACATATAAACCAAAAAAGTTATGTACTCCCAAAATATAATAGCGAGGAAGACATAAAATAAGAATTCCCATTCTGAAATTGAGAAATGGGAAAGAGAAAAGGTAATAGGTCTCAAGAAAGTCCAAATCCTAGCAAGACAAAGAGATCCTAAAGCTCAAAGATAGTCCTCTCTAGCTTGACGCTCTGACCTCCACGCCCACTGGGGTGTCATTCTTACAGCTCAGTGGAGTGATGCCCATGTGCAGCTTCTTTTTAGGGGCTCATTTATATTCTCTGCTGGGATAGGAGTCACTCCTGGGCTCCTGTGGACAGCCCTACACCCACAGCTTTTCTTGGAGGCATTTTGCCCTGTTGAAACCTAGGGAGTAGCCCTGCTGACCTATGAATAACCTTCTGGGTCCTTCTTCCCTTTCCTTTCTTTCGGTTTTTTTTTTTTTTTTTTTTTTTTTTTTTTTTTTTTTTTTTTGAGACAGAGTCTCTCTCTGTCACCCAGGCTGGAGTGCAATAGCACAATCTTGGCTCACTGCAACCTCCACCTCCCATGTTCAAGTGATTCTCTTGCCTCAGCCTCCTGAGTAGCTGGGATTACAGGTGCAAGCCACCACACCTGGCTAACTTTTGTATTTTTGGTAGAGACAAGGTTTTACCATGTTGGTTAGGCTAGTCTCAAACTTTTGACCTTGTGATCCACCAGCCTGGCCTCCCAAAGTGCTGGGATTACAGGCATGAGCCACTGAGCCCAGCCATTCTTCCCTTTTCTTGAAAGAAAACACATTGGTAGTCTTCCTTCATTTCATCTTATTTTCTCTGTTCTCTTTCATTCCAACTTGCAACGCGTATGCTAGCATAATATTATCTCCATTCCTGGTTTGTGTTGAGATAGCTGATTAAGTCCATGGGTCACATTCCTACTAATCTCCTTATCAATGTGTCAGCAGATTCAGTGTCTGATGAGGACCTGTCTCCTGGTTTGCAGATGGCCATCTTCTTATTGTATTTTCATATGACAGAGAACTCTCTCCCTCTTCTAGGACATTAATTTCATAATGAGAGTTCCACTCTCATGACCTAATTAATTACCAAAGTACCAACATGCCAATACCATCACATTAGGGCTTAAACTTATGAATTTGGGGAGGACACAAACATTTAGTCCAGAGCATGATATTCTTTTTTTCTCATAGAAAATGCAAATTGGTTTTGTAGTTGTTGTATAATAGACTTTACCCCAAGCTTATCTCTTTCTCTTGAGTTTCATCTAATGGTGGCATTTTTGTATGCATCCCCATGCATACATACCTCAAGGCCTGGGGGTAAGATATGAGACATTTTTGGGGAACAATATCTCATCATCTTCTTCAAAATACTCTGGTTTTCCTAAAGGTCTTACCAATAGAGTTTATTCCTCTGCCATCCCACTCTTACTGGCTAATTAATCTCCTTGATCTAATGATTTTAGCGCCCAGACAATGGTCTGTATTTCTCTGTTTTCACACCACATTCTGTCAACATAAACAAACGTATGGAATTGCAAAGATAAATAGAAAATATATAACAACATTAAGACTTAAATACTCTTCTCTCAATAATTGAATGAACTATAAAATGGAAAATCAATGTATATAAGACTTAAAATGATAACAAAAACCTTGATCTAATTGGCATTTGTAGAACACTCAACAATAGAATACATAGTTTTACTGTCCACAAGGAGACCAAATTAATTATAAAATACATATCAATTGAAATAATTTGAAATTTGTTTTCTAACCACAGTATGAGTACCTAAAAAATTACAGAAAGATATATAAACAATTATAGAAGACATACAATCAAAATAACATACTTCTAAATAACTCATGCCAAAAGAAAAATCATGAAACATTTTCATCTAAATGAAAATGACAAAATAATATTTTTAAAATGTGCGTGATGTCACTAAACAGTACTTAGAAGGAAAATTATGGCTCCAAATGACTATTTGAAAAAAAAATAGATATCAAATTTATTATCTTAGTTTGCATCACAAGAAGCTATAAAAAAGAATGTAAATAAAAACTAAACAGACGTGAAATAAACAGAGGATATAGATGGAATACAAAACAGATAAACAATAGAGAAAAATCAATAGTTCAAAACCTGGTTCTTTCAGAAGTTCCATAAAATTGATAAACTTCTTAGCATACTGATTAGGAAAAATAAAAAGTGACAGATTACTAATAACAGAAAAGATAGAGGTGGCATTACCATAGATGTAACAGATATGAAAAGGATATGGGAATATCATAAAATATTTGTCCCAATAACTTTGAAAACTTGGGTAAAATAGATTAATTTCTTGAGCACATATTAACAAAACTCACTCTTGTGTAAGTAAGACCACTTCCCCTGCCAAAAAATAGTCCTGGCCCATAAAACTTTCCTGATTTAATTCTGCCAATATTTCATAAAAGAATAATTACCACTTCTAATCAAACTATTACAGAAAATTGAGGAAGAAGTAATAGTACCAAGTTTATCCTACAAGGCTAGTATTTCTATACTAAACCAGACAATAATGAAAGAATTAAAACTTTCGTCAGAGCAATTTATTCCTGGGATGCAAGGGTGGCTCAACATGTAGAAAATGATCAATAAATGTGATATACCATATTAACAGAATAAAGGACAAAACCATATGATCATCATAATAGATGCAGGAAAAGCTTTTGATAAAATTCAACATCCTTTTATAATAAAAACCCTTAATAAATTCAGCATAGAAGAAATGTACCTCAGTACAACAAAGGGCATATATAAAAAGCTTATAACAGGCCAGGTGCCGTGGCTCATGCCTGTAATCCAAGCACTTTGTGAGGCCGAGGTGGGTGGGTCACCTGAAGTCAGGAGTTTGAGACCAGCCTGGCCAACATGGCGAAGCCTCCTCTCTACTAAAAATACAAAAAATAAGCTGGATGTGGTGGCAAGTGCCTGTAATCCCAGCTAGTCAGGAGGCTGAGACAGGGGAAATGCTTGAATCTGGGAGGTGGAGGTTGCAGTGGGCCAAGATCGTACCATTGCACTCCAGCCTGGGCAACAAAAGTAAAACAACACCGTCTCAAAAAAAAAAAAAAAAAAAAAAAAAGAGAGAGAGAGAAGAAAAGGCAGAAAAGAAAAGAAAGAAAGACAAGCCAAGCCAAGTCTATGACTAACATTATGATAAGAGGAAAAGCTGAAAGCTTTTTATGTAAGATTAGGGATAAGACAGGAATACCAACTTTCACCACTACTATTTGACATAAGACGCTGAGGCAGGAGAATCACCTGAATCCGGGAAGCAGAGGTTGCAGTGAGCCAAGATTTGCCACTGCACTCCAGCCTGGGTGACAGAGCAAGACTCCATCTCAAAAAAAAAAAGAAAAAAAAAGAAAAAAAAAAAAAGAAAACGAAAGAAAAGAAAAGAAAAAGAGGTCTACAAAGAAAAGAAAACAATTAGCAGAATTAAGAGACAACCTGAAGATTGGGAAAAAACATTTGCAAACCACACACCTCATAAGGGATTAATATCCAATATATATAAGGAGCTCTACTCCACAGCAAGAAAACAAATAACTTAATCAGAAAATGGGCAAAAGCTCTGAATAGACATTTTTCAAAAGAAGACCCGTAAATAGCCAGTGGCTATATAAAAATTACTAATTACTGATTACCAGAAAAATGCTAATTAAAAACACAAGAAAATATCACCTTACACCTGTTAGAACGGCTATTAACAAAAAGAGGAAAACTAATAGTGTTGAGAATGTAGGAAAAATGAAATCTTTGTGCGCTGTTGGTAGAAATATAAATTAAAACAGCCATTATGGGAAACAGTATGGAAGTCCTTCAGAAAACTAAAAACAGAATTAACATATAAATTCTGGGCATATATCAAAAAGAATTGAAATAGGTATGCTGAAGAGCTATGTGTACTTCCATGTTCATTACCTCATTATTCACAGTAGCTAAGATATGGAGGCAATCTAGGTGTACATCATAAATGGGTAGAGGCCTGGCACAGTGGCTCACACCTGTAACCCCAGCACTTTGTGAGGCCAAGAGAGGAGAATCGCTTGAACACAGAAGGCGGAGGTTGCAGTGAGTTGAGATCAAGTCACTGCACTCCTTTCGGCCTAGGCAACAGTGAAACTCCATCTTAAATAAATAAATTGTAGTGTACATACACAGTGAAACACTGTTCAGCCTTAAAAAAAGGTTGGGAGGGGATCTTGTCATTTTCAATAACATGAATGAGTCTGGAGAACATCGTGTTAAGTGAAATAAGTGAGGCACAGAGATAGAAACAATGCATGATCTCACGTATAGATGGAATCTAGAAATGTTGAACTCACAGAAGCACAGAATAGAATGATGGTTACCAGACAGAGGTAAAAAAGATGTTGTTCCTTCTGAAACTATTTCAAACAATAGAAACAAGGGGAATCCTCCCTAACTCATTTGATGAAGCCAGCATCATGCTGATACTAAAACCTGGCAGACAAAACAAATAAAGAAAATGTTAGGCCAAAATCTGTGATGAACATCAATCCAAAAAATTTTCAATAAAATGCTGGCAAACTAAATCCAGCAGCACATCAAAAAGTTTATCCACCACAATTAAGTCAGCTTTATCCCTGAGCTGCAAGCCTGGTTCAACATACACAAATCAATAAACATAACTGATCATATAAACAGAACCAATGACATAGGCATGGGCAAAAACTTTATGTCTAGAACACCAAAAGCAATGGCAATAAAAGCCTAAATAGACAAATGCGATCTAATTAAACGAAGAGCTTCTGTGTGGCAAAAGAAACTATCATTAGCATTAACAGGCAACCTAGAGGATGGGAGAAAAATTTTGCAATCTATCCATCTGACAAATGGCAAATATGCGGACTCTATAAAGAACTTAAACAAATTTACAAGAAAAAAACACCCCCATCAAAGTGGGCAAAGGATATGAACAGACACTTCTCAAAAGGAGACATTTATGCAACCAACAAATATATAAAAAAATGCTCATCATCACTGGTCACCGAGAAATGCAAATCAAAACCACAATGAAATACCATCTCTTGCCAGTTAGAATGGTAATCATTTAAAAAGTCAGAAAACAACAGATGCTTGAGAGCATGTAGAGAAACAGGAACACTTTTACACTGTTGGTGGGAGTGTAAATCAGTTCAACCATTGTGGAAGACAGTGTGGCGATTCCTCAAACATCTAGAACTAGAAAGACCATTTGACCCAATAATCCAATTATTGGATATATACCCAAAGGACTATAAATCATTTTACTGTAAAGACCCATGCACACAAATGTTTATTGCTGCACTGTTCACAATAGCAAAGACTTGAAATCAATTTGAATGTACATCAATGATGGACTGGTTAAACATAATGTAGCACATATAAACCATGGAATATTACTCATCCATAAAAACGGATGAGTTCATTTCCTTTGAAAGGACATGGATAAAGCTGGAAACCATCATTCTCAACAAGTAACACAAGATCAGAAAACCAAACACCACATGTTCTCACTCCTAGGTGGGAGCTGAACAATGAGAACACATGGACACAGGGAGGGGAATGTCACATGCCAGGATCTGTCGGCAGGGCAGGGGACATCTGTATACAAATTTCTATAACAATACTACAAAACATTGCTGAAAGAAATCAAAGATAACAGAAACAAATAGAAAAATCATCCATGTACATGAATAGGAAGAATCAATATTGTTAAAATGGCCATACTGCCCAAAGCAATTTGCAGATCCAATGCTATTCCTATCAAACAACCAATGACATTTTTCTCAGAATTTAAAAAATATTATTCTAAAATTCATGTGAAACTAACAAACAAAAAAGAGCTTGAATAGACAAAGAAATCCTAAGCAAAAAAAAAAAAAAAAAAAAAGCAAAGTTGGAAGTATCACACTACCCAACTTCAAACTATACTACAAGGTTATAATAACCAAAACAGCATGGTATTAATATAAAAATGGACACATCGACCAACGGAACATTTGATCTTCAACAAAGTCAAAAATAACAAGCAAAGGGGAAGGACTCCCTAATCAGTGGTGCTGATATAACTGGCTAGTTATACGCAGAAGATTAAAAATAATCTTTTCACCATATACAAATAAACAACTCAAGATAGATTGAAGACTTAAATGTAACATCTAAAACTACAGAAAGCCTAGGAAATACCATTCTGCACATAGGACCTGGCAAATAATTCATGATGAAGACTTCAATAGCAATTGCAACAAAGATGGGACTTAATTAAATTAAAGAGCTTCTGTACAGCAGAAGAAACTATCAAAAGAGTAAACAGATAATAGAAAGTGAGAAAATATTTGCAAAATATGCAACTGACAAATGTCTAGTATCCAGACTCTACACGAAATTTAAGCAAATCAACAAACAATACACAAACAACCCCATTAGAAAATCAACTAAGAATATCAACAGATGCTTCTCAAAAGAATACATACAGGCAGGGAGAGAGATCCAAGATGGCCATTTAGCAGCACTTCAGGATTGCAGCTCCCAGTGAAGGCACAGGGAGTAAGTGGATGCCCAACTTTCAGACGAATTTTTGTTGCCCATGGATGAGGAGATTCGCAGCGGAGGAGCCCCACGGGTCACCAGTGTGACCCTTTTGGCCGGTGCGGCTGTTTTGCTGGCATCCCTGCATGGCAGTTCTCGGTGCGGAGTATGCGTGGCTGGGTGCCCTTTTAGTTAGTGTTTAGAGCTCTGGGAAGGCAGAGTTGCCCATTCAGCTGATTGAAAAGGGGACTGAAGCGGGGAGCCAGACCGGCAATTTCCCAGGCAGAAAAGCACCACGGATCTCAGCACTGCTGTTTCAGCCAGTGTGGTCACCACAGGGGAAATTACATAGATCCCGGTGCCTTTTGGGTGGGCGACTGGGCACCTGGGAGAGAATCGACCGTTCAATTAGGAAAAGTTAAAGAGGGTACTCTGAGGTGGGGAGCCAGGTGATCAGGCTCAGCTGGTCCCAACCCCACAGAAAAACAGCAATTGGAAATGCTGATGGTTGAGACTGTCACAGCAAGCACAGCTGAACCCTGGAAGGTCCAGCTCTGTGGGGGAGAGGCGTCCGCCAAAGGAAAATAAAGAAACAGAAATAGCATCATCACCAACAAGCTGGATGTCCACTCAGAGACCCAATCTGAAAGGCAGCAATTACAAAGACGACAGGTGGAAAAATCCACAAAGATGGGAAGAAACCAGCGCAAAAAGGCTGAAAACATCCGAAATCAGAATGCCTCTCTTCTTTCAGGGGATCGCAGCGCCTCATCAGCAAGGGAACAAGGCCTGATGGAGAATGAGTGTGATGAATTGTCAGAATCAGGCTTCAGAAGGTGGATAATAAGAAACTTCTGTGAACTAAAAGAACATGTTCTAACCCAATGCAAAGAAACTAAGAACGTTGAAAAAAGGTTTGACGAAATGCTAATGATAATAGACAATTTAGAGAGGAATATAAGTGAATTAATGGAGCTGTAAAACACAATACGAGAACTTCAAGAAGAATGCACAAGTTTTAACAGTTGAATTGACCAAGCAGAAGAAAGGATATCAGAGGTCGAAGACCAACTCAATGAAATAAAACGAGAAGACAAGATTAGAGAAAAAAGGGTAAAAAGGAAAGAGCAAAGTCTCCAAGAAATATGGGACTATGTGAAAAGACCTAATCTACGTTTGATAGGTGTACCTGAATGTGACCAAGAGAATGAATCCAAGCTGGAAAATATTCTTCAGGATACTATTCAGGAAAACTTTCCCAACCTAGCAAGGCAGGACAATATTCAACTCCAGGTAATACAGAGAACACCACAAAGATATTCCTCAAGAAGAGCAACCCCAAGGCACAATAATCATCAGATTCACCAGGGTTGAAATGAAGGAGAAAATGCTAAGGGAAACTATAGAGAAAGGTCAGGTTACCCACAAAGGGAAGCCTATCAGACTCACAGCAGATCTCTCAGCAGAAACCCTACAAGCCAGAAGAGAGTGGGGGCCAATATTCAACAACCTTAAAGAAAAGAACTTTCAACCCAGAATTTCATATCCAGCCAAACTAAGCTTCATAAGTGAAGGAAAAATAAAATATTTTGTGAACAAGCAAGTACTCAGAGATTCCATTACCACTAGGCCTGCTTTACAAGAGCATCTGAAAGAAGCACTACACATAGAAAGGAACAGCCAGTATCAGCCATTTCAAAAATATATCAAAAGATAAAGAGCATCAACATAATGAAGAATTTACATCAACTAATGGATAAAACAGCCAGCTAGCATTAAATGGCAGTATTAAACTCACATATATTAATATTAATCCTAAATTTAAATTGACTAAATGCCCCAATCAAAAGACACAGACAGGCAAATTGGATAAAAAGCCAAAACCCACCGGTATGCTGCATCCAGACCCATCTCACATGCAAGGATACACAAAGACTCAAAACAAAGGGATGGAGGAAGATTTACCGACCAAATGGAGAACAATAAATAAATAAATAAATAAATAAATAAAAAGCAGGAGTTGCAATTCTTGCCTCTGATAAAATAGACTTTAAAGCAACAAAGATCAAAAGAGGCAAAGAAGGACATTACATAATGGTAAAAGGATCAATGCAACAAAAAGAGCTAACGATCCTAAATACATACGCACACAATACAGGAGCACCCAGATACATAAGGCAAGTTTTTAACAACTTATAAAGAGACTTAGACTCCCACACAATAATAGTGGGAGACTTTAACATCACATTGTCAATATTAGACAGATCAACAAGACAGAAAATTAACAAGGATATCCAGAACTTGAACTCAGACCTGGAACAAGTAAACTTAAACATTTACGGAACTCTCTACCCCAAATCCACAAGGCATACATTCTTCTCAGTACCACATAACACCTACTCTAAAAGTGACTACATAATTGGAAGTAAATCACTCCTCAGCAATCGCATAGCATTTCACAGGTTGGCTGTTTCTTTGTTATTTTCCACCCTTATTCCTTCCTGTCTCCATTGTTAAGCACAATTATTGGCATAAAAGAGGTTTTTAATACCCATTTTTAGACTGCATTCTAGCCTGGGCAATAAAGCAAGACTCCCGTTCTCTCTCCCTCTTTCTCTTCCTCTTTCTTTCTCTCTTTCTTTTTTTCTTTCTTAATAAAACAATACATACACGCAGCCAACAAGCATATGAAAACATGTTCAATATAACTAATATTAGAAAAATGCAAATCAGAGATACCATCTCACACAAAGTAGAATGACTATTATTAATAAGTCAAAAAATAACATGTTGCCATGGTTGCATAGAAAAGGGAAGGCTTATACACTGCTAGTGGAATTCAGGCACTTGGGAAATGATTTCGGAGATTTCTCAAAGGATTTTAAAAAGAACTACTATTTGAACCAGCAATCCCATTACTGGGCATATACCCAAATGAATATAAATCTTTCGGCCATAAAGACACATACACACAATGTTCATCAAGCACTTTGAACAATAGCAAAGACATGGAATCAAACTAGGTCCCCATTAATAGTATGTGGGATAAAGAAAAAGAAAATGTGATACATATATATAATGGAATACTATGAAGCCATAAAAAGAATGAAATTGTGTTCTTTGCAGCAACATGAATGTAGCTGGTGGTCATTATGTTTAGTAAATTAATATAGAAACAGATAACTAACTATTGTGTGTACTCAATGTTTAATTCCTACTTATAAAAGAACACAAAGAAGGGAAGGATAGACACTGGGGACTACTTGAGGGTGGAGAATGGGAGGATGGTGAGAATTAAAAAAATCAAAACTATCTATTGGATATTATGCTCATTACCTGGGTGACAAAATAATCTGTATATCAACAACCAACAGCATGCATTTACCCATGTAAAAAACCTGCACATATACCCTCTAAATAAAATTAAAGTTCAAAAATAAAACAGAAAACAATTGTATGTCTAAATATTGTTCATAAACAATTGAAAAGAGAAGTAAAATACCATTTATAACAGCATCAGAAATTTGAAATGCTTCAGATAATTTGGCAAAAGATAGAAAAGAATTTTATATTGAAAACTACAAGATGTTGCTGATAGAAAATAATGCAGATCTAAAGATGTGGAAAAATATACGGTATATTCATGAATTGGAAGACACCATATTGTTAACATGTCAATTATCCACAAATTGATCTATAGATTTAACATAAGCCCATTCAAAACTGTTAGAAGGCAGTTTTTCAGAAATTGAAAAACTGGTTCTAAAATTTATATGGAAATGGCAAGGATTTAGCGTAGCCAAAATAATTTTGAAAAAGAACAAAGTTGGAGGACAAATATTACCTAACTGCAAGATTTATTATAAAGTTACAGCAATCATGACAGAATAATGACAACATTAAGATAAACACATATTTCGATGGAAAACAAAAGAGTCCAGAAAAAGATCCACACATAAATGAACAATTAACTTTTGACAAAGATCCAAAAGTAATTAAGTATACAACAAATAGCATTTCAACAAATTATGCTCATACAGTTGGATATTAATATGCAGATACAATTACTTTAATTTATACCTCATGCCATATTCAACAGTTTACTCAAAATGAATCATAGAACTAAATGCAAACATATTTATAAAACTTGAAAAAATTGGTTTATACAAAGATTTGTATGTAACAACAAGCCATAACAGATTTTTAGGCAGTTCATTATACTATGTGATCTACCCACAACCACCAAAGCCATCTATACAAATGGTCATAGAAGCTTTAATTTTAGAAGCTAAAATTGAAAGCAACCCATATGTTCTTCAACAAGAGAACGAATAAACAATTGTAGAGCATTAATATAATAAATTATTATTAAGCAATATATGCATCTGGACTATCAATACACATAACAGTTTGGATAAACCTCAAATTATGTTAAATAAAAGAAGTCAGGGAAAAAAAAGTAGTCCACACTACAAAATTCTAAGAAAATCAAACTATCATATATAAGCAAAAAATAGAGAAGTGGTTGGCGAGAAACAAAAGGATGGAGTCAGAGAGGAATAGTAATGAAGGGGAACACAAAAACTCTTGGGAGTGATAAATGTGTTTATTATCTCGGTTCTATACTTATGTCAAAACTTTTTGAATAGTACACTTTAAGTACAAGAGGTTTCTTTATTGCATGTCAATTTTACCTCAATAGAGTTGTTTGAAATATACAAATTACATCATCAAAATATATTCTTTGATACCAAATTCAGTGGTAACATCTATATCTTGTTTTAATTGTCAAGTCTGTAGCATTTGATAGACCTCTTTTTTTTTTCTCTTTGAGAAAGGAAATTTAAAATTCTGTCATCATTTCTTTTCTCTCATCACTCTTTACCTGTTACTTTTGCAGGTTACTCTATCTCTGCTTAAACTATCTCTGCTCATCTTTTCTCTTTTGGAACACGTGTTGCAGCTCATCTTATTTAGCCCAATGACTTCAACTTCCCTAACACATCCAAATGCAAGCCTCCAGCCTCTGTTCCTTTGAAATATTTCAGATTCAGATGTTTCTCATTAGACAATATTCATACTGCGCTTCTGAGTGATTATGTTTAGAACGGAACTCTCAATTTTACCGTTATTTTATTCTTCCCCCAGTTCTCACTATTTCAGTAAATGGTACCACCATCTACCCCTTATGCTTAAAGATAAAATTGTACTTATTATGTCTGATTCTGTCCTTTTTCTCCTAGCTTCTATCCAATATAACAGGGAGCCACACTGGCTTTATTTTCAATGTACAAGTGAATCGAATTCTTTTTTTACCATTTTTACTAAAAGCATTATTGACTAAGCCACTATCACCTCTTAAATAGGCTATTGCAATACTTCTCTTACCCTCAAGTAAACCATTTGCCTTACAGTAGGGTAATATTTAAAATTGAAAATAAGACTTTTATTACTTGTATACGTAAAACTCATCTGTTTGCTCATTATTCTTATGATAAAAATCCCAAGTTTTTATGGCCTAAATGGCTCTACATGATTCTCTCTCTTTTCTCCCGTGGTCCAGGTACCCTGGCCTGTTTTCTATGCCTTATGCACACTGAGTTTGGTAAGGACTAGAATTACTTCTGAATTTTTTTTCAATTCATACAAAAATTACTTTAACAAAATAAGGGCCTAAGTCTAAAATATATGTCTTTTCAGTTCTCAATGATAAATACATTTCTGTCAACTTCACAACAGTAAAGAAGCATAATACAAGCTTGACTAAATGTTCTTAAGCAAAACCAGTCCTGCTGTGCTGATTGGAATTGCCTTAAGGATGCAATAAATTCGTCATTAAATGTTTTCAAGCCTCAATAGCTCCAAACTGTCACATGCAGAATTAGTCACTTTTTCACCTAAACCTCCACAAAACTTTGTAATCGACATTTTCAAACCATTTGCCTATTAAGTAAAGTATTTGGTTAAACGTCACCCTGGTCATCTGGACTATGAGTTGCTCAAGAATAGGATCCTATATTCTACAGAACAAAGATCACTTTTTGTACAACTTCCCATCACTTCACACATATTGTCAACTCCAATTGCCTCCTACTTTCTTTGACCAATTTATTCTTAATTACTATCCAGGTATTGTCTTCTAAGAGTAATGCTTAATAATCAGCAAGCATTCAATATATTTGTTGAACTAATTGTTTATATTGAGGTATTGGTGTTAATTTCTTGTGGTAGGCTGAGATGTCAAGATCAATGAGACCGAGACAAACCTCATACTTCTTACTCCCTATAGTCTGCAAATAGTACTTAGTACATCTAGAATGCTCCACATGCCCCAGTAAGCAGACATAGAAATGCTGAGAGTTAGGGTCAAAAAGTCCGGAAAACAAACACTTACAATGTTTCTGTTAGCTCCAGGTGCCTTTGTTAGCAGAGCTCAAAAAGGATGTGATTTTCAAAAATGTACATGTGACAGATAAAAATATTTTCCTATTGTGCCCCTTTATTATCAGATGAGTTTATCTTAACCTTTACTTATTTGTATTTAATGCTCAGCCATAGGATTGAGTGTTCCTGGGAAGAAGGAAAATGTGACATAAAAGGAAGGCTTCTCCAAAGAAAAAGGGGAAGTAGAAGTGCCATTCTTTCTATCCTGAGAATATGTGAAAAGAAGGAAAGAGACACCTAAGGGGAGCTGGTCAGGAATCAATTACTGTTATACTGCCTGTATAGGACTAAACTTCAGTGTAAGGGATTACATTTTAGTATTAAGGGACCTGAAAACATCAGGACAAGTGACATACTTCCAAAGGCATAGCCTGGGTGAAAATATAGCATTCTGTGGGAAGCCTGACATTTGGTTTATTTCCAATTCAAATATAAGACAGGATTACTAGAATGGCACAGAAACAAAGAGATGTCAGATCAATGAGACTGAGACAAATCTCATACCCCTTATTCCCCATAGCCTGCAAATAGTACCTAGTGCATCTAGAATACACCACATGCCACAGTAAGCAGACATAGAAATGCTGAGAGAACCAGTTAACCATGAAACTCTGTGACTGAGAAGAAATGTAAAGAGTGAGATCTTTACAACCGGGAGCAAATAGTGTGGGCTGTGGACTTTAGCCATGGAAACTTGCAAAAGGCCAGGTAAGAGTAGTGTCATTATGTTGGGCCCCAGCATAGTGTGTAGGCTAAACTAACCTGCACATATCAGAGGACATCAAAAATCAGAAAGAAGCCTGCCTATCCAAGGGCCCAGCTCCTTCTCACTGTAGTCAGGTAAGTCACTCTCCAGGGGAGGAGAGAAGGAGGGTAAAAAAGTCTGCAAGACTATTTGCCTCCAACAGACAAAGTTAAAAAGACAGTGTTAGAATGGAAGTTGAATCAGTTTTAACTAAGTGCCTTTTCCTTCTCCAATCTCCTTTCCTTCCCAGTAACCCCACCGTGTAGTGTCTTATGAGAAAAACTCAATCAGTTGTAGAAAATAAAATACCATAATCTAGGATTCTGTAATAATTCTGTGCATTTTTATTTCCATGTTAAACTAAAGTGAGAGTGCTAAACCTCTCAACTCACTAGCAATTGTGCACAGTGCTGCTAAAAAGAGTATTATTCAACGTAAATGTAATCACAAATGTCAAGTTAGGACAGTTTAGGCAATATGAATGTCATTTCCTATGATTAGACACTTAAGTATAATTCTTATAGAGTTGGACTTAAAATTGTTGCTTTTCTTGATTCCTGTTCACCAACAAAGATTATATTTTACATATTGCCTATCCTTGTGTTAGTACTGTGCTTGGTACTCTTTATGAGCTGGTCAAAAAAATAACAAGTCCAGCCATCTGCTGCTTTAAAAGAGGAGGTCTATGTTGCATTTAACCAAGAGTTGTTACAAAGGAATTGCTAAGCATCTTGGGGCCCCAGATGACCACGTGATAGCAAGTATGTCAAGGTACAGAGAAAATGGGCAATACAAACAAAGAGAGCGAGATATTGACTGATTGATTCATTGTCAAGTCTCCATGGAAGCTGAATTTGGAAGTCTTAAATTCAATTCCAGTTGCAAAAACTTCATCCGTAAATGGGGTGCCTTAGACTGCAAATAAATGTATTGAGTTTTGTAGGACAAGCAAAAACTCCATAAGCAAGCCATGATTCAATCTTAGTACTGTAGATTGAATATGTTTAGGGATATTTTCATTTCTTCCTGGTCATCCAATTTCTTGGTGGATAATTGTTTACAGTAGTCTTAAATTTTTTTGTACTTCCATATTATCAGTTGTGATGTTTCCTCTTCTGAGACTTTTTACTTTTTTCTAAGTTAGTATAGCTAATAATTTTATCATTTTAAAAGACAGCACTTCATTTTATTAATCTTTTGCTTTTTAATTTTTTTAACTTCATTTCTGCTCTCACTTTGTTATTTCTTTTTTTCTGCTAAATTGAGACTTAGTTTGTTCTCCTTTTCCTAGTTCTTTGTGGTGTAACATTAGATTATTTGATCTCTTTCTTCTTTATGATGTTAGCATTTATTGCAATAAACTTTCCTCTTAGAACTGCTTTTGCTACATCAGCCAAGTTTTTGGTATGTTGTGTTTCCATTTTCATTTGTTTCAAAATATTACAAATTTTTCTTTAATTTCTCCTTTAACCATATGCTTATTTAGGAGCATATTGTTTAATTTCTACATATTTGTGAATTTTTCAAGATTCTTCATGTGATTGATTTCTACTTTTATGCTATGTGGTTAGAAGAGATACCTCATATGATTTCAATCTAATTAATTCCTTAAGAACTACATTTTGGCTTAGCATATGATTCATCTTGGAAAATGTTCTGTGTGCACTTGAGAAGAATGTGACTGTGTTGCTGGTGGATGGAATGTTCTGTATATGTTTGTCAGGTATGTGTAGTTTAAAGTATACTTTAAGTTCAATGTTTCCAAATTGATATCCTTTCCAGACACACCTTGAAAGCTAGGTATCTGGGTAAGTTCCTTCAAATAATAAAAGACCTATTTTTTTTTTTTAATTGTGAGAGTTTCACTTTTGTTGCCCAGGCTGGAGTGCAGTGGCACGACATCAGCTCACAGCAACTGCCATCTCCTGGGTTCAAGCTATTCTCCTGCCTCAGATACTCAGATAGCTGGGATTACAGGCATGCACCACCACACGTGGCTAATTTTGTATTTTTAGTAGAGATGGGGTTTCTCCATGTTGGTCAAGCTGGTCTCAAACTCTTGACCTCAGGTGATCCCATGCCTCAGCCTCCTAAAGTGCTGGGATTAAAGGAGTGAGCCGCCGTGCCTGGCCTAAAAGACCTAATTCTTTAGAAGCATAGAAAACAAATGAGATATGAAGTAAATTAGAAAATGTAGCTGTCATGTTTTTCCATGCTTGTGTACTACCAATCTGGCTTAAAACTAAATCTTGAAGTGTGGATTATAGAAGCAGGTAGGTAAAAAGATACTTTGGGCTATAGCCCAATTACCTAGGGATAACAAAAGAAAGATTTCAGGTTTCTAAAGGAAGTTTAGCCTTTATCTTGGTGACCTCCCACAGTGTACTGGACATATGTCTCAACATTATCAGAATAGGTGACGAGATAAACTTGAGAAAAGTCTTCTTCTCCAAGACCTTGGAGATATTGTGAAAAGTTTCTATAATTTCTCCCTTTTTGGTTAAAGAATATTCATAGCTATTAAATGAATTGGTTTGTAAACCTGTAGAAGACTAAAGTCAGGACAAAGAGGTAACAATGTCCATGGACTTCCTGACTATACGTATATGGGTAGATATGGGCTTCAGCAATGAGTCCTGGTAAAATGTCCTCAAAGGCCAGATGAGAATAGCCACCATTTGATGAAAAGCAATCAAGACTGGCCATTTAATTCAGCAGCAGCAACGACCAAAGTGATCTCAAAGCCCTTACTCTATCATTTTAAATATTTGTCCATCTCTCTTCACATCCAGATACCCTTTCAAAGAGAAATGGTTTGGGAGGATGATGGTAAGATATCTGAAAAACAAGCTTTCACCTCAAAGAGAATGAGTTATCTTAAAAAGACCACTTTAAGGAAAAGAGACTGAGGTACAATTAATTGGTCAATGTAAAACTGTTTCCATTGTTTTCCTAAATATCCCATATATTGAGAACTTAGGAAGAAGACTACATAAGTAATAAAAATAAACTAAAAGCTACAATTTCTTTATCTCTGGCTTTGTTTCAGTAAGTTGTGACTTCTATATAATTAAAGGTCTGATATCAGATATTGTCTAAGAACACAAAAGGAACTCTGAGGTATGGCAGGTTTCACTGCTTGTAAGCACAGCTGATATCCACTCACATTCAGCAGGGCTAGGGAACTTCCATCTCTTTGTCAGCATAAACATTCTATCAAAGGAGTAGGCCTAGTGTAGATCACTTAGGTAATTAATTTAGATAAAATTTTATGACATTAAAGAAACTTTCCATAATCTTATATACACAGGTATTTTAGACTCAAATTTAGTCTAGCTATCATTACTTTAACTCTATAACAAGTCTTCATTTATTCAGCAAAACTGTGTTGAATCTGTATTATATATAGAATTATTGAAAAACATCTCTTTCATTCCTTTCAATCAAAAGATGACTAGATCTTTGGAGAATTACAAAATATTATAGGGCAGGAGCTCTCCCACATGAAAGCAGAAAGCCGGGACTAACTTCAGTGAGTCTTCCACTTTAGGAATGGGTACCTTCACACACCTGTGCTTTGATAGTCCTAGAAATGCTCCCTTGTCGGCAATTAACATCTGTTAGTTTTTCATGTCTTAAGAACAACACTCACTAGACTGAGACAATACACTCATTTTTTTTCCAACTTTCTATTCCCCATTATGGAAACATTAAAAAAAGACTTCATTTAAGACTTGAACTCCTAACACACACACACACACACACACACACACACACACACAATATATGTATAAAATTTTATACATAAAATTTAAATATAATATATATGTGTGTGTGTGTGTGTGTAATTATACTTCCTTCACAATATTACATGGAAAGCAGGTAGTTTTGATAGTACTGTACAATTCTTCCCAGAAATAAGAAAAAGAATATGTAATGGCCATAAATTCTCCACCAAAGCTAACAACTCTAAGGGATACTTTTCTTTCTGACTTTAAAATCTCGATTACATTTAAGAGCATATTCTTCTGTATCCCAAATAGAATAACAGAAAAGTGTGCTTGGCCATCACAGATTTTTACAATGTCTGCTCTGAGGAAGTTAGTAAGGAAGTCAAATGTCATGCTGACCCCAACTCCCATTGACTTGTCTATCTCTCAGTTGTTCTACAGGGGCTAGGATAAAAGCTGTGAGAAAGAAATCCCTGTGGATACACTCTTACCCCAACTTCCAGCTAATATGCCTCATTAGTTCAGGGCTAACAGCTGTAACCCTATAGAGTCTCATCTCTAGAATACACCAAGAAATAATGTAGGCAAAGTTACATAGAGAATAATGGTAGTATAAAATCTAGTTATTGACTTTGTATATTGCATTTTTTTTTTACTTATCAGAGCCTCAAAGAATCACCCATACTAAAGATAAAATGCATCCCTGAGTTTGTAACTACATTTTTAATTTAGAGTAAGCAAGTAAAGAAAATCACTTATCAAAAGTAAAACCATCTCTAAACTCAAGAAAATCTATATATCATCAGCAAAGACCAATTATATGCAAATACATAATTACTTACCCACAGTAGTTGCTAAATAAATGCTTATTAGATAAATAAAATAAAAGTAAAATAATTATAATAAATTTCCATATATATGTTGCAATTTGAAAATCCATATGTAAACAGGCTATTCTAAATTATAAGCATGGTCTTTAAAAGTATATATTAAAATATCATGCCATTACATTTGAAATATAATGTATGCAAAGTGTCTCAAAGTACTATACACACCCTGCTGGTAAGATTTGAGATGATTATAGCTAGTACATCTAAGTTTTTTATTTCATTAATTTTCTGTATATGACGTGTAACAGAAAAAACATAATCAGCCTGTTAAACTTTATGATTTCTGATATAATATTGTTTAGGCAAAAGCTAACCAGCTTTCAGAGTGAAATCCAAAAGTGTTACAAAGAAAATATTTTATTTATACATAATATAAATGAAAATATTAGCAGACATCATTTCCAAAAACTTCCAAAGAGTATATATATTAAATGCCAAATAAAACATAAACATGTTATATTTTTAGCAATATCAGATTCTTCTTCCTGCCAGCTTACAGATATATGAACCATGCTTAGATGTTAGAGAAGAATAAAAAAAGGAGTATGAATAAACATTTCAACTTGGATCTACTGATTTTTTTCCAGAATTGTAAGACATGATTAGATATAGACATTGTCAATTACTTTTTATGGAGCTACCACATTCAGTAATGAACTCAGCTGTTATGCTCAATACTCCTTGAATATTGTCACACTTAAATTCTGGGAGACTAACACACCTTTGAGGATGAGAGAAACTTAATATGTAGAACATTCACAGACCTAGAACTATGTGACCCTCCCTTTGACTAATTCTGATTTATACCCTTTACCTGTAATGAAACTATAATCATAGATATAGTGGTTAGTTGCGTTCTGTGAGTCATTTTAGCAAATTATCAAACATGAGGGTGGTTTGAAATTTTGAACCTTTGAACTTATACCTGGTGTCTTAGGTGAGGTCAGTCTTGCAGAAGACTATGCCCTAAGCCTTGATTTTGGCAAACTCATTGGAACACTCACAACTCAAGGGCTTGTTTTGGGCTGCTTCTCTGGTTTTGGACACAAAACTAACTTCTGTTGAATATCTTCTCTAGACAAACATTCAGGGGCTAATATGTCTTATTGTTAAAAGAACTCAAATGTCTCTCTCATACACTAATAAAAGTTACATTATCTTCTGTGAACTGGCCTGAAAATGTGCCACATAATTTAAACTTAATGAATACTTTGTCACTGATAATACTTAGCAATGATTGCTTTGTCAATATGATTAATTAAATGCATATAACCTGTGAAAAAATTTATTTTTTTTCCCATCAGCAAAGACAATTCTTAGAAAATTCAGAGACCTCTCCAAGAGTCAAACACAACACTTCTGGTACAAATAGGAATAAAAAAAAAATTTAGAAGGTTAATTCTAAATGTAGCAATACAGAAAAAAAATCATAAGCCAGTATTTTAGTTTCTTATATTGCTGAAAGTTGTAAATCTGTGTAATCTGGCACATTCTGTGATAAAGATGCTAGTGTTTTTCACTATGTAGAATCATACTTCATCTGTTATGATAATACATAAATAGTCTGCCTACTTATGCATCATTCATAGAGTGACCTGTAATCTCATGTCTTTGCTGATTGAGTTTGTAATGATGATACACAATGGTTTTCTTGGCAAGAAGTGCTCACATTTCTATGTATATTTGAGATAACATGTGAAGCGTCTATTTATAGCAATGTAAGTAGTGACAGTGTTAATGTTCTGGAACTAATTTACACATTTTTTCCAAAATAATAGAGATTATAATTTAAGAACACTAAAATATTTTCTGCTTTCAAATGATCTACCAGCATTTTTTTTTCATTTCCATAATTTTATTTAATTTCAGTAGGAAAAAAAAATCACATGTTCTTCAAAAGGTCTTTTCTTTGGTACAGCATTTAAATACACAGCATTTTTATATTAATGCATAATTTTAAAATTACCTACATTATCCTAAATAAATTTTCATGCTCTCCCTGTCCTTTGAAAAAGTTATTGTAAAATTGAAAGGTCAGAGCCAACTTCTGAAATGAAATAGGAAATTGGTGAGCTTCTTGCTAACAAAAATGACAATGTCACCAGCCAGCTAAGATATTAAGAGTGAGGAAATCAACATTTCACATGATGTGAAATGTTTTATATCAAAGGCATATTACTCGCAATTCACATTTAAAAGAATTCATTTTTAATACTTCCTAACACCATACATAGAAATTAACTCAAAGCAGATCATAGCTTTAAATGCAAGAATTAAAACTATAAAATTCCTAGGAGAAAATATTTTTGGAGAAAAATGTTCATGGGCTAGGTCATAGAGTTTTTAGATGCAACACCAAAAGCACAACCTTAAAAGAAAAAAAAAATAGGACTTCATCAAATTAAAACTTTTGTGCTGCAAAGGACACTAGCAAGAAAATGAAAAGACAGCCCATAGGTAGCTCAACCAAAGTAAAAATGGGCAAAGGATTTGAATAGATATTTCTTAGAAGAAGACATACAAATGGCTACTAAGAACAAAATAAGATACTTAACATCATGAGTGGCAGATACACTTTCACACTCACCAGGATGTCTAAATTTAAGACAATAGCAAAGATTGACGAGAATGTGGAGAAACTGGATCCCTCATCCTTTACTGGTAGAAATGCAAAGTGCTTCAGTCATTTTGGAAAATAGTTTGGCAGGTCTTCAAGTCTTAATAATGGTCACCATATGACCTAACAATTCCACTCCTATGTATATACCCAAGATAAATAAAAACATGCCCATAACATTTTGCTCATGAATCATCATAGCAGCATTATTCATGCAGTCACAAAGTAAAAGATGACATCTCCATCAGCAGACAGGAATGAATAAACAAAGTATCGTATACTCATATAATGAAATATTATTCAGAAATAAGAAGAATCAAGAATTTATGCATGGAACAACACAGGAAAACCTTGAAAACATTTACACTAAGTGAAAGAAGTCAGTCACAAAAGATTACATAGTATGTGATTCCATTTATGTGAAATGTCTAGAACAGGCAAATCTAGGACAGAAAGATCAGAAGAAGTTGCCTGGGGCTGAGGTGGGAAGGTGGCAGCAGAGAAGGAATGGGGAATGGCTGCTAATGGGTATGGAGTTTTTGGAGAGAGGGTAATAAAATGCTTTGAAAACTCGATTGTGGTGATGGTTGCAGATCCTGCAAATATATTAAACAAAACTGAAATGTACATAGAAATAAGGAAATTTTATGCTGTGTGTGAAGTATCTCATTTTTAAAAAATGAATGACTACACAGTAGTAAATATTTTCTATTCTCTGGCAAATAAATTTTTCTTAATAAATCTTAAAACTATAACTTCCGCAATCTTAAAAGAACCTCGATATCTTAAAAAAATGTTTTGGCAGCATGTCAAAGAGACTCAAAGTTTGTAGCTGTAAGTAACAGTGAACACAACTCCAAAAAGCTTAGCCAACAAAAGAATTTATAATCCTGCATAAGCAGAAATCTAGACTAGCGCAGTATTTAAGGTTGATTAGTGATATTTTCATTTGAATCCCAAAGTACCTTCCGTTTCATCCAGTCTGTCGTTGTTAACATGTTGTCTTTAGTTTAGCTTCTCTCCTAACCCTAGACAGGTGCTAAAATCTCATGTACCCACATGCTCACATGTCAAAGACAAGTTGAAAAAAAGGGATTTCTTAAAAGACTCTTTATAAAACTTTATAAACCTCAAACAAACCCTTCCTAGAGCCTTCTGGTAGACTTCCTGCCCTCACAATAATTGTCTATAACGGCATTACATGGCTCATCAGGGTGGATTTTGTTTAGTGTAGGGGTGTACACTGAACAAAATTCACTCTCTTGGGCTGTAGAGGGGGCTGCCCCTTTCCAGAACATGAAGGGTGGAAATCAAAGAAACCCAGAGAATTCATTAGCTCAAGAAAAGTGAATAGCTGTTAATTATAATAGGGAAGAATGATTATCTGCTATATAAAATCATTTCATTCTTTATTCTATCTATTAAAAGTTACCTTATTTTAGTTTCTTCCCACCTGGATCTATTGATTTCTAAAAGTATAGTATATTTGCCTTATGCAGGAAACTATGTCCACTATCTCTAGCCATTCACTCCTGTAAAGTATTTTCTCTATTCTCTAATGACAGCAAGTGGTTTTATGATTGTTCTTAAACTAAATAAAAAATGACTTAGAAATTATGGTAGTAAGTTAAAACCACTTTATCCAACTGCAAAGTTTTGCAGTCAGGAGACCAATGTAAACAACGAATAATAAAAATAAGGCAATTAAGAAAAGGAGAAGAGGAAATAGAAAAAATGAAGGCGATAAAAGAAAAGAAAGGAGGTAGAAGGAATAGAACAATCCACAGAGAAGACGATCAAATGGTAGGTCTACTTTTCATTCTTTAAGGAACACTGTGTTCCATGGTGGTTGTACTAGTTTACATTCCCACCACTAGTGTAGAAGGGTTCCATGTTTACCACATCCAGGCCAACATGTGTTATTTTTCGATTTTGTTTTTTATTATGGCCATACTTGTAAGGTGGTATTGCATTGTGGTTTTCATTTGCATTTCCTGATCATTAGTGATGTTGAGCATTTTTTCATGTGTTTGTTGGCCATTTGTGTATTTTCTTTTGAGGATTGTCTATTGGACCGCTTTTTGATGGAACTTTTTTTTCTCGTTGATTTGTTTAAGTTTGTTGTAGAATCTGGAGATTAGCTCTTTGTCAGATGTATAGATTGTGACAATAATTTTCCCCACTCTGTGGTTGTCTATTTACTCTGCTGTCTGTTCCTTTTGCTGTGCAAAAGCTATTTCATTTAATTAACTCCCAGCAATTTATTTGTTTTTATTACATTTACTTTTGGGTTCTTGATCATGAAATCCTTGCCTAAGCCAATGTTTAGAAGGATTTTTCCAATGTTATCCTCTTGAATTTTTATAAATTCAGATTTTAGATTTAAGTGCTTAATCCTTCTTGAGTTGATATTTGTATAAGGTGAGAGATGTGGATCCAATTTCATTCCCCTACATGTGGCTAGCTGATTATCCCAGCACCATTTTTTGAAAAGCATGTTCTTTTCTCACTTTGTGGTTGTTTTTTTTTTCTTTGTCAAAGTTCAGTTGGCCATAAGTATTTGGCTTTATTTCTGGGTTCTCTATTCTGTTCATTTGTCTATGTGCCTATTTTTATATCAGCATCATGCTGTATATGGCCATATAATATAGTTTGAAATCAGGTACTGTGATGCTTCCAGATTTGTTCTTTTTGCTTAGTCTTGCTTTAGCTATGCAGGCTTTTTTGTTCTATATGAATTATAGAATTGTTTTTTCCAATTCTGTGAAGAATGATGGTGGTATTTTGATGGGAATTACACTGAATTTGTTGATCAATTTTGGCATTAATCTTTCTGATAGTGCTATCTATAAATATTGGAAATGAGCAAATAAATGAGTGGCAAATTTTTGGAGTCAACTTTCACATTTTTGGGATGAAAATTTACAGATAAGCCAAAGAAGAAGGCTGGAGTGATTTATGTGATGATGGATTACAGTTGAGGACATCAGTATGAACTCATGTTTAATTTCATAAAGATACAAGTAGTTATATAAAACAATATTTATAGACATGTCTATATTCGTGGGTTATTAATACATATGTTACCCATCTCTGCCAGCTGAGAGGGCCTAAAAACAGTGACACCGGGTAGGAATAAGCAGAATTGTGCTCAGATCTAGAGTCTAATACTGTTCTACAATAAAATAAGCCAAGGCTCCTTCGAGAAATGTCTGATTCAAAACTTGGGCAGAAAATATAACAGATGAACTGGAAAAATCTTGTTGTGAGAAAAAGTATTCATACACTCACAAACACACACATGCATACACAATTATGGAGTTGTAGCAAAAGGACACAGGAGTCAATTGAAAGATCTGCTGAAGGCCCCCACTAAAACAAGTAAAGCAAAGGAAAAGAAAAAAATAATAAAATAATATTGAGTTATAACCCAAAATATAAAATAAATATGTGTAAATACTGACAAAAATTCAATTAAAAAAATGGAAACAAGGATACATGTAACCCCTGTGCAGAAGAATTCCAAATAGCTAATGAAGACACTGTGTATCAAATGGTGAGAGCATAACTCCTCATTTCTTAAATCTAGGCTGCATATAGTAATTCCTTCAAAAAATACAGTATAAAATTGGGGATGAGTAGAGTAATATGACTCTGGAAAATTGCAGTGAAAAAACCTGGAAAATGATACCTGAGCCAGGTGATCAAGGTCAGTATCAGCAATAATACAGTGATAGTAGATACTCAAGATTATGAAAATGACACTTTATGACTACAATATTTATCTGTAAAATCTACAACAGTAGACTAATCATAAGGGAAAAGAGTAAAATTCCAATAAATGGCACCACACAAAAATACCTCATTGTCAGTTTTCATATATCTTTCATCTATTTTTTTTTTTTTCCTTGAGATGGAGTTTCACTCTCGTTGCCCAGGCTAGAGTACAATGGTGCAATCTCGGCTGACAGCAGCTTCTGCTGCCCGGGTTCACGTGATTCTTCTGCCTCAGCCTCCTGAGTAGCTGGGATTATAGGCATGCGTCACCATACCTGGCTAATTTTTTATTTTTAGTAGAGATGAGGTGTCTCCATGTTATTCAGGCTGATCTCGAACTCCCAATCTCAGGTGATCTGCCTGCCTCAGCCTCCCAAAGTGCTGGGATTAGAGACATGAGCCACCTCACCCAGCCTCTTTCATCTCTTTTTATCTGAAACAGTACCTTAGTTTTCTTGTTTTTCATGAAGTTGATATTTTTGAAAGGTTCCATTTATTTTATTGACTGTTCCTTAAATTGGGTTTGCTTGATGTTTTCTCATAGATTCATGTTACAAGTTTCTCTAAGAGATACTACAGAAATAATAATTTTTTTCAAGTGCACCATATTCACAGGCAAATGTCTTCTTTGTTCCTTTATCTGTGAGGTTAAATTTGATCACTTAGATAGTATTTGCCAGATTTCTTTTTCACTGTAAAGTTAATCTTTTTCTCTTTGTATTTAGTAAATATCTTATGTGGAAGTAACGTTACGATGCTATAAACGTTCTGCTTCTAATTAAAATTTTATCCACTATTTTTAACATCCATTGATGGTTATTACCTGAAACAGCTATTAATGTGATGGTTACCAAATGGTAAGTTTAAAAGATTTCGTCAGCCCTTCTATAGCTTTTAATCTGCAGTCCATGTACCCCTGATTTAAGCAGGTTAAAATAACAGAATAGTTGATATATGGAGATAATTCACTTATCCAAGGTTTTAAAAAGTATTTTAAGATAGAGTAGAAATATGTATGTTAATTTAAAAAAATAGCATCTGTAGGAACATACAAAAAGTTATTTTCAATATAATAATTTAAACATTTTCTACATATTGTTTAGATCATTAGCATATTTTTGATGTTGACTAAATAAATGTTTTAAGTCATTTTTTAACTTTTCTCTAATCAAGATTCACTCTTCTGTCACAAAATACAATTACAATGTGAATAGAAATCATTTTGCAATATGACTCCAAGCAAATTATGAATTTGTTTGTAAGCAGTGGAATGGAACAAGTTGAAAAGTAAATCAATATACTCAAATTTACTTCAGTAGCATTTTACAGCATTTGCCAAACAGTGTATCATATGATAAAGTGAATCTCTATACAACCTGAGAGAATTAACTCCCAGAATGCAATGATATTATCTTTTTTTTTGTATTAAATAGAAATACTTATATTACATTGCTCATATAATGGAATGGGCTTAGTCTATTTAATGTATGTCTTTATAAACAGCTTATTGTTGAAGCAATATAATGTTTTAAGATAAAAGAAACCATACAAGCATTTAAAAAGTGGAAGTATATCACATCTTGGCCTTTTGGCTAAGATCAAGTATAAAAAATGGAAATATGGCTAAATTATAAGGAAAAACGGGAACAGCCTTAAAGAAATTGTATTAAAGTTGTACCTGAAAAGAGAACTATGACCAATCATGCCAATTTCTCAGAGAATATCTTTCTATAATACTGACATAAATGAAAGACAACTGGAGTCCAATGGCCTTTGGTTTTGTTCATATAGTCAACATATAAAAACCGAAGGCTATTGCACTAATTCTAGAACAAAGAGTCAATTTGAATTATACCACCCCATATTTCATTTAGATGATACCATACATGATCATCTGCCAAATGTTCTCAGGAATGCTTCTGCTTTCTAATATGTCCTTGTCTGGGCGATTGCCTTCTCAATATCTGGGTATTTGAAGGTAACAATCATCTACTGCTTTACTGAAGGTATTACATGAGGACGAAGGAAGTGGTGAAACGCAGGTGGAGCAACAGATTTTCACCCAGTAATTGTTTCCATCCAGAGAGTTTTTGAGCCTACTGGCAGAAGAAACCTCTCTCTTTGTACTTGGAATGGTATTAATGTAATTTTTCCCCTCTCTTCTTGCCTATTTTAATCTATCTTTCACACCGCTAGACAAGATTCTAGAATTTTAAAATCTTAAAGAATTCAATCCTTTCCTACAATTATAGGTGAAAATTTTAGATTTCTTATTGTAGAATTTTCAAATCTTAATAAGCTAATTTTTAAATGCGTCTACAAACATTATCTGTTATATTCACTTTTTACTATTTCTCATTATTCTTCAGTTTTTAAATTTGCACATCAAATTTTAAAACCAGGGTAATTAATGATTAATAGAAAATTCAAATTCATTGTAAATGAAATCAGACCTGAGTGGGGAAAGGTACTGTAATCTTTTTGTGAATCTAACAGCATATTTACTTGACTCTTCTAAAAACATCTAAATTCGTCATGGCTTTTTTTTTTTTTTTTAACCTATTCCACCCCTTGAAAACCTCCAAAGTATCTATATTCTCTATCCCAATTTTTAACTGCTACATATTTCTGTAATGTCATATTCTGTAATGTGAATACATAATACATAGTTACATTATCAGTACTGCTCCTAAGTAAATCATTAGCTTTAGAAGGATGTATTATTTTTGCTACATAGCAAACAGAATTCTGCTGAATAGGCAGGATATGGTGGCTCACACCTGTAATCCCATCACTTTGGGAGGCCGAGGTGGGCAGATCTCTTGAGGTCAGGAGTTGGAGACCAGCCTGGCCAACATGATGAAACCCCATCTTTCCTTAAAATACTAAAATTAGCTGGGCATGGTGGCACATGCCTGTAATCCCAGCTACTCAGGAGGCTGAGGCAGGAGAATTGCTTGAACCATGGAGTCAGAGGTCACAGTGAGCCAAGATTACACCATGGCACTGCAGCCTGGGGATAGAGGGAAACTCCATCTCAAAAAAAAAAAAAAAAAAAAAAAAAAGAGAAATAAGGAAAGAAAAGAAAAACATTCTGCTGAATAAACGGGAATACAGAGCAAGTATAGATGGTAATTGCTGCTATTACATGAGTTCTCACATCATTTTGATAATTAAGTTTCATGTCAATTCTATGATGTAGGTATTATTGTAGCCAATTTACAGATGTGGAATCTGAAGCTTGAAGTAGTCTTTTTGAAGATGATTCAGCCAGTCACCAAGATGGATAAAAACCAAATGCACTTTTCTTTAACCACAGCCTGTGACTTTTCTACTACACAATACTGTATCTATACCATTACAAAATAAGTGCCTTTTTCTGTATGTTCCCTTTATTTGTTCCATGTGTGTATCTTTGTAACTTAATTCTATGCTCATTAAATAAAAATAATATATATCATATTACTTTTATATTTTGCTTCTTATGGAGAATCAGTATAGTTTCTGGCCATAACAAATGGTAGAAGGGCCTCATATTAAGTCATAATATACTCCAAAATGTCAAAAAGAAGTTTGCATGTTAAAATTTATATATCCAAGAGTGAAAAATGCTGACAATCCCATACATAATAGGACATCGCACATGGCAGAGGATGACATGAACTATATAACTGGCAAACATAAAAATTTTATTAGTTTTAAGACAATGTAAAAATTATAAATTCTTAATCTATATAGAAACTAAGAGCTAAAATTAATTCACTCTGTGAGAAAAATTTGCCACAAATCTTCATGGCAGGATGTGTTCTTTGCCCTGCCCCAATTTTTATGGTATAAATCACTTTAGAAGTCTATTTTAAATCTGCGTTCTATTTAAACAGATTTTGTAAAGTTAAATCATGTGGAGTGACACAAATTCCATTTAGAGCAAAATCTCTTTCAAAACAGCAGTAAACTATTCTACAGAAGATGCAGGGTTTTATAATTTTTTAAAAAAATGTACATTTGTTCAATTACATATAAAGCAATTGTGGATCACCAAAACATGAAAAGTCATAAAACTTACAAAATAAGTTCTTACAAAATAAAGAAATATTGACATTTAAAAGTTGTGTTCAAAAAAGACTTGGGGAGGAAAACTCTCACAGTTGTTACGCCATTTTAATGAAAGCTAGCATCTTAACTGTGATTTTTTTTTTTTTTTTTTTTTTTTTGAGGCGGAGTTTCGCTCTTGTTACCCAGGCTGGAGTGCAATGGCGCAATCTCGGCTCACCACAGCCTCCGCCTCCTGGGCTCAGGCAATTTTCCTGCCTCACCCTCTGAGTAGCTAGGATTACAGGCACGTGCCACCATGCCCAGCTAATTTTTTTGTATTTTTAGTAGAGACGGGGTTTCACCATGTTGACCAGCATGGTCTCGATCTCTTGACCTCGTGATCCACCCGCCTCGGCCTCCCAAAGTGCTGGGATTACAGGCTTGAGCCAACGCGCCCGGCCTTAACTGTGATTTTTAAAAAAATCTTTATTGTAAGTTATTGGGGGGGAAGACAAAAAAAGCTGTGGAAATAGAAAAGTTTTACAAAAAAGAGAGGCCTGTCCATTAAGTGATTAGAAATGGGAAAAGAAATATGCCTCCTTAAGTGAAATCAAAGCCTGCTGAATGCCTGAAAAGGATTTGAAAAGATTTCTTTTTCCCAAAGCTTATTGAGGGCATAACAAGGATTTTCACAATTTAAAAAGAAGACTAAATTAGCATCAAGAAAAAATTAAGACAGTTTTGTCAATTATGTACATGTACACATGACACGTGACATTATTTTAAATTCCATTCCAATTAGTTTATTCTATAAAGAAGGTAACTTAGTGTTGCTAATTGTGTATGGTCACCTTTTGATCTCAAGACAAATTTGGGAAAAGAAGAGGAAGACCTATGCATTGCAAACTACAAAATACTGCTGAGAGAAAGTGAAGAGAACCTAGACAAATAGAGAGATATACTGTGTCCCTGGTTCAGACAACTGAATAATGTTAAGATGTCAGTACTTCAAAGCTGATCTATTGAGTTAACAGGATCCCAATCAAAATCCCAGCTTCTTGGTAGAAATTGATAAGCTGACTCTAAACTTTATATAAAAATGAAAGGATCTAAAAATTTGAAGACAACAGTGATAAAGAAAAAAGTTGGTGGATTTATACTACCTGATTACACAAATTATTTTAAAACAACAATCTTGTATGGTATTGGCATCAAGACAGACAATAAAATAGAAAATGAAGTCTAAAATAAACTGACACATCTATGATTAATTGATTTCTAAAACATGTAAAAACAATTTAATAGAAAAAAATTATTTCATTAGCCGGGCATAGTGGTACATGGCTGTAATCCCAGCTACATGGGAGGCTGAGGTAGGAGAATTGTTTGAACCCAGGAGGCGGAGGCTGCAGTGAACCAAGATTGTGCCACTGCACTCCAGCCTGGGTGACAGAGCAAGATCCTGTCTCAAAAATAAATAAATTAAAATATAAAAAATAAAAAGCTTTTCTAGTTTATTACTTTCACTATAAAATTTTGCTTTATTAAAAAGCTAATAAATAGTTATTAATCACAAAAAATAAAAATAAATTTAAAAAATCATTTCAAAAAATGTTACTGGAACAATTCAATATCCATATTAAAACCAAAATTATGTCCCATGAATTAAAATAATTAACCCAAAATGAATCATAGACCTAAATGTAAAAAGTAAAACTGTAAAATTTCTTGAAGAAAGCATTGGTAAAAACCTTTGAGACATTGAATTAGGTAAAGATTTCTCAGCTATAACAGCAAAAGCATGATTCATTTTTTAAAAATGATAGCACTTCATCAAAATTAAGAATATCTTCTCTTTCAAAAGCACTATTAAGAAAATAAAAGTAAAGGCCAAACTGGGGAAATACAGTCATAAATAACATTATCTGAAAAAGTACTTGTATTCAGAATACATTTTTTTAACACTCAAAATATAAGTACAAACAAGTCTATTAAAAAATTGGCAAAATGTGTAGTGGATCATGCCTGTAATCCCAGCACTTTAGGAGGCCAAGGCAGGTGGATCATGAGGTCAGGAGATTGAGACCATCCTCTCCAACATGGTGAAACCCTGTCTCTACTAAAATACGAAAAATTAGCTGGGCATGGTGGCGTGCACCTGTAGTCCCAGCTGCTTAGGAGGCTGAGGCAGGGAAATCGCTTGAACCTGGGAGGTGGTGGTTGCAGTGAGCCCAGATTGCACCCCTGCACTCCAGCCTGGTGACAAAGCAAGACAGCAAGACTCCAACTCAAAAAAAACATATATATATATACGCACACACACACACATATGCACAAAATATTTCAACAGATACTTCACCAAAATAGCTACAGTAACCACATAAAAATGATTTTAATATCATTAGTCATTAGTTACATATAAATTAAAACCATAATAAGATACCACTACACATCTTTCTGAATGGTCACAATTATCAAGAAAGCATACCAAGTGTTGGTGAGAATGTAGAACAGCTGAAGCTCTCAAACACTGCTTCTTGGAAATCTAAAATGCTGCAATCACTTTCGGAAAAAATTTAGCTTTTTTATTTCAAAGTTAAATGTGGTTTATGTCCCAGATATTTTACTCATAGATACATATACCTAAAAATAAATGAAAAACTATCTTCATACCAACGATTATACATGAACGTTCATATGGCCTTACATGCTATTGCTCAAAACTGGATATAACCCAAATGTCCAAAAACAGCTGAATCAATAAATGGATTATGGCATATTCTTAAAAGGGAATACTATCAGCTATAAACGGAATGAACTAAGGATGCATGCAGCAATGTAGAGGACTTTCAAAATAATAATGCTGGGTGAAAAAGGCAGACAAAAGATGGTGCATACTGTAGGATTTAATTCATATAAATTTACAGAAAATATAAAGTAATCTATAATGACAAAAAGCTGTACAGTGATTATCTTTGGTAAGCTGAATGTAATGATGTGATTACAAAGCACAAGGAAACTTTGCCATAACAGATATGTTGATTATCTTGATATAGTGATGGCTTCATGAGCATACAACTAGAGCAAACGTACCAAATTGCGTACTTTAAATATGGGCAGTTTGTCATATGTCAATTATACATCAATTAAGTTGTATAATTAAGTTGTTTATATATATATATATAAACAAGAGTAGAGACATACCTTTTGATTTCATAACTATGTATATATATATATATATATAAAGGTATGTCTCTGCTCTTGTTTATATGTATACATATGTACATATATATGTGTATATACATATATATAAAAACAAGAGTAGAGACATACCTTTATACACACACACACACACACACACACACACACACACACACACACGTATATATTCATTTTAATTTAAAAGGCCAAAATGTGTAGAATTGCCCACTTGTCTGACTTTTTTCTCTATTAAATAAAAATAACTACTACTTACTCATACTTTTCTATTTATGTTGTTCATCTGGTGTCAAAGTTTACATGAAACTAGAAATGGTAAATTCTACATTACAGAGTACAGTAAATCAAGTATTATGCTCTCCAATTATACTGTAATGACAAAATCATAAGTGTAGAAGTTATGACTATCTCAATGCCTCTGCCCTTGTTTGTTCTCATAGCTTTCTCTCCCGTAGTAGAAAAAATGATGTAAGAACTTTAAGCAAACCTCTCACTCCTATGAAATTCAAATTTGAATCCAAAAATTTTTAAAAGATGGTCCCTTAAAATGCTGCAGGCCACATATATAAACAAAGCATAGCTGGGACTTGTGAAACATACCATAGAATGTCTATTCCACAAGACTCTTAAATTTGAAAAATGTACATGAGCTGTGTAATAAAAACTTTTCACTTCCTAAATACCATGGCTTCAGATTTCTTCTTTTCTGAAAATACTAAGTACATTTTGTTAATATATGTCTAAAGGGGAATGCTAGAATACCAGACAGGTAAATTGAAGCCTATTATGGTCATCTACTTATGTATTTGCAAAAGCATCATAGCTGTTATAAAACAAATAAATTTCTCTTAGGAAATTAATTTTTAAAATGGAGAATCACTTTTTAGGGAAGCTATGCTGTATTGATTTACATTGTTAATATACTTAATTCTACAACTATAGATTTTATGTAGTAATCAAGACACACATGGAATTTTCATTTTAACAATAAAATCTCCTAAGGCAACAGTATTCAGAAATAAAGACAATTACAGAAAGCCCATTTTACTCCTCTCCATTGACTAAATTCCTCTTCTCATCAAATCAGCCATCCCTTAAAATAAGAAAAGTAAAAGAAATTTATAAACTGAGCATGACATTATAGAAGATAAATAGTAGGAAAACATGTAATTACCAGAGCAGCACATCATAACCTTTTCCACATCATAGCACACATAGGAAAAGATAATATTTGTAGGGCACACTGCAGTGAGTTGAGAATGATTATGGCTAGAGGGAATTCTACCAATTTCAGCCTCCTAAGACCCAATCAGGCCATGTCAAGGGCAACAGGGAGCAAAATCTCAGACATATCCATCACTCATTTGTGGTACACCTACTATGTACCACAGCGACTAAGTGAGAGGATTTCTATGCTCATCCACAACAGAAAAATGGAAAAAGGAATATTGAATTTTCCATATCTTACATCTTAGAATAAGTAGATTGATTTTCCCCAGGATTCCCCAATACTTGTGAGCCATATGCTAATATTACTTCCAACAGATCTCATATTTATTATAAATAATTATATTCCCAAAAAGGCACTATGTGTTAAAAATGTATAAATTAAGTGTATTTTTCCCATTACACCTATTTTACCAGAGACTTTAATGTATTGTGATCAAGATCAAAGCCTCTAATAATTCAGTACAATGCCACAGCAACCCCCATTTATCTTTGTTTAAAATGGTTGTAAATCAATTAGACAAGACAGTATATAACTAATACCATGAAATCACACATAATATGTATGTGCCTCTATAATTCCTCAGTTTTAATATCAGAAATTGGATAAACCTGCTTTGGGAAGCAAATAATACTGGCCACAATTACCCTTTTAGCCAAAGCAACCAAAGAAAAAATATATTAAACAACGGTTATCAAGATACATCAGTGATTCCCAGATAAATAGAAAATAGTCCCCATGACTGTCCAAGTTTGCTGCCTGGCGAGCATATCGTAATCATAGGACAAGGAAGAAGAACTCTGGGCAGTAATCTCCCTCAGATGAGCAGATGGATCTGAAAGTCTAAAGAGGCCAAGGTGGCCAAAATTCATGAGTAGGGTACCAAAAAGATAGAGTTACAAAGACAAAGTAGTCTAGGCATCTACAGAAGATCAGCACAGGCATATGAAGAAGCAGCCTAACATCTAAGAAAGAACCACCTGAAAGTATTAAGGAATAAATCCCCTAGCCAGTGTGAAAAAAACCTCATAATTCAGGTGTATCAAGTGAAGGACTCAGTACCGCTTCAAAATTAGCCCCACATAAAGCTTTGTTCTGGCCTCACCTAACAAAACTTAAAAGCAAGACCCCAAATGATCAAAATGTTTCCAAGTAACTTAACTGCATCACATAACAAAGCCCAGATATATTTATAGAAATACAAACACATCCAGCACCTAAGAAGATAAAATCTACAAAGTCTGGCATCCAATAAAAAAATTAATCGCCATGCAAATAAACAAAATCTGACCCATAATGAGAAGAAAAACCAAGCAGGCAAAATCAGCCCAATTTACAGACTGACCATCATCAAAAAACTTCTGCTATTCAGAAAAACATTGCTACAAGAATGAAAAACAAGGTATAGACTAGGAAAAACATTTCCAAGCTATATATCTGATAAAGAATTTCTATCTATAATGCACAAAAAACTCTCAAAGCACAATAATAACACAAATTAAAAATGGCCAAAATATTAAAGCACATACATAAGTAGATAATGAATCACAAACCCATGTGAAAATAACCACACTATCATTATTAATTAGGGAAATGTGAATTGAAACTACAATAAAATGTCAGTATGTATTAGGCTGGAACTCTCAAACATTGTGAAATGAACAACAGTGCAATGGCTTTAAAATGTTTTGGCAGTTTCTGAAAAAGTGAAACATACACCTAAGATATGATCCAGTCATTCTACTTAGGGCATTTACCCAGGAGAAATAAAGCAACTGTCCACAACAAGACTTGTATATGAATGTTTAAGCACCTGTATTTATAATTGGAGAAACTAGGAATAATCTAAATGCCCATTTGGATAAACAAATTCTGATATAAACATACAATGAAATGCTACTTTTCTGTAAAAGGAACTGATTATGTGGATGATTTTCAAAATTATTATGGTTAGGGAAAGTAGCCAAACAAACAAAAGAAAGCACATATTCTATAATTTCATCTACATAAAATTCTGGCAAATGCCGACTAACCTATAGTGACAGAAAACAGATCAATAGTTATCTGGGATGGGAAAGAACAGAACTGAATTAGAACAAGTGATTATAAAATGTTGAAAGAAAATTTTGGGTGTGATATGTTCAGTATTTTGATTATGGAGATGGTTTTACAGATATGTAAATATGTCAAAGCTTATTAAATTGTACATTTTCTGTAATTGCTATTATTGTATGGCAATTAAACCTCAATACAGCTCTTAAGATTTTTCAAATCAAACCACTAGGAAACATTTATTTCAAGATTTGATTATTACTGTATTAGAAATTGTACTAGAATAAAAACCCTTGTGTTTTCCATACCTTGACTAACTTCTTCCCGGGTCGAAGGAGTGGGTTGTTTGATTGGTGAACTTCAGAGAAGAAAATCGTACTCAGCTCCTTCTGGATTGCTTCTTACCCGATCTGCCTCTCTCAGAGAGTATTCACTCTGGCCTTCCCTGTGCCGTGCAGCAAAAGACCTGGACTGTTAAAAAAAAAAATAACTCATATTATTTGCAATAATATTTGCTCTCATTAATTTATTTAACAAATATTTTCAAGTACTCATTATGTGTCAGACATCGTTCCAAGCTTGAGAGATAGCAGAGATTGTATTCTGCCTTCATTAATCCATTCTAATTGCAAATGTGAATGATTGAATTACTGGACTCAGTACTTCAGCATTTATTTCTACCTTATTTTCCTTCCATTATTTAGAAAAATAAATAGTAATGAAAAAAATTGCATACCATCATTTCTTAGTTCCTCTGACTAGAGCCTTCCATTTGTACTCTTGCCCTGCTCTGTGTCAGTGTTAATGGAAGAGTTGCTCTCAAACTTCCTTGTGAAACCAATTAAGCTTTAAAACACAATTACCATACCTAGAGTACTTGATTCAATAGATCTGGAGTGGAAAGCAAGAATTTGCCTTAACAAGTTCCCAGGTGATACTAATGCTGCTGATCACGGAACCATACCTTGAGAGCCACTGTGATAGCAGCAAGTCTACCCATGCTCCTAAGAATGTAAGGTGAAGCTGAAGCTCATGAAAGAAAACTACATTGAGATACCATCTCACAACAGTTAGAATGACAATCATTACAAAATCTGGAGACAACAGATGCTGGAGAGGATGTGGAGAAATAGGAATGCTTTTACACTGTTGGTGAGAGTGTAAATTAGTTCAACCATTGTGGAAGACAGTGTGGAGATTCCTCAATGACTTACAACTAGAAATACCATTTGACCCAGCAATCCCATTACTGAGCATATACCCAAAGGATTATACATCATTCTACTATAAAGGCACATGCACACGTATGTTCACTGCAGCACTGTTTAGCAAAGACTTGGAACCAACCCAAATGCCCATCGATGATAGACTGGACAAGGAAAATGTGGCACATATATACCATGAAATACTATACACCCATAAAAAAGTATGAGTTTATGTCCTTTGCAGGGACATGGATGAAGCTGGAAACCCTCATTTTTAAAAAACTGACACAAGAACAGAAAATCAAACACTACATATTCTCACTCATAGGTGGGTGATGAACAATGAGAACACATGGACACAGAGAGGGGAACATCACACATCGGGGCCTGTTGGGAGGTGGGGAGATTAGGGGACGGATAGCAGGGGATGGGGGGATTAGGGAGGAATAGCATTAGGAGAAATACCTAATGTAGGTGATGGATTGGGGTGGGGGAGATGGATGCAGTAAAGCACCATGGCATGTGTATACCTATGTAACAATCCTGCAAGATCTGCACATGTGCCCAGAACTTAAAGTATAATTAAAAGAAAAAGGCTTTGATTGCTATCAGAACTGACCCTACTCCTCCAGACCCTCTCCTATTGGAGCACTTTTCTAAAAATACCTTGAGAACTCATGGATTGTATTTTCCCAAAGGGTGGTTAGTTCTTTAAATGTTTACTACCTACGAAGGTCATTATTGCTGAGTCCAACATATTTTTTCTACATCTCTCTTAACAATTTTCAGCTTAGAATATTTCCACCCTCCCTTCTCTTCATTATTAACCAATGATTGTTATGCCATCAGCAAAGTAAAAGATCTTATGGGTGTACATGGTGATAAGATAATATAGAGCTAGACTGAGTTATAAAGATTTTCAGAAAGTACACCAGTAATGAAGGCCATTTGTGTGTACTTCCAGCATGGAAAATAAATGATTGTGCTGTGAAATATTGACATTACCCTAGAATCAAATCATCCTACCTTGGGTGCTGTCTGTATTTATAAATAAGAGTTTTGTTTGAAGATCTAATATCTGAGTGAGATCTGTTTAAGATTAAGAAAGCAAAAGAAGGGTCAGAACCTGACTGAGTGTATGTAGACAGGAGGTTACTTTGCTGTCTCTCACATTAGCCTCAACCACAGACCCAGGGTAACGAGTCAAATATCGCAGTAAGAGAAGCCAAAGACAAGCTGCTATGCTGGTTGAACTGTGATGTAATCGCTAAATTTTCTATTTGAATTTATACTGCAAATCTGTGGCATTCCTTCTTCTTTTAATCCACACGTATCCACCTGGCTTCTCCGGTCCCAGTTGAGAAAGTTTAGCATTGTTCTTAAGCACCTGCCCGTAATTTGCCATAATTCTTCCCAGTGTTCTGAAGTTTGCCATCTGCATTGAATTTTGAGTCTTCTTGTATCGTCTGGGTTTCCCTTAAAATGCATCTATTTCTCATTACCAACTATTTTTTCTCTGGAAAGTAGACAAAACAAAGCAATCATGGTCATGACACACTCATTTACCAACGGAGGACTGGCTGACTGGTGTCGCTATAGCAGAGGTGAACTTTAGTAATCAATATTATATTTTATCAGACATTCCTGCTTGAATTAAGATGACAAGTCTGTCACTTTCAAAATTGCTATATCATGCATTTATCATAATTAAATAAAGCAATTGTCTTTCAAATATACAACTAAGTTTTCATATTGAAATTTGTGTGTGTGTATGTATGTGTGTCCAGGAATCTGTTAGTACTAAACTTAGGTAGCTAAAATGCTTTCTAAAATTCAAAACAATGTGCCATTACTCAATTGGCTAAAAAGAGAAATCTTGTTTCAGGAAGGAATAAAGATAAAACAAAAATATGAATGACAACCTAACTATTCCAAGCTAAGAAATAAGGGGAAAGAAGCATTTTAAACTAAATATAATTCTCTTTCACTCTCTCTCTATATTTACATATGTGTGTGTGCGTGTGTGTGTGTATGATATATACATATATACACAAAAAAAGTATTTGAAACCATCAAGTTTAAATTTATTTTCATATACTTTATAAACTAAAAATTTAAATTACTAATGCTATAAAAATATTTTCTTAATAAAAATATTGATATTACACATGATTTTTTACATTCTAAAAATTCAACCTAACATGTTCAGTTTGCCTAAATTTTCTGATGAAAGGTAGATAGAGATTATTGAACAGTGCTCCAACAACAAAAATTGTAGTAATATAAAGCTTATTTCTGTGTACTAATATATCTTTATAATTTTTTGTGTGTACTAATACATAGGTCTAGGGCAATCTACTAGAATAGTAAATAATGATTAGCCATTTGAATTACCACTGGAATTACCAAATTACTGATTTCTTATTATTAATTTGCCAATAAAGATTTATGAAATACAACTTCCCAATACATAAACACGTTACATAACTTAGGATTGCAAACATCTAGAACAGGCCTGTGTTCATCTGCTAAAATGGATGCTGGCTTTCTAGCAAGCTATTAGCCAATGCTATGCCTCTGCCAGAGTCAGTGCTAGGACCTCCACAAGAGTTAATCTAGGATACAGCTGGCACAATCAGGGACTTTGTGACTTCTTTGTTAATACAGTAAAGGCTAGAGGTAGAAAGCTTCCTGGATTCAAGAAATTTAATTTATTGGATACTACAGTGTTGTTAATGATGAGAGTGTATAGTCCAAATCAAGGTTTGAGAAATCAATTTTTTAAGTTGGAGGTGAATTTTATTTTCATTGTTTTCCCTTCTCCTGGACTGCCACATCTGCAGCCCATTCTCTTGCTATGCTAAGCTTTGTCCTTTTTTAGGTATGTGTTCACTAAGTTGGCAATGCATAAAAGTCTTCCTTACTATTATACTTGTATAGTGGGATTTCCATATAGTTTCCATAAGTTTTCCATACTAAAGAGCTAGAGAAGACCATTAAAAGTCACTGGGGTAAAAGTTTTTCAGGAAAAATTAATGCTTCAAGAGGGACTAGATAATTAGCCTCAAATTCTACTAAATAGACTTCTTGTAGCCTTACCAAAGTTAGTGATGACTAGACATAGATTAGTAATTTGTAATTCTTCTAATTATTCTGTACATTCATCATATTCATAAAGGCATCCTCATATCCAGCCACATAAAGCCAACATAAAAGCCTTTCAAAAAAGACCTTTACATTGCCAAAATATGTGTCAAATTCAGTAAGTACTAATACCAAAATATTTTTTATTAATTAACAAAACATGCTTATTTTTGTATAAACAAGGTAGAAATAATCATAATGTCTTAGTCATCTTATCCTGCCATACAACACACTATATAGACAGAGCGGCTTAAACAATGTGTACTTGTCACAATTCTGGAGGCTGGGAAGTTCCACCGTCTGGGAGCAGGACAATTTGCTGTCTGCTGACATCAGAAGTGTGAGTGTAAGAGGCAATGGTATGCAGAAAATTGATGCTGAAAAATATATTAATATAAATATTAATAGCATAGACAAGAGTTAAAATGTTTAATATTGGGCATAAAATATAGAACTAAAAGTGAAGATAAATAAAATTTCTACTTGCAATATTAGAAAAAATGAAGAGCAAACTCAGAGTAAGCAGAGGAAGAAATAAAAGCTATTACTAAAAAATGAGTTGGAAAATAAAAATAAATTGGGATGGGATTGATGATGCCAAGATATGGTATGTTTAAAAGACTAATAATGAATAAATATTTTCATATTTCATTCAGAAAAATACATATAAAAGTAGAAAATATTTATGAGATTAATAAGATAAAAGAATATTGTGAAATAGCCAATGTCAATTGTCTGAAAATGAAGTGCTCTTCTTTGAATATGTATCCCCTCAAAAGTTTATACCAAAGACAAGTTTGTTCAACATTAGAAAATTTATTAGTATAGTTTATCTTATTTATACATTAAAAGAGAAAAAAGCAAAAAAATCTCTAAATATTTATTTTTAAATACTGAATATAGAATCTGATCACTTTTTAAAGGAAAAATTTTAGTAAACTGTTAATTTAAGAAAACTTATTTAATCTAATTAAGACTACCAGTAAAAGTTCTTAAACCATCATAATACATAAATGATGGAAAGTTAGAAGAATTTTCTTTTTCTTTTATTTATTTTACTTTAAGTGCTGGGATCTTGCAGGATTGTTACATAGGTATACACGTGCCATGGTGGTTTGCTGCCTCTATCCCCCTATCACCTACATTAGGTATTTCTCCTAATGCTATCCATCCCCAATCTCCCGACCTCCTGCTATCACTCCCTTAGTCCCCCCACCCCCCAACAGGCCCCAATGTGTGATGTTCCCCTCCCTATGTCCATGTGTTCTCATTGTTCAACACCCACTTAAGAGTGAGAGGATGTGGTGTTTGGTTTTCTGTTCCTGTGTCAGTTTGCTGAGAATGGTGGTTTCCGGCTTCATCCATGTCCCTGCAAAGGACATGAACTCATCCTTTTTTATGGCTGCATAGTATTCCATGGTGTGCAGTGTCCCAGAGATTCTGGTACATTGTGTCTTCATTCTTGTTGGCTTCAAAGAGCACCTTCATTTCATTATTTATCCAATAGTCACTCAGGAGCAGGTTGTTCAGTTTACATGTAGTTGTGTGGTGTGCATGAGTTTTTTAGTCCTGAGTTCTCATTTGATTGCACTGTGGTCTGAGAGACTGGTTGTTATGATTTATGTTCTTTTGCATTTGCTGAGGAATGATTTACTTTCAATTATGTGGTCAATTTTAAAGTAAGTGGGATGTGTTGCTGAGAAGAATGTATATTCTGTAGATTTGGGGTGGAGAGTTCTGTAGAGGTCTATTAGGTCCCCTTGGTCCAGATCTGAGTTCAAACCCTGGATATCCTTGTTAATTTTCTGTCTTGTTGATCTGTCTAATATTGACAGTGGAGTTTTAAAGTCTCCCACTATTATTGTGTGGGAGTCTAAGTCTCTTTGTAGGTCATTAAGAGCTTGCTTTATGTATCTGGATGCTCCTGTATTGGGTATATATATATTTAGGATAGTTAGCGCTTCCTGTTGCATTGATCCTTTTACCATTATGTAATGCCCTTCTTTGTCTCTTTTGATCTTTGTTGGTTTAAAGTCCGTTTTATCAGACACTAGGATTGCAAATTCTGCTTTTTTTTTTTTTTTTTTTTTTTTTTTTTTTTTTTTTTCTCTCCATTTGCTTGGTAAATCTTCCACCATCCCTTTATTTTGAGGCTATGTGTGCTTTGCATATGAGATTAATCTCTGGAATACAGTACACTCATGGGTCTTGACTTTTTGATTGGGGCATTTTGCTCATTTACATTTAAGGTTAATATTGTTATGTGTTCATTTGATCCTGCCATTTGATACTAGCTGGTTGTTTTGCCCATTAGTTGAGGCAGTTTCTTCATGGTGTCGATGGTCTTTACCACTTGGCATGTTTTTGGAGTGGCTGGTACTGGTTGTTCCTTTATATGTTTAGTGCTTCCTTCAGAAGCTCTTGTAAGGCAGGCCTGGTAGTGACAAATCTCTCAGGAATTGCTTGTCCATAAAGGATTTTAATTCTCCCTCACTTATGAAGCTTAGATTGGCTAGATATTAAATTCTGGGTTGAAAGTTCTTTTCTTTAAGGATGTTGAATATTGGCCCTCACTCTCTTCTGGCTTGTAGAGTTTATGCCGAGAGATCTGCTGTGAGTCTGATGGGCTTTTACAAGCATTTTCTTAAACTAAGTCTAGAATAAATTTATTTCTTTTACTACTTTTGCTCAATATTGTACATGAAGTCCTAATCTACATAAAAGGTAATAAAAGGAAATTAAACATATAAAAATTGAAATAATAAATCATTGGAAGATGATGACATGTATTCCATACAAAAGATAATTCACAGATTAATTACTTAATATGTATAAGGGAGCTAAGCAGTTACCTAAAATAAGATGAAGTTTTAAAATTTTCTATATACCTTTAAGAAACAACTAGAAAATAAGTTTATAAATACAATTTGTAATGAGTATAAAAATGTAAAGCACATATGAAGAAATGAAGATATGTAAGCTTTTTAAGGAAAAATGAAGGAAGTTTATTACACAATATAAGAAAGACCTAAAAAGTAGAGATATACCATGCTGTTGGATAGCTAGGTGAAAAATAATGAAAATGTCTAAATCTCCCCAAATTTATTAACAAAATTTTTTTTTATGAACCTTTGTGAGCTAATTCTAAAATGTACATGAAAGAGCAAAGGAGAGTCAAACAGTCCTAAAAAACCAAATGTCTTATTAAATATTTCACCTTTCTATTATTTTTAAAGGTTTTATTTATCATATCTCAAATTGTATAGAACTAATTTATACTCTACTTGTGCTAGTATCAAATTCTCCTACTTAATATATTGTAATATGCAAATGTTTTATAATAATATCGAATGGTTCTGGTTATTATTAAGTGTATTACTCTAAATAAAATCCAGCATATTTTGATCAATTTAAAAAAAAAATCCATTTGTGTTGAATTGTAGTGATGAAGAATTAATAGATTATTGATAATTGACATTTTTATGATATTAAATCTTTCCTCTTAAATATGAAGTATCCATTTCTATTCAAAATATTTAATGCATTTTAGTAAATTTTAAATATTTCTTTATATGTCTTATACATTTTTCTTATGTAAATTCATAGTTTTTACTCTATTTTAAACTTCTTTTCTCTCCAGAAAAAATTAAAAAAAGATTTTGGCCATTGGAATATTTGCTTTGTTCACAGTCCCCTTATTGAATAGTTTTATTTTTTATCTTCTTGTTTCACTGACTCTCAAGATTTTACTAGGTAGATAAATATATGATCAAGAAATAATAACATTTTACCTCCTCAGCTCTAATTGCTTATTTTTTTTGTACTTGGGAATATATTTTTTAGTACCTTGAAATATCTAATGTTATAGAATGGATGCATCTTTGTGCTAATCCTGATTTTAGTGAGCAAATCTTTTAATTTTCATTATTATCATGCTTCTGCATTTTTGTGGAAATATATTTTTTTCTGCAGTATTAAGTAGGTATACATTTGTTCTTTTTTAAGTTATTTACCAGAAATGAATTTGGCATTTTGTCTAATTTATTCTGAATTTATGAATTATTTCAACAGCTTTCAAGGGGTTTTTCTCACTATTGCATCATAAAGGAAAACACAACTATTTCCTGAGCTTGATTTCTTTCTTACTGATTACACATTTCATAAATTTTTTAGTATGAGGTAAAGTCAGCCTCTATCAGAAAATGTCTTTATTCTGCTTTTATGTTTCACTTGTAATTTAGCTGGTTTAGAATTATAGATAGGTAAATATTTTCTCTCCTTACTTAGAGGACACTCCCTTGTCTTTTGGCATTTATCTTTCCTAATTTGAAATTTACAGTCAGTTTAATGATGATCCCTTCATAAATGGTGTCTCCTTCCTCCATGCATTTAAGATTAACCCTTTTATTTATGTCTTACATATCATGTCAAATTATTTTTCAGAATTTTTAAATTTTTTATTTTAAAATATTTAACTGACAAAGATGGTATACATTAATAAAGATATTTTATATTCAAGGTATTTCTGAGGATTTGATATACACATTATACATTGTATAAATTATTACAATGAAATTAACTAATTAGCACATGCATCATCAGTCATGATGTGCAATAGATACCCAGAACCTGTCCATCTAATAATGTGCCTTTTGATCAGTATCTTCCCATTTTCCGTGTGTTTGTGTGTGTGTATGTATGTGTATGTGTGTGTGTTACATTCTGAGAATTTTCTAAGGTTTATTTTATGAACTTAATTTTTCTTTATCCTGCCTATGTACTGTTTAACCCAGTGAGTGTTTAGTTTTTATAAACTGCATTTTTAAATAAATTATATTTTGGTTAATTTTATATCTGCTTATGGTTTCTTTTATTCAATTTTGTTATTTTCTCTTATTTAATTTTATACCTGCCTTTCTTATTTATCTTAATAATTTTAAATTTTCTTATTTGAGTCTCTTGGGGTGTTGTTTTATCTACAGCTCTTAAGGTGCTTATTCTCTATTCATAGGTACTTGACAACCTTCCTAGTTATAAATTTTCTCCTACAGTTTACATTTTTAATTATGATCTCTTCCTCAGAGGACAGTTTTTTGTTTGTTTGTTTTTGTTTTTTTCTATTGGCATTCAATGTCCTCTGGGTTGTGAAAAATGTTCCCACAGCATTTAACATTTGCTTATGCCCTGTTCATGGTAATTTCACTGGAAGTATTTTGTTTTCATTTTATAGGCTTACAGTTCCCAAGTCATGAAGTACTAAATATTAAAAATTCACATCCCATATTAAAGTCTGATGGCCACCTAGGTTTTTCATTCTTGAGTGTGACATTCTTGTGAGTAGACTGAAAATGCCCTATAAATTCTTTATACATTCACTGTTTAAGATGGGGAGTTTATTTTCCCTTTCTGTGAATCAGGGTTGGTGCTATGGCCTCTTCAGCCAAGAAAATGTAACTGAAATCACCCTGTACCTGTGGTTGGATCAAGGCACAAGAAAGTTTGGAAGCTTCTCCCTGTGAATTTTGGCCACTTCAACATACCATGTAAAAAGTTGGCTATTCTTCTGGAGAGATTGAGTGAGGAGATCACATGGACAGGCAGAGGTCCTGAGGCTGTATGTGTCAGACAGCTATAGACCTAGAGGCAGTGTTCATGTCCTAGGCTCCCATAGTAAAGTTCCAGTTTGTTGGGCGGCCTTAAACAATGGAAATTTACTCCTTCACAGTTTTGGAAATTAAGGCAACATCAGGAAAATATTCTCTCTCAGACTCCAGGTAAAATATTTCTTTCCTTTCCCTAGTTTCTGGCGGTGGCTGTGAAACTTTGACACTCATTCGTCTGCAGTTGCATCACAGCATTCTCTGACTCTGTAGTCACATGACATTCTCCCCATCTCTGTCTCTCCTTATAAAGTTGCCAGTCAGATTGGATTAAGGATCCACCCTACTTCAGTATGACGCGCTCTTAACTAATTACACCTGCAACAACCCAGTTTCCAAGTGAGTCACATTCTGGAGCACTGGAGGTTAGCATTTCAACATGCCATTTTGGGGGACACAATTTAACCCTTCACAGTGTGCTCTCTAAACCTCCAAAATTCATGTCTTTCTAATATACAAATTACACTTATCCCATTGCTGGAAACTTTAACTCATTCCAACACAACTAAGTCCAAAATTTCATCTCAATATTATCAATTCAAAGAGTCCTAAATATCATCACCTGAATCATTAGATAAAAGGGTTCTTTCCTGGATAATCACATCTCTATTCCTGGCTTCTACTGAAAGGGCTGATTGAATCCATGAGTTACATGCTAATCATTTCAGCAAATGGTTGCCCAGTCACTTCCTTGGCTCTGTTGCCAGAGCACACTCTCTGAAGAGGCTAAACATTTCCCAAATTATCAACTGCTGGTTTCCTCTCATGTAACAAACCATTCCCTAATTTCTTCTCACATTTTTCTAAAAACAACAAGAAATCACGTTGCATTTTCATACTTTGCTTGGAAATTTTCTCAGCTAAATATCCAAATGCATTACCTACAAGTTGTACCATCCACCTAACAGAAGAACATAATTCTGCCAAGTCCTCTGCTACTTTGCAAGAATCACTTTTCTTACATTGTCCAATAACATGTCCCTCATTTCCATTTGAAACTTGACCAAAAACACCTTTAACAGTCTTATTTTGCATAACATGTGGCTTGTGATGATCTATGTATTCTTTTCTTTTCCCTTTTTTCTACTTTTTAAAACTTTTTATTTTTATTTTTTTATTTCAATAGGTTTTAGAGGAACAGGTGGTGTTTGGTTACATGAACAAATTTTTTACTGGTGATTCCTGAGATTTGGGTGTACCTATCACCCAAACAGTGTACCCTGTACCCAATGTGTAGTCTTTGTTTTGAGATGGAGTCTCACTCTGTCACCGGGCTGGAGTGCAGTGGTGTAATCTCGGCTCATTGAAACCTCTGCCTCCCGGGTTTAAGTAATTCTCCTGCCTCAGCCTCCTGAGTAGCTGGGATTACAGGTGTGTGCCAGCACATCCAGCTATTTTTTGTAATTTTAGTAGAAACAAGGTTTCACATGTTGGTCAGGCTGGTCTCGAACTCCTGACCTTGTGTTCTGCCTACCATAATCTCCCAAAGTGCTGGGATTACAGGCGTGAGCCACCGTGCCCGGGACCCCCAATGTGTAGTCTTTTGTGCCTCACCACTCTCCATCCTTTCCCCAAGTCCCCAAAGTCCAATGTATCATTCTTATGCCTTTGCAGATCTATGTATTCTTTAAAATGATAGAAGCTTTCTTTACAGCTGTCCTCATTTCTTTATGAGCCCTCACAGGATTCACTTCCTACCAACAATCTCTTCAGGGCAATCTACGTTTTTTACTACCAAGTGCCTCAAAATAATTCCAAGATCCTACCAATTACTTACCTTCAAAGCCACTTTTATATTTTAGTTATCGTTACATTAGTGCCTGTCATTCCAGTGCCAACATCTTTATTAATTTCCTAACACTGCAATGACAAAGTACCATAAACTGGGTGCCTTAACACAACAGAAATTTATTTTTTTGCTGTTCTGGAAACTAGCAGTTTGAAATCAAGGTGTCAGCAGAGCCATGCTCCCTCTGAAACTCTAGAGAATCTTTACTTGTCTGTTTTGCTAAGTGGAGGCCTCAGTCCTTGTGTTCTCTAGCTTGCAGCTGAGAAACTACAATCTTTGCTTCTGTTGGCAGATGGCATTCTCCAGGTGTTTTTCCATATCCACACATTTCCTGCTACTTACTAGGACCTTACCCATCTCAGACTCAAGACCCAAATGTTATTAAAAAGAGATTCTTAATTTAGCCTCTCAGCCTGTGCCCAAAATTTGAAAGAAATCTATGTTGACTACTAAAAGCTGATCAGGTAAAGACCACCAGAAAATATCTGTAGTCTGACAAGATCAGATTTATTGGCTCAATGCAGCAAGGGACAGTAGTCCAGAGGAATTATGGAATGCTACTTGACAAAAGGAAGGAGAGGTGTCCTTTCGTGAGGCTTCGGTTGATTCTGAATAGCCTGGGTGAGAACCGAAGAAAAGTAGGAATCAGTATAAATGGTTGTTATTTCTGAGAAAAGATCAGGATACATGGGGATAAGCTAGGGATTGAGTATTAGAAAGTGGTAGAGGCCAGCTTAGCAACTGAGTATCCCCAGTAATGAATGGGTATAGAAAAATGAATTTGGTGGCATCATTGATAATAAAGCAATCATCACTCAAAGAAGGGGTTTTTTTGGCATTCTCCAGCTGCAATACAACTCGCCTAGGGGAAATATAATGTTTCCTGTTAGCTTTGCAGCTGGCTTTATCTGTGTCTGTTTTCCCAGACTGATTAATTACAGGGCTGCATTCTTTTTTTTTCAGTCTAAGTTGATTTTTCTTTTAGTCTGGAAACATTTTTACTCTTTCATGATCAAAATTCAATATGGTAGGCATTGTTTCGCACCATCCTGAATTTTGTGCAAAGATCACTGCATTTGTTAGTTTCTTCATAGATAATGCTCCTGTAGAGCTGTTTTCGTGGAAGAGTTCTGTTTTGTTTTATCTCTTCTTACTTTTGTTGATTACTTTGGTTGGTTTTGAGGGGAGAGTGAGTTAAGAAATATTATACTCCCCTATACTTCACTAAATGAAGAAATTATTTTAAGCCAGCACAAGTTTATAAAATGTAATCCTAGTAAACATGTATTCACTACAAGATGACTTTGATAGATTGCAACATGATATGATCAGTTAACAACTAAGGTTAAAAATAAAACAAAACCCTAAACTGCGTAATGGTTATTTTGTCAACATATATGTGTAATTTTTGATTAACATATTAGATCATGTCTATATACAAATACCACTTGCTTGTGAAATAATTTAATCAATTAATCAGTTATTTTAATGTAATCTGTGTTTTCCCAGAATAGGTAAACGTTAGTGTACTATTCCCTCACCTAAGAAGAGCCGCTTCGCTCAAGGAAAATTTTAAACAAAAGTGAATATCAAAAGTTATCAATTATAGGGTAATTTCAAGGAGACCCATGCAGATTATTTTCAAGATGTTTGTGCATCACAGAAGAATAAGGTGAAATTTGATTTTATAAAGCACAGTTTAAAAACAATGCAGCGTAATACTTCAATACAAATGCTAGATCAACAGCAATTTAATTGAAAATGGATCATTAAGACTAATGGAAATTATGAATGTTTACAAAAAATTGTATAATTTAAATGCAGATAAAGAAAACCCACATGTCCTTAAAAGTGTAACGAAGTTGCTAGCTGCAATACACTTCCCTTCATTTGTACCTGTGAACTTCATTTTCAGGTACATTCATGAAACAAATATTTTTCAAAATTTAATATAAACTTCTTTGAATTGGCATCTTGTTTCTGGAAAATGCTATGGTTGTCACATGTGTTTTTCACAAAAGCAATTACTGTGAGTACATTTTACAAGGAACAAATATAAAAAGGTATATAGTCACAACGTGATTTGAATATTTACACAAAATTAAAATAGCAGTAGTAACAAGCAAAACAATCCTGTACATTAAACAAAGTTAAAGCCAGCCCATGAAGATACTTAGTGGGGGGGGGAAACGTATGCTCTTAAAAATAGAAGCCTCTCACCACCCAAAAAAAAAAAAAAAAAAAAAAAAAAGCCCACCTTTTAAAAAGAGTTGAGATAAACAGAGAAAAGAGAAGGCATGACCAATAAAAGGGTGGGTGAGAAGAGGGAATTACGGAAAGAAATTGTATTTTTTAAACTGTATATTACCAAGGTTAATATATACATAACACCAGATATAGGACTTGTTATGATTGCATAATTGGTATGAGCTTTTTCAAGCAGAACTCTAAAATAATTTTTGATGGAGAAATTTGCTTATAGCAACATAAAAACTCAACTGGAATCCACCAGTAGTTTTTTAAAAATGAAATAATCCTTTAAGGATATAAATAATTCCAAAATTTTTTAAAGCTCTAAAAAATCAGAAATCTGATGGAATATTAAACTTTATCAAAATATGTCTTATGTCAGTTTAACAACAAAGTTATTTTCCAGTTTTAAACTATTTAAGTTATTTTGCTACCAATATGATGAAATGTTCCTCTTTACTAAGGGTACTATGCTTTGCCCAGGAATTCTATTATTAGTGTGTACTCCTGATATATTTTCCCATCGTTTTACTTTTAACCAAACATCTATTTAAGTGTATCTCTTGTAAACATAATGGTCTTCAAAAGGCTTGATCTCTTTAAAGACAGACATTCTAAGGATTATCATGGAGAATTTGGGGTTTATGTTCTGAGCTGGAATGTAATCATAGATCTTTTGACAGAGTGGTCGGCTTTTATACATAGAGGAAACAACATACATTGGGGCCTATCAGGGTGTAGAGGGTGAGAAGAGAGAGAGGATCAGGAAAAATAAGTAAAGGGTACTAATCTTAATACCTAGGTGATGAATAATCTGTACAACAAATCCCCATGATACAAGTTTAACTATGTAACAAACCTGCACGTGTACTCCTGAACTTAAAAGTTAAAAAAACAAGTGAACCACATACCATATTTTTCACTTAATGCAGTGAATAGCAGTGGATGCAACCATACCCAGTAGTCAACATGTTCCCTTAATTTAAAATATTCTTGCTATTTTGAATCTTCTCTGGGAAACAAAACAGTCACAAAATCTGATTCCATTTAAAGACAGAATTAAGTCTCACTTTGACCTTTCCTGCTTCCTTCAAACATTCCAGGACTTGGCCTCAGTCATTCTTGATCATTTTTCAGACAAGGAAATGCTGGCATAGAGAGATTAATTGACATATGTGAGCTAGTAAGTCAGACTCCAATGTGAAAATTGCACTCCCTGCTCCCAATCCAGGACAATTTCTTTCACAACTATTACATTTCTCCTCTATTCCACCTGAAATATGTCAGAGTCCTGTCACTGAAACATCCCGCTCCTCCTCCCCAAACCTGGAAACACACATACAAACCTGCACACATTTACCATTATTGATTTTTGCACTAAGCTAGAAAAATGCAGCTATCTATGTCACTCCACATCATCAACACTCTTGGTAATATTGATCTCCAAGCTTGATCTTGCTCATGTATTCTTGAAAATGGAGGAAAAATTCAACTTTCAATTTTCCTAATTGTTTTCCACAGGTCAGAGCCCAAAATTCTTATCTCAGGTAGATATTTGTGTGTGTATTTATTTTTGTGAGAGAGAGAGTGCGTGGGAAAGAAAGAGACAGATGATTGTTTTCTGATAAATTGGTGTTTGAATGTGAATACACTCCTAAAGTGATATATAAAATACTTTTTATCATCATTGCTGGATAGTAGGCACCCTGCTTGTTCGTGCTGAAGATACAAGGTTAGCAGTACATAGTTTTCTCAAATAACTTAACTTCCAATATTGACATTGTTAGGCAATTATAGAGAAAACTCAATTTAAAACAGAAGATAAAGTCTTTGATTAATAAGTGTACTCAAAGGCAAACAATGCCAGGAGCATGAAGAATGGCTTTATGAAGAATCATCTTTGCATGCTTTTATCCATAGAGTTATATTGGAGGATATACAAAAGGGAGGTGACTATCATTCCCACCTTATAAATGACAGTGCTTAAAACTCAGAAAATCCAGTTGCTTAGCCCATGTTAATCCAGATAAAGAGTAATGGAATCATTTTTCCACTTCAGGTTATCAAAATTCAAATACCGACTATGTATTCTCCTTTAGAGCACTACCTTCTATTTCTAACCACCTAAAGGGCTTAAACTAAATTACTTTTTAAAATATCCTATGATCACTGCATCCTCTGGAGAAAAAGAATATTTTTATAGTTATGATCCTATGTCAATTATTAAGTCCATTCAAGTTGTGACATTTGTCATATACCTAAATAATTTTAGAAGTTTCCATGGGTAAATTATACAGGAAGCAAATAGGAATTGCGCCTTCCACAAAAAAACTATGAAATCATTTTTCCTAGGCAATCTATGACTCAGAAAACCATATCTAAATGTGTCATTTTGGAAGGCTGACATTAGATAAATAATAAGCAGTGCAGGAAGGAATCCAATAGTAGGCAAATGGCCATGTGACTTTTTTTGTGTGTTTTTTCGTTTACTTTAGTGCTTTATTTGGAGCTCCTTATATCAGTTGTTATAAGAAACTGGTGCTGCTGCTTCATGTGTGGGTGATTACGGGGGAAGATGGCTGTCAAAAGTAGAAGATGCCCACAAGACGTCTGAAAATATAAAACTGCTTTTTGCAAAGTGATTGCTAGGGTTTATCTGCCATGCACAGACTATCAGGTTGATAGTCACTAAAATTTGAATGAGACAGTCATTTTGAAATGTAGTATTGAAAACAAGCCTTTAATTTTTAACTAACTACATTAACTGAATTTTCCAAATATTTTCAAAGTAGAAATGTGAAAATTGCTGATCATACATAACACTGCTTGTATTCTCCATTATTCAATTATCAGCACATAAAGCACGTATTCGCTTTGCTACTACTTAAAATATCACAAAACTGACTTGTGCTTGATTGTGACATGTTAATACTAATACTTTATTTCATTAGTCATGTACACATACAGATGTTGTTTAGATTTCTAAAAAATATCTAGGTATTCAGAGCCAGGAGAATAGGGGCTGGACACAGGGAACCTAAGGAATTCCTAGAGCTAAATTAAATGGAGAAACCCCAAGCTTCTAAGCCCAAGTAAGTGACTGTGTAACTCGACTTGACCTATGGCAGGAAACATCCTCTTCTTTTGCATAGGGTGTATACCAAGTAATGAACTTTGTAACCTCACTTCATCCTCTTCATTTGAATAGAGTATACACTAAGTAAATAGCTTTGTAACTTTACTTCACCCTCTTCACTTACATAAGGCATATACCAAATAACAAATGGAAACCTTGAGAGGGTATTTAAACCACAGAAAATTCTGTAACCAGGCTCTTGAACCTATGCTCGGGCGATTCCCACCCTGTGGAATACGTTTTTTCAATAAATCTCTGCTTTTGGTGCTTCATTCTTTCGCTTTGTTTGTGCATTTTGTCCACTTCTTTTTTCAACACACCAAGAACCTGTACAGTCTCCACCAGTAACAATACTAAGCTATCAATATTGTCGTAAAATTAATATGTATTCACAAAAATTCTGAAATAATCACGAGTAAATTTTATACTTGTACAGGGAGATCAATGAATGTCATAAATATATTATCTGACTGAAACTATGTAGAACTTACAAGACTACTAAAATTTTCTTTGTGATTCCAATAGTATCTAAAATAAATAGACAAGTATAAAGTAATTCGTAGGAAGCACTATCACCCTATATTCCTGTAAAAAAAATAGAGATTTTGGAAAACTTAATATAATGACTATCTGAAAATAATCTTATAGTTCCAAAATCATCCCCTTTGACTCCATGCTCCACATCCAGGGCACACTGATGCAAGGGGTATGCTCCCAATGCCTTGGGCAGCTCTCCTCTATGGCTTTGCAGGGTATGGCCCCAGTGGCTGCTCTTAAGAATTGGAGTTGAGTGCCTGTGGCTTTTTCAGGCACAGAGTACAAGATGCTGTTGGATGTACTATCCTGGGGCTAGGAGGGCAGTGGCCCCCTTTGCACAGCTCACCAGGCAGTTCCCCAGAAGGGAGTCTGTGTGGGGGTTCCAACCCCACTTCCGCATGGTTCAGTTCAAGACTCAAAAACAGGGAAGCCAACAGTGCAGGCCTTAGTTTGAGACCTAAAACCTGAGAGCCCTCCGGAGGCCACTGGTGCAAATCCCAGAGTCTAAAGGCTGAGGAACTCTGGAATCTGATGTCCAAGGGCAGGAGGAGAAGCAGCAAATGTCTGGCACAAAAAAAGAGAGAGAGTGAGAGGCCCAGCAAGCTGCTTATACCTTCTTCTACCTACTTTGTTCTAGCCACACTGGCAGCTGACTAGATGTAACTGGAACTGTAGCAGGAAACATCTTCTTCTTTTGCATAGGGTGTACACAAGTAAATAACTTTCATCCTCTTCATTTGCATAGAGTATACACTAAGTAAATAAGTTTGTAACTTTACTTTCACTGATGAATGGTATCCACCAACATTGGGGGCAGGTATTCCTCTCTCATTCTGCTGACTCAACTGTCAATCTCCTCAGACAACACTCTTACAGACACATGCAGAAACAATACTTGATCAGCCATCTAGGCATTCCTCAATCCAGTCAAGTAGACACCTAGTATTAACTATCACAGTGACCATGTGTGTTTTCCACACTGTTTTCCAATCAATTCAACAACCAGTTCTCCAGTCCTCCAATACCAACTGGGTATCCAACAATTCAATTCAATACTGACACTAATCATAATGACTGCAGACCCACAGGATTGCCCTTAGATGCCAGCTGCAAATGGGGTGCCCAAGCTACCTACAGTTCAACCCAGCTGACGACAAATTTAGGGGTTCCCACAACCTAAACTTCCATTCAAGTTCAATAATGTTCTAGAATGACTCACACAACTCAGAAAGTGCTATACTTACTATTACAGCTTTATTATAAGGGATACAACTCTGGAACAGCCAAATGGCAGAGTTACATAGAGCATGGACAGGGGTGGTGCAGAGCTTCCATGCCCTCTTTGAGTGGACCACCCTCCCAACACATCAGAGCTTCCAATGTTCACCAACCCAGAAGCTCTCTGAACCCCATTCAAATGAGTTTATAACCCAATCTCCAATGCCTTCCCTATCCCTGGAGATAAAGAAGAGCTGAAACTTCATACTCTCTAGTCCTGTGACAGCCTTTTCTGATGACCAGCCTCCATTCTGAAGCTCTCTAGGTGTCCCTCAACCATACAAAAGACATACTTATTTCTCAGATAATTCAAATTGTAGGAGCTCTGTGGCAGGAACCTGGGCCAAAGACCTAATATATATATTGTTCTTATACCATATCACCCTTAACCATTTAATCCTCCAAGACTTCATGGAAACCACAAATCCAATTATTATTACCAAACAATGCTAACAGATTGGTATGTCCTGCCTCCGAAAAATCTCACAAACCCAAAGATAAAGTATTATTGCTATTTAATTAATTTATTTTATAACATTGCCCAAACATCACTATCATGCTTCAAGTAACTTTAGGAATAAAAATGTGGTCAATCCTGATGTGCTGAGATTAATCTGTAATATTTCTTATGTTATCTGAAGATAATCTATTCCCCTTTCTAGTAGAAGGAAAAGCTTTATTAAACAGATCAAAACTAAAACTACAATTCGCCATCAATATCAGTGACAGAACAACAGTACAATTAGAATGCATGTTTTTCATGACCCATCAGCTGGTAGAGTGAATGAGAAGTAGAGTACTATGAGGAGAGAGCTGAAAAAATATATATAAAATGCTGTGTTTAACTTCCCATGTGCACTTAGCAAAAATGTGCCCTCATAGACACATGGACAACTTAATACATGTGATGAAAGGAAAAAGCAATGAAAGCACTAAGAATAGTTATTTACATATGTATATACATATGTGTATAGTCTTTAGAAATAGTAGTAAAACAGATATCAAGGGAGAATACTAAGCTAGATATTGTAATATTATGAGAGACTCCTAGAAACCACTTAATCTTATCAGAACTAACTGATTTGATAATTGTGAAACATTTATTTCTTGTGGGCTAAGAGCAAGGTCTGCTACATATAAAAGGCATGGTTTTAAGCAAAATAAGGCCCGTTTAAATTTTTTGCAGATGACAAAGAGCAGTATTCTACCCAAAATATCTTTAACATCAGCCTTAGAGCCTAAACATTTATACCATAATTATTATTCTCTCTTTCTTCATCTCCTTCTCCTTTTTCTCCTCCCCTTCATTCTCTTCTTTTTTCCCTTCTTTTGCTCTGTAATATTAAACACAGCTCTTAAACTCCAAGCATCACCTGAAAGGTGTACTCAATTATGCCAACCCAGTAATTAACACCTTCAAGTACTTCGATATTATCATAAAAGAGGAAGAAAATAGTAGCTTGGTAAATTTACATACAGGTGATCAAAGAGAAGGTCATTGGCATAAGATTGCCAAGTCAAAATCCCTTCACGACAGAACTAGAAGTAATAGAAAAAAAAAAGAGATGAGTATGGAAGATGAACTTTATTCCTTTCCTTTTATCAGACATATTGGGTATTTGCAAAATACAGAAGAATCAAAATGGCTGACTAGATGCAGGTAGTTTGTGCTTCCTCCACAGAGAAGAGTCAGGATGGTAAGTAGATATTCAGCCCATCTGGGAGAGAATGCTGGGATTCATCAGATACAAGACAAGAAGTGCCAGAAGTAAGACAAGAGTTTGAGTTAGCTTGCACAGCCAGGAACTGATTGAAAGCCAGGAGAAGCTCCTGGACATGGGGAAACAGTAGGAGAGGAATCCCCAAAGCTGTGAAATGGGCTTTATTGGTCTGGGCTTCAAGAGAAACCTTCAATCTTCTGGGCCATGTGCCTGACATATGGAGCTGCTTAAAGACTGTGCAGAGACATTGCTCCAGAAGGGGAACCCACATAGAATCTCACAGGCATCTGAGCTCAGAGCAGCCTCAACTGGGAGCCATTTCGAGTCCTCAGACACCAAGGATCTACAGACAGGGCTGCAGCCATCACACTGCTCTAAGGAGGGAGGGGAATAATGGTCGTACATACACCTCTGGGATGTACTTGCAGCCGCGCTACAAGCTGCTGTTGAGACTGAGATGGAAGTGAACCACACTCCCCACAGCTTTTCGCTCACACTGCTTGCCTAGTGGTGCTCTGCTCTCTCTGATCCCAGGCCCAAGTCACCATTTTGAGAATTTAATGCTGAGCTGCACTCTATCCTTGCCCTGAGTTTGGGCTGAGGTGGCTACACTGTCAAGGCCAAGCACTGGCAGGAAACCAGGCAATTCCATGCATATTTAAGACAATGCCCACTACCTCGCAACTGGCTGGTTGTGAGACTGAGGCTTAAGCAGGCTTCATCTCCCATAGTTTCTTGTCCATGCTCCTTGCCTGAGAGGAAACCTAATCCTTCCAGTCATAAGCCCATGGATGGCACCACTTTGAAAGTTTAAAAACATTCTTTGGCAACCTGGCAGCAGTGGCCACAACAGGCATTTTAGTCTCTGGCTAGCGATTGGAGTTTTTGCTCTGGAATGGGGGCAGGGCCCTCATAGCTAGAATGGAGCTGTGAAAGGATAAATAAGATTGATAGATCACAATTGATAGATTGATAGCTAGATTAAAAAAGAAAAAAGATATCCCAATAAGCACAATCAGAAATGAAAAAGGTGGCATCATAAATGATCCCACAGAAATACAAAAGATCCTCAGAGACTATTATAAACACTTCTATGAACACAAACTAGAAAATCTAGAACAAAAGTGGATAAATTCCTAAAAAACACACAACCTCCCAAGATAGAACCAGAAAGAAATAAAATCCAGAACCAAATAATAATGAATAATTAAATTGAATTAATAGTAATAAAAAATTCTATTAACCAAAAAAAGCCCTGGTCCAGATGGATTCATCGTCAAATTCTGCCAGACATACAAAGAGCTTGTAGCAATCTTATTGAAACTATTCCAAAAATCTGGGGAGGAGGAACTGCTCTCTAACTCATTCTACAAAACATGTAGCATCCTGACACCAAAATCTGGCAAAGACACAACAAAAAAGAAAACTACAGGCCAATGTCCCTGATGAATGTAGCTTCAAAATATCTTCAGTAAAATAATAACAAACCACATCCAGTATCACATCAAAAGTTAATTCACCACAATAAAGTGGGCTTCATTCCTCGGATACAAGGATATTTCACCGTAAACCTATCAGTAAATGTGATTCATCACATAAACAGAATTAGAAACAAATCCATATGATCATCTCAATATATGCATAAAAGGCATTCTTGATAAAAATGCTCAACACACCAGGCATTAAAGGAATATACCTCAAAATTATAAGAGCTAATATGACATACCAACAGCTAACATTATACGGAATGGGCAAAAGCTGGAAGCATTCCCCTAGAGAACCAGAACAAGATAAATATGTTAATTCTCACCAGTCTTATTCAGTATAGTTCTGGAAGTCCTTGCCAGAGCAATCAGACAAGAGGAAAAAATAAAAGGCATCCAAATAGGAAGAAAATAAGTCAAATTATCCCTCTTCATAGATTATATGATTCTATACCTAGAAAATCCTAAATATTCTGCCCAAAGGCTCCTAAATCAAGAACATAATTCCACTTTCAATAACCAGAACATAATAAAATATCTAGGAATACATCTAACCAAAGAGGCAAAACATAAATACAGGGAGCACTATAAAATACTGCTGAAAAAAAACTCATAGATGACAAACAAATGAAAAAGCATTTCATGCTCATGGATTGGAAGAATTGGTATCATTAAAACATTCATATTACCCAGTGCAATATACAGATTTAAGACTCTTTTATCAAATTACCAACATGATTTTTCACATAATTAGGAAACACTTTTCTAAAGCTTATATGGAACCAAAAAAGTGTTGGAATAGCCAAGACAATTCTATACAAAAAGAATAAAGCCGAGGTACCACATTATCCAACTTCAAACTATACTACAATGCTACAGTAGCCAAAACACCATAGTACTGGTACAAAAATAGACATATAGATCAATGGAACAGAATAGAGACCCCTAAAAAAAAGCCACACACCTAAACTCAACTGATCTTTGGCACAGTCAACAAAAATAAACAATGGAGAAAGGATATCCTATTCAATCAATGGCACTGGGAAAACTGACTAACCACACGCAGAAGAATGAAATAGACTCCTATCTGTGACCATATAAAAAAATAAACTCTAGATGGATAAATATTTAAATGTAAGACCTGAAACTATAAAAATCCTGAAAGAAAACCTAGGAAATTATTTTCTAAATATTGGCTCAGGCAAAAAAATTTGTGACTACATCTTCAAAAGCAAATGCAGCAAAAACAAAAATTGACAATTGGAACCTAAACTAGAGATTCTGCACAGCACAAGGAACTATCAGAAGATTAAACAGACAACCTATAGAATGGAAGAAAATATTTGCAAACTATGCATTAACAAATAACTGTCATCTACAATCTATAAGGACCTTACACAAATCAACAAGGAAAACACAATTTCATTAAAAAGTGAGCAAAGAATATGTTTCCCAAAAGGAGACATATAAGCAGCAAACATATGAAAAAAATACTCAACATTACTAATTATCAGAGATGCAAATAAAAACTATAATGAGTTACAATCACTCACTAGTCAGACATACAATTTATCTATATAACAAACCTATATGTTTCTCTGAACCTAAAAGTTAAAAAATAAATAAATAGAATTACAAACACTGCCTCCGCCATCCCCACTAAAAAAACAACAGACACTGGTGAGGTTTCAGAGAAAAGAGAACACTTATACAATGTTGATGTGAACGCATATTGTTTCAGCCTCTGTGGAAAGCAGTTTGGAGATTTCTCAAAGAACTAAAATAGAATTACTATTTGACCCAGCAATCCCAATACTGGGCAAAAGGATAATAAACTGTTCTACCAAAAAGTTACCTGCATTTGGATGTTTATCATAATACTATTCACAACAGTAAAGACATGGAATCCACCCAGGTGCCCATAAAGGGTACACTGAGTAAAGAGAATGTGGTACATACAAACCATGAAATAGTATGTAGCCATAAAAAAGAATGAAATAATGTTCCTTGTAGCAACATGGATGCAGCTGGATGTCATTATCTTAAAGAAATCATTGCAAAAACACAACGCCTAATATCACATGTTCTTACTTTTGAGTCAGTGCTAAACACTGAGTAGGCATAGACACAAAGTTGGGAACAATTAACACTGCGGATTTCTAAAGTGGGTAGGGAGGGAGAGGAGTCAAGTATTGTAAAACTACCTATTGGGTACAACGTTCACTACTTGGGCAAAAGTATTGTTAGAAGTCCAAACCTTGGCATCAGGCAATATACCCATGTAACAAACCTGCATATTTACTCCTTGAATCCAGGGTAAAATAACAAAATGAAATGAAATGCAATGAAATATATGGTCCTATCCAAATCTGAGAATAAAATATGATGGGATTTTCCAAACCAAGGTAAATTCTTAGTTTACCATAGCTATTCTCGTGTAGCAGACACTTTTGGTCACTTTCCCATATATATCTGCTCCCTCTCTCCATTCTAACAGAAGTATGATTTTGTTCATGTATACCCGCTCCTCCTGACAATTCTGAGAAGTCTAGAATACTTTTCAGCACCAGGGAGAGAATCTTACATTTCATAAATCAGTCTCAGTGATTCTATTATCCTACACAATTGATCTAAGCATAGATATGTGATGCAATTCTAGTCAATGTAGCCTGAGTGTTAAGACTACTGAGGGACCCTGGGAATGGTATTCTCTCAGAATCCAACATTGTCCCTTTTTTCTGACACTTTCATCTAGGTATGCCACCTGGAAGAGCTGCAGTCTGGAATGTGGCCTGAAGACAAAGCCATTGTGGTGAGAATTGTAAAAAGGAAAGGTGATTACTTCATTGTGCTATTGACTAAACCAATCTTAGAACAGCTCTGACTGCCCTTCTTCTTATGTGGAAGAATAAATTCCTTTGCTGTTGAAAGCACTTTCCGCTGATTTTCTATTATCTTCAGCCACTGACCTCTATATTGTCAAAGCCCATGTCCTCTTTTCAGCTCTACTCTTGACTAGAGCATATGGAAGCTTTGACACATTTACTTATTTCCCCCTTATTGAAGTACTTAAGTTTCTGTGAAACTAGTGTCTCCTAAGTTTTTTTTTTCTCCTTCAATAAGAAACAGTTATAGTTCTCCTTTGTGCAATCACTAAAATTTAGAATTCCTCAGGATTTCTCTTGGGTCTCTTTTTTTTTCTTTCAACCTACAGTTGCTTCATACTTGATAATTTTCCTTTGACATTTGATACCCTCTATGAGCTGATTAACTTCCGGTAATTTAATACAGAACTATTTTCTGAGTTCCTGGTATATATTTTGACCATCTTGTTGAGACATCCTCTGATATTCCACAGGCTTATCGAACTGAAAACGTCCAAAATTGAGTCATTGATGCTTGACACTACACTGCTTTTCCTTTACACAGACGCCAAACACAATTACAGTTACCAGTTGGTTACATTAGAAACTTAGGAGTCATTCTTGGCTCACGTTCCACATCCAATATGCCTTTCACCTAACTATCTACTTCTCTTCATTTCCATTACTGTCTTCTTGGTTGAGGGCAGCAATACCTTTAGTATCCTAAATACAACAGTTGCCTACCTGCTATCTCCACTTTTGACTTTCTATGATCCATCTCCTATGCAGTAGCCAGAGTATTATTTTAAAAATCAAATGGAATCCCTATTAACAGCCTCTCTCTTCTATGCTATTTCTATACTTAGACCTAAATCCAAAGGGTTTGAAGGAGCTGAGATGATCACATAATCTGAACCAGATGACCTCTCCAGTATTATCTCATGTGATTCTCTGACCCATTCACTATGCTCTAAATACACAAGCATCCTTTCATACCTCTAAAAAAGACACATCTTTCCTCTCCCAACTATTTCACAGGGTTAATTCCTGCTCATCTTTCAGGTTTCAGCCTGAATATTACTTCAAATGATGACTGCCAGAACCATCCCATCTAAACTATATCCTTAACCTTTATTGTCTCTCATGAACTGTCCTAATTAATTTTCTAGCACATAGCAACACTTAAACATGTATATATATTTACACATATACATATATGTATAAATTACATGCATGTATATGCATATATATATTTATACACACACACAATATATATCTTACGAGAGCATAAACTCTAAAATGACAGGCCAGTGCCTGTTTTGTCCATCTAGTAAATGGCAAAGAACTTGGAACCCAGCCAAAGAAAGAACTTTTCAAAAAGTTCTGGACAATTGATGGGGTCACAGGCAGGAAAAATAGTAGGTGGATACTGCTGGCTTGATGTATCTAGACCACTACCATGGCTCTAATAAACAGGGCTGCCCTAGGCTAATGCTAAAGCAGAGACAGGCAGCTTTTACAACATTTCCATATTGTCTTGATGTTAATATTCTTAATCTTCCCTTGTGGTTAGATATAGAACTCATTAGATAGCCCCAAGCAGAATAGAATAAATAACACTTATCTCTTATGGAAAATATCTTATTCTTTAAAGCCACCATAACATTATAATGAAATAAATTGTTATTTAATACTGATTTGCTGTGAATTAAATGAAAATATTGATTATAACATATTATTTGAATGCTGCTACTGGAAAGAGACACAGTGTAGTGGAAATATGACATTTATAGTCTATCAGAGCTAAATTTGAAATTGATTCCTGACAATTACTAGTTATAGATTTAGGAGAAGTTTATCTATCTTTTTGTACTTTTAAAATTTATATAAATAGGGATACATTTACTTCTGATAGGTATTTTCATAGTGTTTATAAAAGGATGTGTGGGACAGTAAATTTCTTAGGTCCTAGCACAGAATGGGAAGTTACAATGTTACAGATGATCAAAAGCTGTTGATACAATTTTATTGTATTTTTAGTGTTATCTGTTAATGAATAAGATAATGTATGCAATGTTTTCCAGAAAGGGCAGAGTTGGGGATATTAAGAATCATTCATGTGGACATGAAATTTGCGCTAGAAGGAAAAGCCAGGGGAACAAGATGGAGAATGTAGTGGTTTATGGCTTAGTTAATTTCAAAGCTGATTCCATTGATCCCTTTATTGAAAAAAAATTATCACCTCACACAATTGGAAATGTCAATGAATGTATCAATAGTTTACCCAAGTTTACTTTCTATCATATCGTTACTTTTTATTATACTGCAATATACATGAAACAATATTTTGCTTCCATTTCTAAGGCCTAATGAGCCATATAGATGCTAAATCATGCTCAAATCCATTGGCAAGTGGCTTTGCAAAGAATAATGCTGTAACTCATCTATACATAAACAAGATTTGCAATGCCCTGGAAAGTTGAATTCAAAAGACCAAAATTGAGAAGCAAAGACTGTTTCATACTGAGCCATATGAAAAGTGATCTCATCCATTTGACTTGTTTAAGACTTAGTTCTGTCTTTGAAATTAAACACTAATAATTTTCATTTTACCATTTCTGAAATTATTTTAGAAATGGCACCAAATGATCCATAGAAAGAATGCTATTTATAATACCTATATAAAGGGAAGTATCAGAGTTTAAATACACACATTTATTTTTCTACCCATGCTCCACAACATACATTATTGATGGGCTACACCGATGTTATCAAATGGAAAATATAACAAAATATTTCTCTTTCTTTATCTGTCTCTCAATTCAATTATTAAACCTCCAACCCCAAACCTCAAAAATTGCTCCAAATCATCTTTGTCAAGTCCTGTATAAGCCATGCTCAGCAATAAGTTCTCCACACTCCATTTTCCACCCTCAATAATGTTCACTAGAAAAATAATCCTATAAACATTCTGACTACTCTACTAAATTGTTTGCTTCTGTATGAATTCTTAGCCTTGGAAAGTAAACCTTTGTTTTGATAACCATAGAAATTCTAAAGTAAATCCTGTTAACCAAATAGAGATGAATCTTTTTCACCCTCATTCTGCTACAGTACATTTTATCTTTGAAGATGTTTTCTTTAAGAATCTTCATATAAAGTTTTGCCTCATAAAATAAAATTGAAAATTTGACTCCATCAAAAATGATCCATGTCATGAATTTTAACATTTATATAATGGGAAAAACACAAACATATACACAAAAAGAAGAAAATATGCACAGCAAATTATGCCCAATGGTACTTAAACTAAATATTGTTATGCAAATCTTATGATGCCTTGAGACAAGCTCATATTTTGAGTACCCAATTGGGATTTTATAATTATACATAAAACTTTAACCACTGTGTTACTTAAGTCAGTCATTACAAACTTTAAGCACCTGTCATTTCTGCTAACCTATAACAGATTCTTAATGTTTGCCCTGTCTTAAACATAGTTTTAATACTAAAGTAATAACCTCTCAATCTCCACTATTTCTCTGTCTCTCTCCCCACTTCCATCTCTCACTTAAGCACATTATTCACATTGTGTTTGGTTTGTGTGGGGTGGCGGGGGGCGGTTCATAGAATATTGGAAATATAGGACAAGAGGAAAAAGTCACAAGAAAGATAATAACTAAATGACATCAGGTGCAAAACTATATAAGAATATGCTGCCTGTCCTTATCACATATATTTCACAAAGCCACAAAATCCATCTTTACACAGATCACGTTTACAGCTCAGTTGGATGTAAGTAGGAATTAGCTACAGCTCACTAAACACTTCATCACATTATCTGATTGCATTTAAATTGTTTTTAGGTAATTCAAGGAACCAATTATTTGCAGGGAGCTCTGGGAATAGCAACACTTTCTCTCAACAAGAAGTCAGGGTACCCTGTACATCTATTTTTAAAGTTAAATCTCTTTCATAGCCAGTGTGAAATTTTTAACAAAGTCTGATTAGCTGTTAAAGATTTTGCACAATGCTACATAATTTCACTTAACACTCAAGCTAGGAAAAGACCTGAATGCTAACCTGCACTCCAACACCAATAACAGTTTCAGGCAGTACACAAGTTAATTTCAGATGCCAAAATGAGTTTCATCATCTACCTCCCCTAGCTTTTTTAAATAGCCTTTGAAAATTATGGAATTTTAACTATTACATGTTTTCTTTAGGGCTAGATGACTTCAATAAAGCAAAGTGGAAAATATCTCAAAAATATTCTTACTCTTCCTCAAACAATATAAGAGGTACATATTCAATCAGCAGCAGTAATGCCCGTATAAAACGGCTAAGTGTAATTTGTCTTCATTATTTCATTAAACACTTTTTGCTCAATTATGATGCCATCCAGTGTGAGGCATCATTTCTCAATGAGCTTCATACAAAATAAGAAATCAGCTGAAAGTAATAGATTCCACAAAAAAATAGACATGGCATAGTTTAATAAACTTGGAACATGCTAGGAAAGCTTAGTTGAACAAAACCAGTTTTTCTTTTAAGATTTTTTCATAGATTTCAGTATATTAATTTAAATTATAAGCCCCCTAGATGAGAAGATGCATACATAGTTTCTTGAAGCAGATAAAAGTAGAAATGCAGAGACTACAGACCGAGACAAACATGGGCACAGATATAGAATGTTCTACATGTTTGAGTAATGAAAATCTTTCTGATCCTTAGTTTCCTCATCTGCCATATGATAGACTGAAAAAGAGATTGTCTCCAGAGATGAACACACCAATGCCCAAATCCCAGGGCTGTCATTTATTTGCTGTGAGTTACAGCCAATTTACAACAAGCTCTCCATATCTCGAAGTCTCCTTTTAAAAAATAAAGAACATAACAATAATATTTATCACCAGATTTGTTGTAAGAATTACAATGCTTAATAGTTTTAAAGTGCCTAAGCAACAGGTGTTCACTAACTATGATTTAGTTTCTCTCAATTCCCTTCTGTCTCATACCCAAAGCCATTGTTGGGATATTTGAGCCTCCAGGCCTCAAGTTGGAATTAGAGCCTCAATTATGTGTGTGTGTGTGTGTGTGTGTATGTATTAGTGTCATGCTTAAATCAAGCTTATTAACATAACCATCACCTTGCTTACCTATCATTTTTATGGCAAGACATTTCAAATTTAGTCTCTTAGTTACTTTGAAATATATTACACATTATTATATTTCTTTGTATCATCAACGAATAAAACTTTTAAAATAATAGCATGTTTAATAGCATCAAAAATATTAAGTGCTAAAAAGTAGACCTAACAAAACTTATGCACCAGGAATATATAAAGCTTTACTGGGATAAATTAAAGACTATTTGAATAAAGGAAGAGAAATGTCATGTCTGTAGATAGAAAGCCTTCTCAAATTGCTATATAAATTCAATGTTATCTCAATAGAATTCTACAAATTATTTCCTTTTGTAGAAAGAAATATAAATATAAAAAATTAATAGATATAAAAATAGGCTTAAAATAGCCAAGAGCAAAGTTAGAAACATCTATCATATCAAGAATTTTTATAAAACTACAGCAATTAAGGTGATGTATTGGTGCAAGATATAAACAGACCAATTGGACTAAATAGCCCAGAGCTAGAACCACAGAGAAAAGGATACTTGATTTTGATAAAATTGGCACTATAGAGCAGTGATGAAAAGAAATAATAAAGACATTTTACTAGTTGAGAAGAAAAAGAAGACAAAGCAATTTTTTATGTGGGCAAGAAATTTGAATAGGCACTTCACCAAATAGGAAAGAGCAAAACAGTCAATAGCTTTTTAAAAGTTGCTCAACATTGCTATTGCTCAGGGAAATAAAAATTAAAGTATCAATAGAATACTGGCATGGTTAGAATGAAGACACGAACACACACCCTGATGACATCATATGGTAGCATGGATGTTGAATAACCGAAACCTCATGCACCATTGATGAAAATAGTAATGTAAATTGGTACAATCACTTTTGAAAACTGTTCTATATGATATGATAAATCTGAGCATGATCCAACATTTCCACTCCTAGATATATAACAAAAAGAAAGGTTTACATGACCCAGATGTGTACAATAATGTTTACAGTAGCATTATTCATAATAACTCCAGACAAAACAATACTAATGTCTGCCAGCAGTTGAAAGTTAAATAAATTGTAGTTTGCTATGAAATATCGCTATATGATAGAATACTAAACTGAAGTAAACTTAATAAACATCAGATGCCCCAACCAAATCAATGAATCTCAAAAGTAAAGAAATATTTAAGCGAAAGAAATGCACACAAAAATGTATGCTGCATGATTTATTTTGTATGAAGCTTTTGAAAACAGGCAATTTACAATGCTTGAAATCAAAGTAGTGATTACCTTTGGGGAGGAGAGCAGGGTTGTGAAGGAAAGGGCTTCTGTTGTGCAGGTATCTTAATTTCTTGATCTGTGTAGTGTTCACTTTGTGGTAATTTATTAGGTTGTAATCTTAAGATGTGTGCAGTTTTCTGTGTATATATCTCAACAACAAAATAACTTATCTAGAAATCTCAATATTATCATGTCTCTCCACAGCATGAAATCTTTCAATGGCTCCAGTATGTCTTAAGGATAAAATATAGACTTCATGAAGCCCTTTGAGTTGATTTCTTACCCTCATTTTCCTCCCTTGTCATTGAGATAACCGGTTTTTCAAACACAAATCTGCGGTTTCACAGATTCTCTTTTTTATGACTTTGCCCTTGACAGACAGTTTGGAATTTATAAAATTGCCCTTCCTTGTCCACTTAACTAATTCTACTCACTCGTAAAGTACCACCTCCCCTTGAAAGCCATGTAAGAACCCCTAGCCCAGGTTAGTTTCTCTCATTTGTGTTCTATAGGACTCTGTCTGCCTCAGAAACAGCTCTTACAACTATTTGAAATGTCAGTTCTACAGGTCTACCTTTCCCTAGAAATTAGTAACACATAATTCCCTAAGTCTTATGGAAACACAATTCTTGCCACACAGTAAACACTTTATAAATATTACCGAATTAAGTTGTCTGCCTGGCAAACGGTTGGAAAACAGCTTAGATTGTAAACAGTCAGCTTGTTTATGCATATTCTCCAGTTGTGATGTACTTGGAAAGAGCTTCATAGAGGAAGCTTAACTAAAATTTTTACTTCAACAAATATTAAATTCACACTGTACAGTGATTGAAAGTAAAGGCAACTTTTTCTAGATTCCTCAATTTGATTCCTAGTCCTCCTTTCCTGGGTAGGTCTAAAAGAGTTTTAATGAAATCGGCAATGTTTTAAATTAGGCATTAGATAAGATGTATCTTCTTACTCAAAATTGATAATACAAAATTTATAAAGCTGAAATGCAACTAGTTTTATGTATATTCGGAATGTTTTTAAACATTTGATCACAAATTAATGTCACCCAAATCTATACTTTTTAAAATCAACGTCTTAATTTTTTCATAGTTTTGGTCAGGGCATATTTCACATGACTATATATGATAAACATTATTGAATAAATTTAAAAGCTCTTACATTTAATTACTGTCACAATAAGGTATCCAAAATGCTATTTCAACATTTAAAGAACAGCAGATTGAGAAAGGCTAGCAACAGGCTACAAGCAATAGCTCACACCTGCAGTCCCAGTGCTTTGAGGCTGAGGCAGGAGGATTCCTTGAGAATAGGAGTTTGAGATGAATCCGGGCAAAATAGTGAGAACCCTGCCTCTACAACAAATTTAAATATTATACTGGTGTGGTGGTGCATGCCTGTAGTCCTAGCAAGACACTAAGGCAGGAAGATCACTTGAGCTAAGAGTTCAAAGTTATAGTGAGCTATGAACATGCCTCTGCACTCTAGCCTGAGGAAAGAGTGAGAACTTGTCCCTAATAATAACGTATTTTTTAAAAGACCATCAAAAAAGAACCTCACTACAAGTAACATGTTAAGACTCTTTCCTCATATAACCAATGGAATGATACTGTCATGCATTTTACCGTGCCTATCAAAGAGCAAAGATGTTCATCAGTATCTGTGGCCCACTACAAGCAAAAAACTTTCACAAAACTGTAATTTAACAAAATTCAAATATATTTAAATGTCATGCAAAGACAAACACATAAAGCCTTTCTCTAGAGTTCGAAAATGCGGCTTTTTGTAGTAGCACCAGCAGCATTCTGTAGCTGGTAAACAGAAAAAGTATCTTAAGAATAATTGGTTATTCATCCTTCTAACAATGTTTTTCTTCCCAAATGTGCAAGCTAGGACTGTTTTATTTCCTGTAGAGAAGGCTTATACAAAAAGATAAGTTTTATCTGAAGGCTGTAGAGCTCCCTCAAAACCTAAAGACTAACAGGTGTAGAAGGGGAAGTAGATAAGCCTCAGGATTACACACATGTGAATCTAAATGACACTGGATGCACAGAAATGGGCTCTTATCTCTGCTTTTTGCACATATATTTTTATTCTATTTCTTTCTACAGACTGGTTTCTTCTACATTCCATTGCATTTGGTGGACCGTATCTGTTTGAAGTTCCTGAAATTATCACAGTTACACTTAACATAAAATGCCGACACACTCCTCTGTGTGTGTGTGTGTGTGTGTGTGTGTGTGTGTGTGTGTGTGTACAACATATATCATAGACACATTTACAAACACCCACTAAGGTAATAAAATCTAACGCCTTACTTGAGTCAGGTGCACAATTTTGGATAAAGTACCAATAATTAGATACTTAGTAAAAGCATAGCTTTTGTGTGTCTCCCCCAGACCTGTGAATCTATAGGGTGTATGTTTATCTAAAAGGCAAAATGGAAAATTGAAAGTCTAACCAAAAATGTTAATAAATGCCTATTAAATCAAGAATAAAAGCTTTAAAAAATCCACATGCTTAAATCTTTAATCTATCTTGAATTAATTTTTGTATAAGGTGTAAAGAAGGGATCCACTATCAGCTTTCTGCATATGGCGAGCCAGTTTTCCCAACACCATTTATTAAATAGGGAATCCTTTCCCCATTGCTTGTTTTTGTCAGGTTTGCAAAGATCAGATGGTTGTAGGTGTGTGGCATTATTTCTGAGACCTCTGTTCTGTTACACTAGTTTCTGTCTCTGTTTTGGTACCAGGACCATCCTGTTTTGATTACTGAAGACTTGTAGTATAGTTTGAAGTCAGGTAGCGTGATGCCTCCAGCTTTGTCTTTTTTGCTTAGAACTGTCTTGTCTATGTGGGCTCTTTTTCATTCCATATGAAATTTCAGGTGGTTGTTTTCAATTTTGTGAATAAAGTCAGTGGTAACTTGATGGGGACAGCATGGAATCTATAGATTACTTTGGGCAGTATGGCAATTTTCACAATATTGATTCTTCCTAACCATGAGTGTGGAATGTCTTTCCATTTGTTTGTGTCTTCTCATTTCCTTGTGCAGTGGCTTGCAGTTCTCCTTGAAGAAGTCCTTCACATCTCTTATAAGTTTTATGCCTAGATATTTAATTCTCTTTGTAGCAACTGTGAATGGGAGTTCACTTATGAATTGGCTGTTTGTCTGTTTTCGGTGTATAGGAATGCTTGTGATTTTTGCACATTGATTTTATATCATGAGACTTTGCTGAAGTTGCTTATCAGCTTAAGGAGATTTTGGACTGAGATAATGGGGTCTTCTAAATATACAATCATGTTACCTGCAAATAGAGACAACTTGACTTCCTCTTTACCTATTGGAATACAGTTTATTTCTTTTTCTTGCTTGACTGCCATGGCCAGAACTTCCAATACTATATTGAATAGGAGTGATGAGAGAGGCATCCTTGTCTTGTACTGCTTTTCAGAGGGAATGCTTCCAGTTTTTGCCCACTCAGTATGATATTGGCTGTAGGTTTGTCATAAATAGTTCTTATTATTTTGAGATACATTCCATCGATACCCAGTTTATTGAGAGTTTTTAGCACAACAGGCTGTTGAATTATGTCAAAATCTTTCTCTGCATCTATTGAGATAATCATGTGGTTTTTGTCTTTGGTTCTGTTTATGCGATGGATTACATTTATTGATTTGCATATGTTGAACCAGCCTTGCATCCCAGGGATGAAGCCAACTTGATCATGATGGATAAGCTTTTTGATGTGCTGTTAGATTCAGCTTGTCAGTATTTTATTGAGAATTTTTGCATCAGTGTTCATCACGGATATTGGCCTGAAATTTTCTTTTTTAATTATGCCTCTGCCAAGTTTTGGTATCAGGATGGTGTTGGTCTCGTAAAATGAGTTAGGAAGGATTCCCTCTTTTTGTATTATTTGGAATAGTTTCAGAAGGAATTGTACCATCTCCTTTTTGTACCTCTGGTAGAATTCAGCTGTGAACCCATCTGGTCCTAGACTTTCTTTGGTTGGACTATTAACTGCTGCCTCAATTTCAGATATTGTTACTGGCCTATTCAGGGATTCAACTTCTTCCTGGTTTAGTCTTGGGAGGATGTAAGTGTCCAGGAATTTATCAATTTCTTCTAGATTTTCTGGTTTATTTGTGTAAGGTGTTTATAGTATTCTGTGATGGTAGTTTGTATTTCTATGGGATCAATGGTGATATCACTGTTACCATTTTTATTGCATCTATTTGATTATTCTGTCTTTTCTTATTAGTCTGGCTAGCAGTCTATCAACTTTGTTGATCTTTAAAAAAAAACCAGCTCCTGGATTCATTGATGTTTTGAAGGAGTTTTTTGTATGTGTCTCCGTGTCCTTTAGTTCTGCTCTGATCTAAAGTTATTTATTGTCTTCTTTTGACTTTTAAATTTGTTTGTTCTTGCTTTTTTAGTTTTTTTTTTTTTTTTCTTTTTTTTATTTTGGCATTAGGGTGTTGATTTTAGATATTTCATGCTTTCTCTTTGGGGCATTTAGTGCTATAAATTTCTTTCTATACACTGCTTTAAATGTGTCCAAGAAATTCTGGTAAGTTGTGTCTTCATTCTCATTGGTTTCAAAAAACATCTTTATTCCTGCCTTCATTTCATTATTTATTCAGTAGTCATTCAGAAGCAGGTTGTTCAGTTTCCATGTAGTTGTATGCTTTTGAGTGAGTTTCTTAATTCTCAGTTCTAATTTGATTGCACTGTGGTCTGAGAGACTGTTTGTTATGATTTCCATTCTTTTGCATTTGCAGAGGAATGTTTTACTTTCAATTATGTGGTCAATTTTAGAATAGGTGCAATGTGGTGCAGAGAAGAATGTATATTTTGTTGATTTGGGGATCCTCAAATCCATCTCCCTCAGGAGTTCTGAAGAAGGATTTTTAAGGGGATCATGAAGGGCCAGGGGATGGAAAATTGGAGTCATTGATTGGTCAGGGCAAGGGAGACAAAATCTTCAGGATGTGGAAACCATATTATTTGGTGAGTCAGCTACTTGGGGGTCCTTCAGATCTGCTGGTGTTAGTGGGGTGCTTTAGACTAGCTGATGTTAGTATGCAGGAGCTTAAAGAATATCTCAAAGGGAAAATAACATAGTATTCAACTTTTTATTACAGAACAGTTAAGGGAACTGTAATCTAAGGTCTATGTGATTCTAGGATAATAGGCACCAGACAACTCTGATGAAGCAGATGAGAGCGAGTTGACCTTATGATTAATGATGAATGTGCTGCAAGCTTGATTTATTCTTGTTTCTCCCCCTCTGTTCTTCACTGATTAATTTTATAAAGTATATAGGAACAGTTTCAATACTATATTCCTTTAGCCTAGAAACAGCAGATTCTTTGTGTCTGATCATCTTACAGGCAGTCTTTGGTCTGAAACCAATTCAGAAAGATTCCCAATCTCAAATAACAAATGTTTCATTGTCCTAAAAGAATTAAGTAGTAATTATAATGTGAAGTAGTATTTAAAACCTTGAAGCTTTACTTCATTGATATCACATTCAATTTAATTTAAAGAAATTATAATTCTTTCATAGTCAAAACTTCATTTACAATATCTGGAAATTGCAAAAGGTCACAAGTCAGTACCACTTTTTAAAAAATATTTGCCTAAATTTTTTAGATTGAACTAAGATGTCGGCATTCCTTCAAGGACAGTGAAAAGACATTGAAAAAAGAAGACAACAGGGTGACTACAGTCAATAATAACAGTACATTTTAAAATAATGTAAAGAGTGTAATTGAATTGTTTGCAACTCAACAAATAAATGCTTGAGGGGATGGGATGGATATCCCATTCTTCATGATGTTCTTATTTCATATCACACACCTACATCAAAACATTTCATGCCCCCTATAAACATATACAACTATGTACCCCCCAAATTTTTTAAAATTGGCAAAAAGCACAAGAAGGAATCCAAACAAATGTACAGTTGCTACAGAAATAATCATAATGAAGCATTGAAATATTGAAAGTGGACATTAATAACAAAAATTCTATTGCTAATTGGCCAAAACTAATAGACAAATTGATCCTTCAACCTGCAGGTTGAAGAATCTGTCATTCAAATACCTAACATATTTTCTATTATTTCTGTTAATAAAGTCAAACATTAATGTAAGCATTCACTAGTTTCAGTGTGTGGTGAAGTAGATTTATTTAATAATAGATTATTTTTAAAGATTTGCAATACAATGAAAGTACATGAAGGGATCCCAGGCAGGGTGTTATTTTACCATCTATTGATCACATTAATAGACACAGAGTGGCACAGAATCTGAGTTAAGGAAAAACTAAGACAAGTTATCACACTTTTGGGAAATGTATGGGTTTTCTTGTTTCTGTGTTTTACTTCTAAAATAGTTTTACTTTATGTGCAAATACCAAAGAGTGTTCTATCCATAAATTCTATTTTCCAAAAACAATTAGGAGCATTTTTTTAAAAGAAAACCACACAATGAATTTTAAAAGGCACTGAGATTCCTCTGTGCTTCTAGATCACTGCTAGGCTAGAAAAATGAAGCTTTTTCTGCTAAGAATCACAAATTAAACTGAGAATTCTTTAAAGCAGAAACTATAGAGTTTAGTGCCATTTCAGGCAAAGATTATTCAGCTCTCACCTCCAGCATCTACAGTTACCTATCAGAACAGTTAAACCAGTTCAAAATAGTCCAGCATAATTAGGCTTCATCAAATAAGGTTATTATTTTCTTCTAAGATGCTAATAAACCAAAACAGGAAACGCTGAAATCAAAATAAAAGATATTAATTGAAGATGCCTGTCATACAAATTGTTAGTTTCTTATTATGTTCCCCCTTCTATAACACTAAAAAAGGAAATATTTTACTGCAAAGGTTGTTTTATTTTATATATCACTAGTCATGAATTTGTGTCATTAGTTATTTCATAAATGCCTCCTGGTGCCATTATGCAAATAATGTGACCATTATATGCCACAATTCATTCCTGTATTTTACACAAGTACATCTATGAGTGAAGGTTTAGCACTGAGAAGCAAGCTAACATTCATAATATCTGATGTTTTATAGACAGCAATGTAGGAGAAACGTGTTTAATCACCTTTTCAGTGACCATATGTAACAAATAAATAATTTAGAAGTTTTAAATCTCCAAAGGACATTTTCAAATGTACATATAGAAATGTGATATATATATATATATATATATATATATATATATATATATATATATAAAATTGCACTTTAGGTTCTGGGGTACATGTGCAAAACATGCAGGATTGTTGCATAGGTACATACATGACAATATGGTTTGCTGTCTCCATTCCCCCATCACTTATATCTGGCATTTCTCCCCATGTTATCCCTCCCCAACCTCCCTACTCACCATTGTCCCTCCCCTATTCCCCCCAGCAGACCCCAGTGTGTGATGCTCCCCTCCCTGAGTTCATGTGTTCCCATTGTTCAACAGCTGCCTATAAGTGAGAACATGCAGTGTTTGATTTTCTGTTCTTGTGTCAGTTTGTTCAGAATGATGGTTTCCATATTTATCCATGTCCCTACAAAGGGCACAAACTCATCATTTTTTATGGCTGCCTAGTATTCCAGGGTGTATATGTGCTACATTTTCCTTTTCCACTCTATCATCCAAAGGGCATTTGGGTTGGTTCCAGGTCTTTGCTATTGTAAACAGTGCCACAGTGAACATATATGTGCATGTGTCTTTGTAACAGAATGATTTATAATCCTTTGGATACATACTCAGTAATGGAATTGCTGGGTCAAACAGAATTTCTATTTGGAGGTCCTTGAGGAAGCACCACACTGTCTTCCACAATGGTTGAACTAATTTGCACTCCTACCAACAGTGTAAAAGTATTTCTATTTCTCCACATCCTCTCCAGCATCTGTTGTCTCCAGATTTTTTAATGATTGCCATTCTAACTGGCATGAGATGGTACCTCAGTTTGGTTTTGATTTGCATTTCTCTAATGACCGGTGATGATGAGCATTTTTTCATATGTTTGTTGGCCTTATATATGTCTTTGTTTGAAAAGTGTCTGTTCATATCCTTAGTGAGATTTTTAAGAAACATCTTCCAGGTCCATATCCTATTGTAATTGCTGTACCATTTTCTCTTACAGATGCTTTCCTTTGCCTGCAAGCAGGGCTAGGATAAGATGGATGTTTTGCTTGACTTTTTTGATCTCCTGAACTTTCTGTGGCTCTTTATTTTTCTTCAATCAGTTCATTACAAATTTAGCTTGACGTTTCTGTTTGATCTCTTCAACTCTCTTCATTGCATCAATAGTTTTTTTGTTTTTTTTTTTCCATAGCTCTTGCTGGTATTTCGTAGATTCATGTCTATGTTTTTTCAAAATCAAATGAATTATTCACCGTAAACTCCTTACCAGCTACTTTCTAGAAGGCTTTGGTCCACCTGCGCTTGCAAGGATTGTTTTTCTTTTTAAAGTTTTTATGACATTTGTATTTACAAAATCTGAACACCTTTCAACCATTACAAACAAGCATCATGCAGTGGCCAGCGTCCAGGGTACATGGGCCCTGAACGGAAATACCATTTCCAGATAGGCATATTGAACCCATGTGGTTCTTCCCATCAACCAAACATCAAGCTTGACTGAAAGTCGAAATTTAAGTTTTGAGTTTACATTACAACTGATAATTCTTCATTTTTGGATCTATTGAAAGGATCTAGAATCTGTCTCTTAATAATATCATTTTAAAAAAATCAAATAATTTTCTAATATTGTCTTCTTTCATGAGTATATTTGAATATAGCATTTAATAAATGTACATAATAAAGATCTTTTATTGAGAAGAAATGTATATATTTTATATATTTATATGCATTTATATTTAATATATATTATTTATACATTTAACTTCATAGATCATTTGATAATGCTTACAGAGACACACGTCCTATGTTATAACAGGGTACTTATTTCAATCCAAAATATTTAGATCATGAATATAGTTCATTACCATTATTTCTTACTTTTTTACACATTTATGAAGCTAAAGAAATTTCTAGAAACACAGATGATACCTGGGTAGATGGAGGGATAGCTGAATGAATAGATGCTCATAGTACTTGCACCATTCCAAAGTGCTTTGTCTTAGTTTAGAGGAAAAGAAAAAATACAGATAGAGGCAGATTTTAATTTTTAAAGAAATAGTTGAAAATAAATGAATGTGAGGGAAGTTTATATCAAAGATATTTGACACATAATCTTAATACAAAAGTCAGGGGTAATTAAGCAACATTCTTTGATAGAGAAGATTACTCCCTCCTACTCATTACTGTGTTTTTTTTTTTTTTTTAAATCTGTTTTTTGGTTTCTGATTTCTAGTATAACTAAGGAATTGAATTTCTAGTTGTATTTAATTTTAATCCAAACCGTGACTGATGGCTAAATAGTTACAGTATTGAATCATGCAACACCAGGTAACCTATATTCTGCCCCAAAGAAAACTACCCAAAGAACATAGAGTATTCTGTCTAGAAAGGCCCATTCTATATTTAGAAAGATGTCCAGGCCTGGTATTTTGCTTTTTTTCCAACATGAGATCACTTTTCTAACCTGTTATTTTCTTCTCTTGGCAGTATTCCTTAATGAAAAACAGTGAATTATGTATATAAACTTATAACAGCTTAAACGAAAGGAGAAGTTATTTAAAACGTGTGACCATGCATCCTGAAGTGGTTTCTAACCTTTACATTTGGAGAACAAGCTAAAAGATGGCATTTGCAAAGGTTTCCTAGGATGTTACTAACATTAACTATTTAAGATCTGCTCTGTGCCCTATTTAATAAAAAGTGACTTTTTTCTTATTTGCAGCAAGGAAAAAATGGTCTTACATGCAATATAAATCTAAAAGCTGGTCTCAAATCTGTGTCTTATGATCTCACCTCTCAAAATTAAACAGTCCCTCACACTGAGTCTCTCTTGTGACACCAGGAGGTAGAACCAGCTACACATGGCCTCCTGTTCTCATACGCTGCTTGGGCTAATATTAAGGTTCAGTAGTTGCTGCCACAGAGGCTACAAAGGAGAAAGACATCATTTGATTCTATGCTCCTAAATCTGCTTTTCTTCATGGCATCTTCTTTCTTCTCACCCTGCCCACTGTTGCCTAGACCACAGAGTCACCAGAAAACTTGTCTGGAACATGAGACAACTGAAGAACCCAAATGACAGATGGGCAAGGTCAATGCTACAGAGAGTTGTGCATTCTCGTTCCCCTGTTATTTGGTATTTGGAAGGCAATACACAACACAATTCTTCGTTGAACAGGCTATGGAGTCAGAAGGAAGTGGCCTCGGATCTCAGTTTGAATTGATACTATGACCTTGGGCAAGTTATTGAATATAAAGCTCATTTTGTCTATGTTTTCTCATCAGTAAAATGGAGATATTAAAAGCTGCTTCAGAGAATAGTTATTAGGACAATTTAAATAATGCATATGAATTTGTTACCCAGTATCTGGCATAGAGTCTCCAAATGACAGCTATACTAATTTTTAAAAGGACAAAGTAAGTGTAGGTATAACTTAATAACAATGATCTTAGGAAATGTTCATTACCCAGCTGTATGTCTGTGCTTAATTCCCTATGTTGAATTTTGCTTTTTATTAAAATTGTAAGCCATTTAGGAAGCATTTAATATGTCTGTTGTTTAATTTTGAAAAATGAATAATACCTTTGTAAAATAATCTGGTCGAGAATTTACATTACAATACACTTAACACGGAGACTTCCACTGTACTTAGAATGTCTTCATCAAGTTATTAAAAAGATGTAAGGCTTAGTGAAATTTACATCTGATATTCAATTACCAGATTTTCTTTTTTTACAGATAAGGACTCTATATATTTAAGGTGTACAACTTGATGTTTTGATATTATTATATACATTGTGAAATAATCACCATAATCAAGCTCATTAACATATCTGTCAACTCAGATATCATTTTCTTTTCTTATCTCTTTTTCTGTGTGGTAAAATACTTAAGGTTTACTCTCTTAGAAAAATTAAGTATTCAATACAAAACTGCTAACTGTAGTCACCATGCTGTACATTAGAGCTACAGAACTCTCTCATATTGTATAACTGTAGAATCACTATTAGCAAAAAGACAAGGATAACTGCTGGTAATGATATGGAGGAAAGAACAATTTGTATACTTTTGACGGAAATGTAAATTTGTATAGCAATTATGGAAAACAGCCTAGGTATTTCCTCAAAAATTAAAAATAGAAATAACATACAATCCTGCAATCCCTTCTCTGGGTGTATATCCAATAAAAAATAACATCTGCATCTCAAAGAGATATCTGCACCCTCATGTTCACTGCAACATTATTCACAAAAGCCAAGTTATGAAAACAACCTAAATGTTCATCGATAGATGAGTGGATATAAACACATACACGGCCAGGTGTAGTGGCTCATGTCTGTAATCCCTGCACTTTGGGAGGCTAGCACAAGCAGATAATGAGGTCTGCAGTTCAAGATTAGCCTGGCCAACCTGGTGAAAACCCCTCTTTACTAAAGACACAAAAAATTAGTCGGGCTTGGTGGTGCATCTGTAATCCCAGCTACTCAGGAGCTAAGGCAGGGGAATTGCTTGAAACCAGGTGGCAAAGGTTGCAGTAAGCCAAGATCATGCCACTGCACTCCAGCCTGGGCAACACAGCAAGGCTTCATCTCAAACACACACACAGACACACACACACACACACACACACACACCACAAATATTATTCACAAATATTATTTGTATATATGATATATCATGAGGACATAACACTAGGTAAAATAAAGCAGACACAGAAAAACAATCTTACATGTATGTACTGCAGCAACATCTTACACTGAAAAAAAGATGAGGAAGGACGGCATCTAGGCAGGCAGTTAGGGTAGATCATTGGTAGAATTCTTTCCAATGGAAGAGCAGCCTGAAAAATCAAGCTGCAAGTACAGATAAGGAAGCAAGGTCTACCATAAATACACCTTTGTCCATTCAGTATGATATTGGCTATGGGTTTGTCATAAATAGCTCTTATTATTTTGAGATATGTCCCATGAATACCTAGATTATTGAGAGTTTTTAGCATGAAGGCATGTTGAGTTTTATCAAAGGCGTTTTCTGCATCTATTGAGATAATCATGTGGCTTTTGTCACTGGTTCTGTTTATGTGATGGATGATGTTTACTGGTTTGTGTATGTTGAACCAGCCTTCCAGCCCAGGGATGAAGCCGACTTGATCCTGATAGATAAGCTTTTTGATGTGCTGCTGGATTCAGTTTGTCAGTATTTTATTGAGGATTTTCGCATCAATGTTCACCGGGGATATTGGCCTGAAATTTTCTTTTTTTGTGTGTGTCTCTACCAGGTTTTGGTATCAGGATGATACTGGCCTCATAAAATGATTTGGGGGGAGCCCCTCTTTTTCTATTGTTTGGAACAGCTTCAGAAGGAATGGTCCCAGATACGCTTTGTACCTCTGGTAGAATTCAGCTGTGAATCCACCTGGTCCTGGGCTTTTTTTGGTTGGTAGCCTATTTATTACTGCCTCAATTTCAGAAGTATTCCCTTTGAAAACCAGTACAAGACATAGATGCCCTCTCTTACTACTCCTATTTGACATAGTATTGGAAGTTCTGGCCAGGGCAATCAGGAAACAGAAATAAATAAAGGATATTTAAATATGAAAAAAGGAAGTCAAATTGTCTCTGTTTGCAGATGAGATTATTGTATATTTAGAAAACCCCATCATCTCAGCCCAAAACCTCCTTAAGCTGATAAGCAACTTCAGCAAAGTCTCAGGATAAAAAATCAATGTGCAAAAATCACAAACATTCCTACCTATACACTAATAATAGACAGTCAAAACCTGAGTGAAATCTCTTTCATTATTGCTACAAAAAGATTAAAATACCTAGGAATAAAACTTATAAGGAATGTGAAGTACCTCTTCAGAAAGGACTACAAACCACTGCTCAAGCAAATAAGAGGACACAAAGAGATGACAAAACATTCCATGCTCATGGTTAGGAAGAATCAACATCATGAAAATGGCCCAAAGTAATTTATAGATTCAATGCTATCCCCATCAAGGTGTCATTGACTTTCTTCACAAAATTAGAAAAAATTACTTTAAATTTCATATGGAAGCAAGAAGAGCCTGTATAGCAAAGATAATCCCAAGCTAAAAGAACAAAGCTGGTAGCATCACACTACCTGACTTCAAACTATACTACAAGGCTACAGTAACAAAAATAGCATGATACTGGTACCAAAACAGATATATAGACCAATGGAACAGAACAGAGACCTCAGAAATAACATGATACATCTACAACCATCTGATCTTTGACAAACCTGACAAAAGCAAGCAATGGGAAAAGTATTCCCTATTTAGTAAATGGTGTTGGGAAAACTGGCTAGCCATATGCAGAAAACTGAAACTGGACCCCTTTCTTATACTTTATATGAAAATTAACTCAAGATGGGTTAAAGACTTAAATGTAAGACCTAAAACCATAAAAACCCTAAAAGAAAGCCCAGGAAATACCATTCAGGACATAGGCATGGGCAAATACTTCATGACTAAAACACCAAAAGCAATGGCAACAAAAGCCAAAATTGACAAATGGTATCTAATTAAACTAAAGAGCTTCTGCATAGCAAAAGAAACTATCATCAGGGTGCACAGGCAACCTACAGAATGGGAGAAAATTTAGGCAATCTATCAATCTGACAAAGGGCTAATATCCGGTATCTACAAAGAACTTAAACACGTTTACAAGGAAAAAACAAACAAGGCCATCAAAAAGTGGATGAAGGATATGAACAGAGACTTCTCAATAGAAGACATTTATGTGGCCAACAAATATATGAGAAAAAGCTCATCATCACTGGTCATTAGACAAATGCAAATCAAAACCACAATGAGATTCCATCTTATGCCAGTTAAAATGGCAATCACTAAAAAGTCAGGAAACAACAAATGCTGGAAAGGATGTGGAGTAATAGGAATGCTTTTACACTGTTGGTGGGAGTTGAAATTAGTTCAACCATTATGGAAGACAGTGTGGAGATTTCTCAAGGATCTAGAAACAAAAATATCATTTGACCTAGCAATCCCATTGCTGGGTATACACCCAAAAGATTATAAATCATTCTACTATAAAGACACATGCACACATACATTTATTGCAACACTGTTCACCATAGCAAAGACTTGGAACCAACCCAAATGGCCATTAATGATAAACTGGATAAAGAAAATGTAGCACATGCACACCATGGAATACTATGTAGCCATAAAAAAGGATGAGTTCATGTTCTTTGCAGAGACATGGATGAGGCTGGAAACCATCATACTCAGCAAACTAACACAGGAACAGAAAACCAAAGACCATACATTTTCACTCATAAGTGGGAGTTGAACAATGAGAACACATGGACACAGGGATGGGAACATCACACACCAGGACCTGTCTGGAGATTGGGGGTTAAGGGTGGGATAGCATTAGAAGAAATACCTAATGTAGATGACAGGTTGATGGGCATGGTAAACCACCATGGCACATGGTGATTTGTATATAACAAATGTGCACATTCTGCACATGTATTCCAGAACTTAAAGTTTGGTAATAAAAAAAAAGCACCTTTGTCTTTTCTGCATGAAGTGAATTCAGTACATACCCAATGGGCTTCAGTGAGCACAATCTTTCCCTGTTTGGGCATACTCAAATAAGGGAACTTACACAGGGGACTTGCTTAAGACATGCCTGCATCTGCACAGATAAAAGGAGTTACATGAACCTAACACATCCACAGTGGACAATTCCATCTCCTGACACATGTGCAGTAAGGGAAATAAAAAAATGAAGTAACTCAGGCTAAGGACCCACATGCTCACTAGAAGGGCAGGATGGAGCTGTCATGAATTCATGCTTTATGCAAATTAGATGCCCAGTCCTAACTGGTTTTTTTTACACCTTATGCAAATGAAACATCCCACCCCTTCGCTTGTTCATAAAAGCCTTTGTACTTACTTGTGAAATGGCAACCTTCCTTGGGCCCCCTCCAGGCAGTGGAGAGCTTTCTTCTCTAGCTTATTAAATTTTCACTCAAACTCACCCTTGGTGGCCGCATCCCTTATTCTTCTTGGTCATGAGACAAAGAACTTTGGGCAATACCTCAGACAACAAGACTATTTCACTAATATCTTCACAACCTCACTAATTATTTGTAGCATTACTTCTAGGACTTCCCTTATTGATGAAGCATTGGCATGTATCAGTCATCAATCTTTCATTCCTTCCTTTTTTTGAAATCAATGTCCTAGTCTTATAAATTTCATAAAATTAACAAGTTAAATATCTTTCTATTTTCATACCTACTGCCTTACTACAGATTCTTATTATCTCTTACTAATGATATTATCACGGCTTCCTAAGAGACCTTGCTATGTCTCCATTTATAACCTCTCTAAAGCTCCCAAGTGATCTTTGTATAACGCAATCTGATCATACCACTCCTTTGTTTAGAGGTCTGCCGTGATTTCCATTGTTTAGATTATAAAGCTAAACTCTTAACCATAGCATACGGAACTATTCATGTTCTGGCCCTGGCTTTCTTTCCAGTCTCAGGTCTCTTCCTGTGCCTTGTTTTCTCACACTATTTTCTGGCTTTGCAAAGATATCCCAACACCATTTGCTACTTTTGAATACAAGCAACAGAAACCCACTGAAAGCATTTTAATGCATATTTTGAATTGGATGTCCATCCTGATCATAGAATAGAATAGCTGGCCAAGTTGAAAATAGAAGACGATCGTGACAAAAGTATTAATAGGTCATAGAATCTGATATTAGAAGTACAATTCATTCCCTGAAGAGCAAAATTCTGGATTACAAAGTCTTTATGAATTTGGCAAATTTTTATACGTGGTCTCTAATTTCTGTCTCCCTGAGTCTGCTCCATTCTTTTTATTTTCTTAACATGGTTTCTCTGTTCAGCTCATCTTGCACATGGAAAAACATGATCACCAACCAGAGTGTACAAAGTCCTCTTAGCTCTAGAGCCATGGCCAACTGATGATTCTGTCATCAAGTTAAAAATCTAGTCCATTTCATCACTACTTAACAAAACTTTAGCTCTGTAGTCAAACCACGTGTTGATTGTCTCACATCTTTGTTTCTCCACTTAATTACCAGTATCTCCTTTACACAGAAAAATAACTGAGGATTATCCCCCTGTGCATGGCAGGGGCAGGGGGTGGTGAGGTAGAGGGGTATTTAGCAGTTTAACCTAGAAGAGGCAGGCAGGTAGGACAGGCATGTGACTAACATTCAGTACATATACAAAGCCTCCATGTTTTCATCTGGAATATGCTCTTCTTCTTTTTGCCTGATGGTGATAACCATCCATTTTTCAAAATTCTGTAAGTTTCTGAAGAACAGGGATTTTATCTTGCTTGTTAATATTTCTAATCTGGAAAATACTATGCAATTTTTAAATAGTTGTTGAATTAGTGAACCAATACGTTGTTGTTATTTCTCTATAAAGTCTTCCCTACCAAAATATAGCCACTCCTTTCTTTAAATCTGATTAGAATATCCTCTATGCATACTTTTATTAGAAATTAAAATATTGATGTAATTATTTGAGTCCATCACTTTATGAGACTGTTTCCCTGAGGAAACACCTTGAGAAAACATGATTAATTTCTAACATTTCTAATCCAATGTAGATGCTGAAAAACGTGTCTGTTGAATAAATGACTGAGTAAATGGGCAACATTAACAAGCCCTTCACACACGTAGTGTCTTTTTGTTCCTCGTTTTTAAAAGCATTATTTTAGGTAAGGTTATATTATTCACCAGGAAGCAGAAATAAGTACACCAGCACAAATTTTGTCATTGCAAAGAAAATGCCTTACCCTGAAAGCAAAAGTATTTTTCAGCCCATTCCTGTTCCTTTTTCTGCTGGCCTTCCACTGGAGAAATTGGTCTTCAGCACAACCTCTCTCTGAAGAACACTAGAGAACTGTGCTAAAGATCCTGACATAGGACTTTGACTGATTTTGTTCCAAGTATAAAACAAGTCTGTATGGAATATACTAATTGGCTCTGTTTTAATGTCCTTTAATCACAACACACATAATTCTTTTGCTTGGAGAGCATTTAAAGAATATAATATGCCCAAAACAATCAGATGTATTATACTTTCATCTCCTTAATGAACTTTGCTATACTTTGATTTTTCCAGTAAATTGCAAATAAGTCACAATCTGGAAAATAATTCTAAAAAAAGAAAGTTCTTTCCAAGCATAGAAGCAGTAAATATAAACTTCATTGTGTGACCATCTGTCAGAGTTAATTTCCTTCAGGGATTTCTTCCTCAATTATTTGTTTCTATAGCCAATGTAAAGCAAAATTCAAAGAGTGAACTTGGAATAGTAGCAAATTCTTTATATATTTACCAACTTGTTTCCAACATTAATTTTCTTTAATATATAAATAATTATATTAAAATTTTTTCTCTATGAAACTAGAAAGTGAAATTTTCTAAGTTCTTCTTCTCTGGAAGTAACTCTAATGGACACTAATTTTTTTAATAACTAGTTTTAATAGCATGTAGGGTTACTTGTCATTTTTAAGTTTGCCTAATGTTATGAGGGTTGCCTTAATGTTTTAAACAAATTTGCTGAGTAAACCAATAATAGTATTTTTGGAAAGTATCAAAACAGGCATCACTAATTTGCTTATGTTGATCCAGGGTCATTTTAAACATGCAATATCGACAAGCGTTCTCTACAATAACCTTGAGCAATAACATGACAGCATTTTTTAGTCTCTTCTGCTCTCTCATATGACAGTGAAGTGGCTAATTGCTCTCCAACATAGCCTATTATATCCACAGTTAATTAACTGCAATAATTATCTATGGGACTTTCCTGTACATTTAGAAAGTTTCTGATAAAACAAATAAATTTTGCTTCCTCTTTTGAGGTGTGCAGCTATATTATATGCAGCAAACATACATTGTTGTTTATGGTAAGTATACTCAATTATGATTCTCCATTAGTACCATGAGTGTGAGATAGGAATCTACTTGGGGGCAAGTTACGTAAAGTTTTCTTTGAAACAGTAGTCACACTCAACATGTTTCTCTTTTGAAAGTGGTGGATATGGCATGGTGCGGTGGCTCACGCCTGTAATCCCAGCACTTTGAGAGGCCAAGGCGGGCGAATCACAAGGTCAAGAGATCGAGACCATTCTGGCCAACATGGTGAAACCCTGTCTCTACCAAATATACAAAAAACAGCTGCCATGGTGGTGCGTGCCTGTCATCCCAGCTACTAGGGAGGCCGAGGCAGAAGAATTGCTTGAACCCGGGAGGTGGAGGTTGCAGTAAGCCGAGATGGTGCCACTGTACTCCAGCCTAGAGACAGATTGAGACTCTGTCTCAAAAAAAAAAAAAAAAAAAAAAAAAAAAAGTGACAGGTACCTATATACTTATAATCATTATAAAACTCAGCATGAAAACAAATAGCAGCCTGGAGCAGGCAGAAGAGGAATTCAGCTGCTCCCTTTTCTTTTTAAATGAATCCTAGAGAGAATCAGTGTGGCTGAAGCAATGTCCTACAATTGCCACCAGCAACTCTGCACCCTCACTCCTCCTTACCCCCAACACAAAGCTGAAATCCTCTCATTTCACAGGCTCTCGGGCTCTTTTTAATTTGTTAAATGCTGGATGAAAGAAAAAAAGAGAAAAATAAAAACTTCAAGAGAGATAATTAAGGTTGTAGGAAAAACGGTCATCACAATGGAATGAGACAGTTTGTCTCACTTTTTTAGAAAGAATAGTAATCTCAATGAGTAGGCAAACCTGTTTCTGGCTAAAATGATAGAGATGTGAAAGACAGCAATAGAACAGGGGAGATTTATGGGGTGGGAGAATCTAATGTTGCAATCTTTAGAGAAGAGATTGTCCTCTCAGAACCCCAACACCCAGATACATACTGGTTTAATGAATTTAGTGAAAAGTTCTTTAAAAATGGGGAGAAAAGGCAAGATAATGGAATCTTACTTTAGTTAATAATTGCTTTTCAGGAAAACCTGTCTTATGTACTTTTTTAATCTCATGCTGTTTGAAGAGCAAAAATTTATTAATAATTGTTCCATACAAAAAGCCAAAAATTATAATCTAAGCAGTTTACTAAATTATAAGGACAGTCTTATGCCCTGAAAACTTAGAATTTTTTAAAAAACATCTTTTAGCATTAACCTATAGATAATCCTTGGGAAGATATAGGTCAAATTATGCTGTAGATTAAAGATATTAGAATCATAGAATCAATGGAAATTATTAGGCACAGGAAGATATACAAATGGCCAACAAATACATGAAAAAATGTTCAATGTCATTAGACATTAAAGAAATGCAAATCAAAACCACGGAACTTCCTACATACTAGGATGGCTATAAGAATAAAACACTTTTAATAGAAAGTAACAAGCATTGATGATGATATGGAGAAATTAGAACTGTAACACATTGTTAATGGGAATGTAAAATGATTTAGCCACTGTAGAAAATAGTTTGATTGGTTCTTAACAAGTTAAATATAGAATTACCATATGACCCAGGAATTCCATTTCTAGATATACCCAAAATAAAAGTGTCTAAGCAAATATTTGTTTACAAATGTTCATAGCAGGACTGTTCACAATAGCCAAAAATAAAGAAAAACTGAAAATTTCATCAACTAATGAATGAATAAACAAAATATGATATCACCAAACAACAGAATATGTTCAGTCATAAAAAGAATAAAGTACCAGTACATGCTACTGATACAGGAGGTAGAAAGAAATTATTTAGGCAGATAGTGAGGGCAAAAGAGTCCTCAGCAAAGCTTCCCTTCTAACAAAAAGCAGCCCCCAACAGCATTTCTTTTCTAACAAAGAGTAGCCTGAAAAATGGAGCTGCAAACATAGATAAGCTAGCTGGAAGCTTGCATAGGGTAATCCTGGCAGCTGCACCAATAGAAAAGGGCTACCTCAGGGCCAGGCATATCGAACATAGAGGATCCATCTTCCCTTTGTGTTACCACGTGTACAGGAACAAAGAAATGGGAAACATGGCACAGCTCAGGCAGAGAACCTGTCTGCATAATAAAAGATTAGGGTGGGGGCTACCAGAGATTTGCACCCTATGCAAATAGCACACCTGGTGCTCACACCAGTTTTTCATGCCCTGTGTAAATCAGACACCACCTCCTCGCCAGTGCATCTATAAGACCCCCTGCATTTCACCAAGGATTCAGCAACCAACCTATTTTTCTGAGACCCCTCTCTGCAGCCGAGAGAGCTATTCTCTCTCTTTCACCTATTAAACTTCCACTTTCTGCCTCATTTTTTGTGTGTCCATGTCCTTGTTCTCCATGGCCATGAGACAACAAACCTCAAGTGTTACTCCAGACAATGAGGCCATTTCAGTACCACATGAATGAATTTGAAAACATGATACTAGTTAAATAAGTTAGACACAGAAAGCCACATATTGCATGATTTTGTCTATATGAAACATCCAGAATAGGTAAATTGATAGAGATAATGAGCAGGTTAGTGGTGGTAGGGGCTGGGTGGAGAAGAAAGTAGGAAATTGCTGCTTAGTGGGTCCAGGGTTTCCTTCTGTGTTGATAAAAATATTCTGAAACTAGATAGAGGTGATAGCTGTACAATACTGAATTTACTATATGCCACTGAGTTGCATACTTTAAAATGGTTAAAATGAGAAATGTTATATGTATTTAGTATTAGAAAAAGGAATAAAACTGAAGAAAAGGGTTGCATTCAAATGAAAGTTAATGTCTGTACAAAAAACAAAAACAAACAAACAAAAAAAAACACATTGATCTTGAAGTCCACAGCACTTACTGAAAACATGCCACCTAGGAAACTTCCGATGCTTCTCATAAAGTCCAGTGTCACACTTCTCATGGTGCCCTTTCAACCTCCAGATCAAGTGCTTAAATCAGTGCAAGTCTTGTCCGCTTTGTGGCACTTGACAGAGTATGTTCTTTTTTTGATATACATTATAAAAAATGGACTTTGTCAAAAACTTATTTTCATTTAAATGTATTCTTTTTTTTAAAGGTGCTTTGCATCATTAAGTATCATTTCCTTAGGCTACTTTAATAGAAGATTGAAAATCATGATCCTCACAAGTCTGTGCTCATGATATCTATTCTTCCTCTTCCAGAAACTAAATGTTATAACTAAGGTTTTTAGTTGTGTTTTTTTTTTCTGTCCTAGCCAGTGATCTCATGTATGAGGCTTAATGTCAGTCTTAGCCCCTTGACATGTTCAGTAATCATCTCAAAATAACAGACTCATTGTAATATTGTTACTCAACTTTAAAAATGAAAACAAAGCATCTTATTGATATTTATGGATATATTTGCCATATGAAATAAATTAATTTGTGTACTCATCCTAGACCATACTACTTGTAACCCCAAGCTGCCATGATGCTTGTATTTAGAACTTGAGATGAAGTGTTAGTTTGAGGAGCAGCGGTTTCTAGTCATCACAAATTCATAGTGAAAGACAAACCAAACACAAAGTTCTCACCATCTACATGCCAATCTGAGTGTCTGTACAGCAGGTTAAAACTTAGTCAATCACAGAAGTTTAGGCAAAAAGAAGAAAGTAGAAGAAAAAGTAATTTTCCTGCTGCCCCACAAAACATAGCATGTAACTATCAAAAGCAATACAATTCAGATGGTTCACACTACGCAAGGAAAAGTGACATTTACAATATGACTTCTAAGTGAATGTAATAAGACAGATAGAGAAAAACAAAGAGGTAACCATTACAGCATAAAAATTAAGGTTCAGAAGAGGAGTTAAGTTTTGGCTGTAAGGATTTGAAAAAGTGAGATTAGACTTCCGGGTTATGGTATAGTTAAGAACAGACTTTGTGAAGTGTCAGGCATTATATGCCAAAATCCAGGTGTCAGAATGAAAGCAGTGTATAAGGCCAATACTACAGAGTCAAATCTGACTGAACTCAGGAGGCTGTGGTGGGATGTAGTAAAAGCGAGAAATGCAAGATAGACAGGCCAGGGAATAAAGTCCTTAGATGCCCAGGAAGAGTTTGGATTTACACAAAGCAAAATAGAAAAAAAGTGATTTTCTTTGAGCTTGCCTGTTTCTGAAATTCTCAGACTAGGAAGATGGCTTGTTTCAGCATGCTATATGAAGAGGAAAAAAAATCTAAAGTAAAGGAAACCATCTGGAAGTTGTTAGAGTGAGTTAACTATGCAGTGATGAAGAGCAAAAATGTGGAAGAGATATGGAAGTAGAGAAGGTACAAATTCAAGAGCCATCTCAAACAAACAATAGGATGTTCTCACAGAACGGGTAAAATGCAGAGAAGGCTAGCCTGAATTTCTGAGAGGAAGCAATGGGGAGGGTAAGAAAGAGAGGTTAATTTTGTTGGCGTTAAGCTTGAGGCAATAGTAGGGCATCTAATTAGATGACACATCAAGAAAAAATACTACCTTTCCCACTAAACTCAGTGTATTTCAAATGTAAAACAAGATAATATATGGGAGTATGTAAAAAAGATGTCTTCATTGTTATTTCCTTTAATAACAATTACAATATGGCAAGGCTGACATTTGAGGGGGCTCAATGCTGGATAGATTAGTGCATGTTTCCTTAATGGTAATTAAAACCTCAAGCATGCATGAATTTACTTGGTAATGTGGCTAAAGAACAATAGGATAACAGCCTTCCAACAAAGTTTAAGAAAGAATTAATGCTGGAATTTCAACAGGGGATTTAGATTTATATACCTGAGTAAAGGTTGTGTTTTCTTTGTCATAGAAGTTTCTTTGTCATAATTTGATGGGCATCAAATTCAATATATATACATAATGAGCAATTTAACATACTGCAACTTGTTAACTATTACTGCTGCAACACACAGAAACACGAAGACATACACAGGGAAGCAAAATAAAAAAGAATTAGATGGCCAGTGGTGTTACGGTGTGCAAAGCAATGGTGTTGCCATATTTTCAATCATCCTTATGAAACTAAAATAATGATTTTATTAAGAGATTTGTCTGTTTGTTGTTTGTTTATATCAAGTGACCAGCCAGGGTGCTGTGAGAGTTGTTTCTTTCCAACTCAATAGTATCTGATTAGAGAAAATTACTCTGTTGATTTGCCTAGTGAAAGGGTAAAGGAAGCTGATTATTCTTAGCTTTGATAAGTGAATTAAAATAGCTAAATTCTACAGCAACCGAAATGATGCCTTGAGTAAATTAATGGCTAAGAAAATCAATAGGCTATAACTTTCTTCTTGGTAAGAAGATTTAATTTAAAGCTTATGGCAGAACAGTTGCTTTTTGTACAGAATTCCTCTAAGAGGTAGAATTTTTTCCTGAAAAAAAAAAAAAACTTCATTTTACACTTGCCTTTCTCATTATTTAACACTCTTATACCAATATAGTTGTACCTACTCTAACTACTACAGTTTTTAAAGTAGCCGATCAAGTCACAGAAATGAGATCTCCAGAATGTTACCCAGAAATTATATGGTCCGCATTCTGTTTGTAATACATTCAGTAAAGAGCATGTATCACCTTTAGGACAGCAATAAAAATAAGTACCATCATTGACATGGCAATATAATTGTATTGCAATTCAAAAATAGAGTAACATTTAAATGAATTAAGCATTCTATAGCAAGCTAAAGAAATAAAATGCTGATGTAAATATATAAAAAAAGAAAACTCTAGGGACATTGTATATGCTAAGTAAAATACTAACAGGAAAATATCACAGATTATAAAACATTTGACTTTTACATAAACTCTTAAAAATTTCTCAGTTTTTCTTGCTTCATACAGAATGTTTTCTCCTTTTTTCTCACCCAATATTATCATGTGTGTGTGTGTGTCTCCTCAAAAACATTACTGAAATATAAGATTTCCATTCCTCAATCACCTCAGCATTCTGCTCCATTTAGCAGCCCCAAAGATTTGCAGAGGGCAAATCATGTCAAGCCAGGGCTAAACATCGTAATTGACAAAGTGTGTATCAGCAGTTAATGACCTTCTGTAGACAAAAGGAGCACAACATGAAAAAAGAAAACACACAGAAAGAATACAAAACTGCAGTACTTTTATGAAATGTTAAACCTTATCCTAATTGTATTTATTTACTAAACATCTTAAATGCACAAAGATCCAATGCTTAACCTTTCCAGCTTAAGACTCTGCTCATCCTTAAATAATACGACGTAGAGGTCTTTTTTGTTTTTGTTGTTCATTAAAACTAAATAGAATGACAGCCCATGGAGGTCAGGGTATTTGTCTCACTTGTTTCATTATAAACCCAATACTTTAAAATTGCCTAGTGCGTTAGCAATTAATGTTATCAATAGTTAAATGGAGATGCTTATATAAAGATACAAATATTAGTTGAATTTGACAAAGCTAAAGGCTATGTCTTTCATCTTGGAACATATCCTAATTTACTGTGTTTGACTAATGTTGGATTTTATGTCTGAGTCTGCGTAGGCTGGATCACATCAAAAAAATTATCAGAGTACTAGCTAAGATAATAAGTAAAAATGAAGAAAAGAAAATAATATAAAGCAGTCAGCAGCATACATAAATATTTATTTAAAAACAGTCCACCTCTGGATCGTGAGCTCATCTCCTGAGATATGGAGGGATATCTTGACCCTGTAAAAGAAAAGTTGTACTAAACACTTGTTAAACATGACAAGAAGGACTTCATTCAAGACAACTGCAATAGGGGTCACGGCAATGGCAGCAGGGGAGAGGGCCTGGCTGAAACAGAAGCCAGGAGGATTTTTAAATGCTGGAGTGAGCTAGTGGAAAAGTACTGGAGGACCTTGGTGTGAGGGTGGGTGGGGAGTTGTCTAATGTGATTAGGCCATCTGTATTTGCTAATTGGCTCCTACCTTTCCACAGAGACTGGAAGACAGTGGCCCTATCTTTCTTTATTATATTTCTAAGGGATCCCTCAAGGTCCTTGAGAAATGCACTCTGGGTTGTAAAAGTGGCAAGAGGTCAGTGGAAGATTTACATCTCAAAGAGCCAGGGAAAGAATTTAAACAGGAAATTTTCTTAGATAAATGCTGTAAGAAAAGGAAGGTCAGGAACCTAAAGTCAAAACGCCTGTCTAAAATTTAATAGTGCTGAGGGAAATATTAAAGCTCTCTTGGTAATGCACTTAGAGAGAACTAATTCAGAATTGTAAAGCTAGATAATAGCTGCAAAATTAAGGAATAACTTATTGGTCAGAATATACTCCCTGGGTCTCCCCATATACAAAAAAAAAAAAATAGCTTCCTTTCAGCTGCCTTGATTTTTTTCATTTTACCTTACTATAGTCACTGAAATTAGATGAATAAAACATTATTTAAGCCATCAGTCTTTTAAAATCCAAATATTTTTAAGACCAATCATTCAAAAATGAGGAAAGTGATGAGCACTTCATCAATAATACTGGAAATGAAAAATTAGTTTCCTAAAGACTGACTTGCAGGCAATATAGAGAGGAGGTAACAGACTCCAAAGCCGTGTTCAAATTTGGAATTCACTCCCTATTATCTAAATTTCCTTGTACGAGTTATTTATATAATTTTTCTGTGTTTTCTCATCTGTAGCAACCAGACACACAAGTTTATTGGGCTAAGTAAATTAACATTATTCAGTACTTAGAAGTATAGTTACAGTCTTAGCTATTTCTATTAGTGTTTTAGAAATTGAAGAAATGTTTTAAACTTTCAAAAAATAGATAAATAGAAACTTTTAAAAAATATTTCAAGTTGAATTCTGATTCTGAATGATTTGCTGTTTTGCATTTGCTTTCTGGAAGCAAGCCTTACTTTCCCTGTCATAAATTTTCTAAATGTACCCAGTTAAAATAAATGCTTACTGAACTAAGAAGGATAAAGTTCCTTCTGGCATTGATAGTCAATGCTTTGATTCTTTACCAAAAATTAGCCAAAATATAAACATATATTACAGTAGTATTTCCCACAGAAGCCCCAAATGTAACCATGTGCTCATGGAACAAAGCGTATGTGTAACCAGATGAACTTTCAACAATTTATAGTTGAGAAAAAGGTCTGTCTTCCTGTACTGCCCTTGCTAGAAGGTGAAGTAGTAAATTCTTTTTCAGGCAGATAAATAATGTAGCACAGAAACATAATACATCATTGTAAGTAGTATGAATAATTATGATTAAAACTTACATGCAAACCTATTGCAGAAAATAAGGAAAAGATAGATTCTATAATCAAAAGTTGTAGTAACAGTCTTTTAAATCATATAAATAGATGGCATATATACCATTATATGCAGATAATAATGGAATATTTTGTTCCTTATTTGTTAGAGTTTAATTCTACCTTGCTTGCAAACAGCATTTTACATTGAGAAAGTCAATATTCATATTCGACTTTGACTTAGGAATAAGAGAATTTTTTAGTTTTCTTCCCTGGAACATTAACAAAGTTAACAAGAGTATTATCAGAGAACTGTGTTTTACTTGTTTACTTGTTTTATTGAAACTTATTTTGCTAAGTGATACATACATACATACATAAAAATAAGTTTTCATTTTAATTGTAGATGTGATTTTTGTTTTGTTTTCCAAAAAATAGTATTCATTTTCATAAGGTCTATGGAGAAACATTTCTTTTTCTGTATCAGAAACATTTGAAATTTATCATTACATATCAGCAATAGTTCTGACTTTTGGCTTACAGAACCTGATTGAAACATGTGAATAATGATGATCATAATAACAATAATACCTAATGTTTGTATGGCTCATTATGGTGTTAAAAGAAAATCTTCAGCCAAATTAAAGTTTAATTGAGCAATGAACGATTCGTGAGTCAGGGAGCCCCCAGTATCACAGCAGATTCAAAGAGACTCCAGGGATGCCTCATGGTCAGAATAAATTTATAGACAAAAAAAAAAAAAAAAGGCGAAGTGATACTGTAGTACTTTCTCCTTAGTTCTGCTGAGAATAGGGTCTTTGTCACACAACCATGAAAAATATTAGGCTCGCACATACTTAGAGGGGTGAGGAAAATGGAATTTATTGAGAAAAAAGGTGAAAAAAGGGAAACAAGGACCCTCAGAAGAATGAAAGTCCTGCTATTACAGGCTTCCCATCTCACAGGTTGAATTCCAGGCTCCATTCTGGGACAGGAGTGGGCTAGCTCCTCCTTCCTGCAAATGGCAGGAACATCCCAAAACCCCACTCTCTTCTCTCAGAACACAGGCTGGTTGGAGACCTGGCTGTCTCAGTGACATATAGAGATCAGAAGTGAGGGATAGAAACAACTGGATTGGGCCGGGCGCGGTGGCTCATGTCTATAATCCCAGCACTTTGGGAGGCCAAGGCTGGTGGATCACAAGGTCAAGAGATCGAGACCATCCTGGTCAACAAGGTGAAACCCCGTCTCTACTAAAAAAAAAAAAAAAATACAAAAATTAGCTGGGCATGGTGGCCCACACCTGTAGTCCCAGCTTCTCGGGAGGCTGAGGCAGGAGAATTGCTTGAACCCAGGAGGCGGAGGTTGTGGTAAGCCCAGATCACGCCATTGCAATCCAGCCTGGGTAACAAGAGTGAAACCCTATCTCAAAAAACAAAACAAAACAAACAAAAAAAAAAGAAAATAAAAAATAAAAGAAACACCTGGATTGGTTACAGCTTATCGTTGGTCTTATTTGAACACAGTCTAAACACTTAGCATTGTATGAGTGGTTGAAGTACAGCTCCTGGGATTGGCCAAGACTCAGCTATTGTTACAGGTGCATATTCCTAAGTTAGGTTTCCAATCTTATCTACCTATTAAGCTAGGTTGAGTTCATCCACAAGGATTTGAATCTAGAAGTACAGAATCTTTTTCAGGGCATATTTAGTTTGCTTTAACAATGGTTTTGAAAAGTATGTTGGCACCCATTACCATATGTACACCAGCCCACAGTGTTGTGAGACTGGTATTTTTCTAACCCTAACTTCATTGACAAAGAAACTGAGACTCTAAGTATAAATGACTTCCCTAATATCACGTAATAGTAACTAACCCCAGTAAAAGATTACAACCTGTATCTTAAGTATTTTCCATTTTCTGAAGGTAACAATTTAGATTTCTAACACAAGATTTTTCAAATCCTGAAAATTGTCATGCTCTCAAACACCTATGTAGGACTAGAAACTATTAAAGATGTGCATTTTTACATATAGGTGGAGAGAAAAAGAAAAATCTCAAGAGGCTAGAAACAAGGCAGGCATAGAAATCACTGAAAACAGCAGCACCTGGGAACATTTGCTGATTTGTGGCAACAAAGAACTTCTATTATAAAAAGCTAGCAGAGAGTCTGAATACAGAAAACTCTTAATGCTTGTGCCTCTGAAGAGATTCACCATTAGTGAAAACATAAGCTAGAAAAATAACCAACCACTGTCAAAAGAAATAGCAACAAAATCTGTTGATCTCTGATTTGGTCATGGGTAGAGTGATATATTCTCCCCTGAGAAGTTTACCCAAAAGAAGGCCATATGCAGAAATAATATTTAAATGTTTACTACTCACATGTTTTAAAAGTCTTAATTAATTAATTAGATAATTTAAATCAACTTGTCTAAATTAGATAAACACCCAGGTACCTGGGGAAAGCCCACTTTCTCACTGTAGGCATCACTGAATTACCACAATGAACATCCCAATAAAACCATCAGATACAGTGAATAAAATAACACAAATAGAACTTCAAACTCTTCAGATATTGTAATTATCAGACACAAGCTATGAAAATCATCATGTTTAATGTTTTTAAGGATGTAAATGAAAAAACCAGCAACACGAGAATTAAGGGATCAACAAAAATGAATTAGAATATAAATGAATAAAACATACAGAAACAAAAATACATACAACAGATGAATTAAAAAAAAACAGAACAGCAATCAATAAGAGCCTGAGTGAACTAGAAAATAGCTTAAAGAAAATTACTGGAAAGTCATATAGGGAGGGGTGCAGGGAGAAAGAAAGATAGAGAAAGAAATAAATTGAGAGAATGGAAGAGAAAGTAAAAGACATAAAGGACTCTGAGAGGTCGAACATATCTAATTGGAGTTTCAAAGGAACAGAAAAATAGAATGAGGGATGGATAATTCAGAGAGATAATTGTTGAGATTTTCCCAGGATTAATAAAAAAACGTATAATCCTCCAAAACCAGAAAGCACAGTAAATCCCATTCAGGGTAAATAAAATGAAACCAACAGTGCCGTCTAAGTTTTGAGAAAAGTAAAATTGAACATACAATTGCATACAAGGTGAAATAATCTTTTAAAAGAATACAGACTGCAAGAATTCAGCCAACAGACTAACAGCTGAGGAATATATTTGAAAGAGGGGGAAGGTTATGTCAGAAAGAAGGTCTGAGATGAAAAACATGGGAAGAATAGAAAATGGTAAATGTGAGCAGGAATCTAAACAAATACTTATAGACTGCATAAAATAAAAATAAAACTTCTATTCTAAGCAGTACTGGATAGCCTGACACTCCAACTGAAAACCATTGAAAAATATATATTTTTTTATTTTAAAAAATATATATAAATTTATATATATATATATGTTTTTTTTTTATTTGAGATGGCATTTCACTCTTGTTACCCAGGCTGGAATGCAATGGCACCATCTCAGCTCACCACAACTTCCGTCTCCTGGGTTCAAGCAATTCTCCTGCCTCAGCCTCCCGAGTAGCTGGGACTACAGGCATGCACCACTATGCCCAGCTAATCTTTGTATTTTTAGTAGAGACAGGGTTTCACCATGTTGACCAGGATGGTCTTGATCTCTCGACCTCATGATCCAACCACCCTCCTCAGCCTAGCAAAGTGCTGGGATTATAGGCATTAGCCACCGCGCCTGGCCAAAAATATATTTTATAGACTTTAAAAAGACATCAGTGAATTGTGAAGGATCTCTGAGGTCAAAAAATATGTAAACGGGGAATTTAGACTCTTAGGAGTCTATAAGCAATGGACCAAATCAAAACCACGGCCTGGGTTTTTAATGGCTCTGGAGCCAAGAATGGTTATTATAGTTTTAAAAAATTATAAGAAAAAGAAAACAGGCAACAGGAATGTGGCCTAGAAAGTACATGACCTGCAAACACTAAAATGTTTCTTATATGGCCCTTAGCAGAAAGAGATTGCAACTGCCTGAACTATAGACTCCAGAACATAAGTGGAGCCCTATATTTGTCATTTCCCTTAAGGAAAGTTGCCAAGTGTAATGCCTGTGACTTGGCTTTTCTTAGATTCCCAGGGCCTAGAGGTGAGGTGAAAAGTCCAGAGCCGACTCAAATTGTAGAATCTTTTAAAAGAAGCCCATCAAATCCAAAGATAATTACCCCAGAGTAAGAGTGTCCTAGAAATGCAGATACATGTCCAGTGGGCAGCAAGAAAAATGATCTGTCTTGAAAAGAGTCACAGATTAAAGGCAGAAAAAATTTACCCTAAGGATTTGCAACATTAAGTTGGCTCTCAGATAAGTTTGCAGCTTGAATCCTGAGAAATATAAAAAATCTGAAGTTGAGAATTAAGCATAAAGTGGCCCTGGCTGGAAAGGGGTATTTTCAAATGTCTGGCAGATGGAAATATAAATCTTTTCTCAAGTTACCCACTTTGGATTCAAACATCAAAGAATTCCCACTGATAAATGTCCAAGAAAAATAGTGGCATATTTTCTTAAATATAAAAAGACTCAGGCTTAATGAAGCATCTGACTCATAGAAACTTAAAATACTAGAATTATCAAACAATATAAAATAAGTATAGTTACTGTTTTCTCTTTTTTTTTTTTTTTTTTTTTTTTTTTTTTTTTTTTTTTTTAGGCAGAGTCTCACTTTTGTTGTACAGGCAAAAGTGCAATGGCACGATTGATCTTGGCTCACTGCAACCTCCACCTCCTGGGTTCAAGCGATTCTTCCTGCCTCAGCCTCCTATGTAGCTGGGATTACAGGCATGAACCACCATGCTTAGCTAATATTGTAGTTTTAGTAGAGTCAGGGTTTCTTCATGTTAGTCATGCTGGTCTCAAACTCACAACCTCAGGTGATCCGCCCACCTTGGCCTCCCAAAGTGCTGGGATTACAGGCGTGAGCCACGTGGCTGGCCACTATGTTTAAATATATAAAAGTATGAAATACATTATACGGAGCAAGAAGGCATAAAAGATGACCCACCATAATGGTAATTAAACCCTGGAAGGCACATTCGAGGCAAGATTCTGCTCTGAACTCCACCCTACCTGCAGAATTTAGAGCTCCCTGTATCTCAGGGGTTTCTTCCTTCCCCTGGTACCCTGACCTGTCCCAGTGACTGGGGCCTTGGCATCTCTTTACCCTGTATGACCATTGCCTCAAAAGTCATAGTGGATCAGAGGTGATGGCATACATTTCTTTCTGGTGTGTGTGAGGCTTCTTGTTCCCAGATGATACTACCTGCACATCCTTCCTTCCTTCTAGGAAAACCATTAGATATTCCAGAGGAATAAAAGCACTCTTCTTACTTGGCCTTACTATGGTTGAGTACTTAGTGGGTTCTCTGTGTATTGCCAGGTGGTTACTGGAGGGGTGGTGTTAGGTAGAGAAAGCTCTATTCAAGAACCATGAATTCATTTTTTCCCCATTCCTAGATAGCACTCTTACTTAACATTTTCCTTGGCGTTTTATATTTTAGGAGATTTCTAAGTTTGTGATTCACTTCCTTTATAAAAGGAAAAATATAAAACTAATAGACCTCTAACACCATAGATACTTTCTGTAAATATAAATAATCAAGTAACCATATGTTCAATAATTCTGCCCTCTGAGAACATTAACCCAGAACTGAAGTTTGAAACGTTGTTTTCCTCTTTTAAATTTCTATTTTTAAATGGTAATATTATTAGTGGTTCTTAATGCAAAGACATAAATGTCTCTATAATTAGTGGAAAAAATACCTTACATATTGACATTGCCAGAGTTGTTTGTTAATTTTCAATAACTGAGGAAGTGTGGCTAATAAATAATGTTCTAAAATCTAAATATCACCTTTGTTCATCCTTATTTTCCTAAATATGCTTTGGCAATGACACATTACTACAGAAATCATTCAGCAATGCAATGCCTTAAATATAATATTATAATAATGCAATGTGTTTTTGTTGCTATGTTTCTTCTGTTTTTCTTAATATGTATTTCTAAATAGATATATGTGGCAACAGAGTCATTAACTGAGGAAAATCCAACTCAGCAAAGAGACAATTTATATGCTAAAAACTCAAATTATGAAACTCTTTTTACTTCTTTTAGACACGTGAGAGACATTCCATGTTAAGTGATGGCAATATAAAAAAAAAAAAAAAAAGCTAGCCTCCTTTCTTATCCTCAGATAAGTGGTAGTCTGGCAGAATCACTATAAAATAAATATTAACAAACAGTTGAAACAGTAACTCAAATAGCCTTTAATTGTAACACACACAGAGGCATGGTACCAAACGCAGGTTTCCAGTCTGGAAAAACAGGTAGAAATTATGATACACCCTGGGTTTGAGATGTTAGTGGTTCCAGAGGTCACAAGTAGCTTTAATCCCTTGGAGAGAAAACCTGGAAAGGTTGTTTTATGCAATACTATTCAAAGAGACAATAAGGATTTGGTCTTACCTCTCTCCCCAGATCACAGACATAATGACTTCCTTTAGAAGCTTAGTCATCGAGGAATGCCCCACTCAACTATCAACTCCCTTACACAAGTATCTCCGTCTTCCACAGTGAAAGGACAGAGAATGTATCCATTCAATTTCTTACATCCCTACCAAGACTGCATTATTGAAAATCTGTTCCTCAGTTCTTCTTTTTCACTTATTAATAATAAGAATTATTCAGGCATACAAATTTGGGAAGAGCATTTGAGTCATTTTGGGTTTTCTAACAAGCAGACGACAACATGGAATTAGAACTAATTAGCGGTGGTGTCTATAAAAATGGGAGCTGGAGAAATAGACCAGGAGAGCTTTCAGACCATAATACTGGTCTGACATCTGTGAGGCACCTTTTAGAATGAAAATTCTGTAAGTACAGAAATAGAGCCCAACACAGAGAAAATCTTCAAGGTAACCAGTTGGCCCCTATGATGACAGAGTCTGATATGCCTAAATTAGCTTTTTTCTTTGTTTTCTGATGAAAATTTCTTTCACTAGTCAGGCCCACTTTGGGCAGCTATCTGCCCTTGATATGAATAAAATGGCTCTGGCTTCCCAGTAGTCCAAGTTGGAAAAGGTTTAACAAATTACCAAGCTGAAGGGTCGTCAATAATTGCCAAGTATCTTAGACACAAAAAGTCCTCACAGTTTAGGCTCTTGCAATCCATTAGTGGTGCAAAAGTAGTTCGGTTTTTGCCACTACTTTTAATTTTCACTTTTTCCTGTAATTTCTATTGATTGTATAGTCTTTCTCCAGAATTTGTATTAGCTTAATTACCTCAAGTCATCTACTATGGATATAAATTAAAAGAAAAGGTCTTTGTGCTTAGAATACTCTCAAGAATACTCTGGTGGGTCTTATAAAAAAAAAAATAGAACTTCCAAATCTACCATTTCTTTTTATAGGCAAATTACATCCTCTTCTGCTACTTATTTTTCATCATTGCTTGGCAATCTTGTTACTTCTCAGACATGTCCTTAATAATTTAATTCAAACACCTCATCTTCAGGTGTTTGAATTTTTCAACTGGTTGTGAGTCCCTAATGCCAGAGCATGATATTTGTGAAGATGCTAATCTAGGGAGCCAGGAAAAGTAGCTAGGTTATTAGTGAAAATGCAAGACTAACTAAATGTGATTCAATTCATACAAAATTTGAAAGAATGAACAAAAATACAAGAGACTTTTTTTGCAGGGACTGGAGCAGACACTTCATCCTTATAGAGCTTACAGTACCTTATACTTCTCTGTCATATTGTTCTTAGGAGCATCAATAAATTTTTATTTATATCCTAAGAAGTATCCCTTTCTTAACTTATTTTCAATTAATGCCATTTTTCCCTGTCTTTTCTTCATTATAGAGGAAGAATAACTATGCATTCTTATTATACCTCTTCCTGTCTACTAAGAGTTTATTGTAATAAAATTTGAGTATCTGCCACAATCAATGCCCCTTCAGTGAAACATGAATCTGAAGGACTCATTCTTCCTAATTCTGCTCTTCTTGTGACACATAAGCCATAATAACACTGACAACTTAGCCACAAACGATTAAATCAGAAGCTGGTGCCCAACTCAAGGGCAAACATGTCTAGGCTGGAAATGAAGAAGGCCACCAATCCTTGAGGGAGCCTGGCCTAAATTCTGCCTAATATGGATTCCTATATATAATGGTAAACAAAAAACTAACCAACCAGAGCTTGTCTCTTGGGCCTCTGACAAAGAGACAGTCACCAAAATGTGTTATTGTTCTGTTTCTCTGAATGCCTATTGCATGCCTCAATTATGGGAACACTCAGTTCCAGAATAAGCAGTAGTTAAAAGGAAGGCAATGCTTTCCTTTTTTTCATCCTGCATGGTTCTATGTAGCATTGCAGTAAACTTACTTCTCTCAAAGGAATCCTGGGTAAGATTGTTTCTTACAACCCTACAGAATGTAACTAATGTAAAGTACTTATAGATTTATTAACTCTCTCTTTCAAGGGTCCCAAGGACCTGCAGTTTCATTAGAAGGACTCAGTCCCAGCATATGGTTATACTCAGAGCTATGATTCAGTACAGGGAAAAAATATGAAGCAAAATTCACACACACAAAAAAAGGCATATGGAGTGATGTGGAAAAGAAACCAGGCTCAAGCATCCAAGAATTCTCTCACAATGGAGACACACAGGAATGTCCAGAAACGTTTACATTTTGCGTGCTGGAAGGATTTTTTAAAGGGAAGAATAGATGATCCTTGAGACCAGATAGTGGTATGACTACAACATGTAAAATAAAAAAGCGTATCAGATTTAGCTAGTTGGGTCTCTAAGAAATGGTTGCTATTAATTATCCCTGTTGAATTGTAAGAAAGAAAAAAACAAAACCCTAAATGCCAAATTTCCAATCAGACACATTCATAGAAATTAGTGATTTATGCAGTTGGTTAGTTTAATTGCACTAGGTAACTGCACTAGGATTAATTGCATCAGCAGACAAACAAGAACTGAACTATATTCTCAGGAAGAATTATAATAAAACATTATGCATGAAGCAATGTTAATGGCCTTTGCTGTATCATCTACTGAGTTCGGAAAGCCTCAATTTTTCCATTTGGAGAAAGCCATGGAGTATGTTTGGGTCCTAAACTGTCATCCTGAAAGGTATATTGTGAAGCCAATGTTACAGCTCCAATCTGGGTTTATGTTTCTTATCTTTTGTCTTTTATGTTAGAATCTACTTCTTACTGATCACTCCCATCTCAGGTTATTCCACAATGAGAAGGATCTTAACTCTCCTTACTTTCTTCTAAAATCCACAGAAAAGGTACAAAATAATTGTATTGAATACTATTCTTTATCAATTACTATTTTATATATGCTTTGCAAATTCTAAATAATGAAATAAAAATTAGAATTTTTAATTTGGACCCAGTTGAGAATTAAAAACACAACTTATGTTTCATTTTAAGTCAACAAATTAAATGCTGTCTGAACAACTGCCAAGGCATCTGTTGCTTTCTAAATAAAGTGAAAAGCACTAGCAGAGGAAGATTCTCAGACTTACTGTTTCATTTACCTTTTGGTTCAGAAGTTAAGAAATGTCCATAAGAACAATTTAATAACTTCAAGGGTGCTACCTAAATTTGTGCTAACTGGGTTTCAATTTATAGTCTTAAATTCTTCCTAGCAGGTTTATAATCTTTATTAGTCTTAGAAATGTGTACCTTAGAGAAGCACACATAAGCAGCTTAAAGATATCAAATTTCATAGAAGGACTCTTTAGTGGCAATGAATAATAACCTTCTTTCAATCAAAAAAGGAAAAATTCAAAACCTGATTTAATTTTGTATAGCATCTCAGGACAAGAATTACACTCCAAGACTTTTTAAACCATTGAACCAAACAACAAACCAAAATAGTATATTTTTCCCTAATAATAACTATAGATATCAAGGTAATAAGAGCTATTTTCCATTTTGAAAATTTTCTTGTGAACAAGAAAATAGTGAAGTGACTTTAAAGTGTGAGTTTAAAAAATCTCTAAGGATATAGCTTCGAGTAATCTAAAGCTTTACAAAACAGTCACTTGAAGCTAAGTGACTTGATCCATTCACATGGTTAACTGTGAAGTTCTCTGCCCTTCATTTACTCAACATATAATTCTTGAGTGCCACATTACAAAATCTAAAATCACGTTGAAATAGCATATACACTCTGAATAAAAATAGACCATGATTTTATTTTATTTTTCCTATGTATAAAAGAAGTTTGGAGCACAAGTAGTAGTTTCATCTTTTAATCAAATATTGTAAAGCTTTGGAAGAAGAAAAAAGATATGGCAAATAATCAACAAGTACAGATTTTAATACTATTAATGGCTTTTCAGTTTTGAAAGTAAACTATTTTACATCTCAGTTTCCTTGAAACTAAAATTAATATCAACTCCACAGCTCACATTCCACAGACAAAAAGCATTGTTCACATGCTCTAGACCCTGCCTCCTAAATCGTTTCCTGGAAAATGTAAGAGAGTGCTGGGATCTGTTCATTGCCATTGTTCTCGCTGCAGTAACTCACTGCTGTCACAATGCACCACTGTGGTGTACTGCTTTTCCACTGCACCAGGGTTCTAAGTCCACACAGAAGGGAAATCTCACTCTCTTGGGTAATAAATCACATCAACTGGAAGTAAATGAAGAAGTAAAAATGGTTTTACAACTACTGCTGGAGTAATTTAGTATGTTAAATACAATGATGAAAAGTATATTTTTCATATAGAAACAATATGAAAAATATTGACAGAATGTCTCTAGATACCAAGACAGCTAAGACTTATATGAGATGTCATTCACCTAAGACAAAGGAAAGGAACAAAAGGAAGATAACTCAAAGTGACATTTTTATTTTACAAGTTCTTTCTTTTATAGGACTCTATAGTAAAAAATTTGAAGTTAGGCAAAAATTTCTCCCCAGACCACTATAGTTATGAAATTTCTTCCCAGTGGATCTCGTTCTTCTCCTCCCAATCTAGAAGTATACATTCTTTTACTTTTCTTAGACTTTAGATCTCTTTTAAGCATAGTTGTTTCACATTTTTCAGGTTAAAATGATTATCTTTGACAACACAGACAATATTGGAATTAAATTGTTTTTCTTTATCTGTGTGATTGTTATATGTTCAATTTCTCATAAGCAAATAATCTAATAAGGGTAGTTTGTTTTGTTACAAACATGTCTTTAAAACCCTTTAACTTATTTTTAATGCTTTTCTGAAGATTTAGCTTAATTTTGGCTTTTTTACTTCTCAGATATTATAATTATATTGTGGTACTCTTTATTCCTTGGCTTTAATGATGTATTACTCCTTCCAATTTGTCTATGTCTTCAATTGTAAATTACAGGGAGTCCTCTGTAGATATTCCAGATTCTTAGATGTTTCAAAATATATTCATCATTACAATATAATTTCCATGTGAAATTAAACTACAGAACCGTCTGTCTCAGACTAACATATTCTTGGAATTTCTGGTCTAAAAAATACCTTTTTATTCCCTGAAAATGTTTTGAAACATCCTTTTGGATCTTAGACATCCAAAAACATATTTCCAAAAAGAATATGTCTTGGTCTTTCACAGTGCTCTTGTTCCAAGTTTCTGGTTTCTACTACTTCATCAGCCAACCAGACTTTTCTTACAGATTCAAACCATGCACAGAGTGAGACTTCTTCCTGATGCTTCCTTGAAGTGATCCATGCAGTCCCTTAAGACCTTGATTACATATTAAGCCCACACCATGATCGACTGTTCTATACAAAGCACTCTATAAATCACTGAGTGGCTTATAAGTAATTAAATAGAAAAAAATTAAGATAATTTCTCTATTTAAGATTTGAATTCTTACCCACTATATAAAAAAAAATTTCTTGACTACACTTTTCTGGATATAAATACAAGGAAATTTATTACAGTAAATCATCATGTATAACTTGATTCATACATGATGGATTTTTAGTGCTGTTACTCTTGTTTAGCTCTGGGTCAAACATTTCCGCTGTCAGCCTTCCCAGTTTGAGCCCCAAGAATAAATCAGTTCTAACTTTTCCTTTAGAGAGTACTTAGAATGTCCCATATATTTCCTTTATTATACTGAATCCAAAAACTTTGATTATGAACTAGAACAACTGTATTCTGCTGCAGCCTTGGTGGTGTGTTTTAATCATCAATTCAGCAAACTAGTATGTATTACAATAAAGGCCCTGTTCTAGGTACTGATATTGTAACACAAAAGAAAAATTATCATCCTTAAAAAGTGTACCGTTTAGTGGATTAAAAAGACAAAAAATAAGATAAATAGTTAATACACAATATGTTAGAATATAATGAGGGCTATGAAGAAAAATAAAGCATGAGGAGAAATATGACTCTAAACAATATTACTCCAGTGGTTCTGTTGGAAATAGGTCAAAGGAAAGAAACAAGCAACATAACTAATTTGGCACCATTGCAATAGAATCAGTAGAAAAAGAGGTAACAGTAGTTTGGGGCAGGGCATTAGCTCTAGAGATTGAAGGACAAAGACTTTGGATATATTTTGAAGGTAGAATAACAGATTTTTCTGATGCATACAGTATGAGGTATGACCAACCGAAAAGAGTAAAGGATACTTCCAAAGATTTTAGTCAAAGCAAATAGAGGAAGGCAGGTGCCTGTTATGGAGAGATAAGGTTTTGTGGGTGGTGGTGAGATTATGAGCTTGATTTTTAAAATGTCAAGTTGGGAATGTCCATTAGATATCCAGCAGTAGATATTTGGAAAGTTGATTACATGAGTCTAGAGCTGGGAGGGGAGGTAAGACGTAGACATACATGGTGAGTTAATTAACTTGTATACGTATCTTAAAGCCTTAAGATTTGATGAGATTCCCCAAGAGACGGAATTAGTAGGAAAAAAAAAAATAAAGAAGTAAAGGACTGTATGTTGGGACAGTTCAATATTAAGAGATTAAAGAGATGAGAAAAATCAATAAGAAGATCAGAAACTAGCAGTCAAAAAAGTAAAGAGAAAAACAGAGCAATGTGATATCTATATAATAAAGCAATTTCAAGGAGAAATAATAGCAAGAAAAGAAAGAAAATCATCAAAAGTTCCTAGTATACTTGTGTGGTTAAATTAAGTTACCTTGTTGGTGATCACAAACTTAGCAAATTATTGTTCCCTCACAATTCAAAAAAATAAATTATGTAAAAGCAATTTCCATTTCATAAATATTTCTTATTTTCCAGGATCTAAAGGGGAAATCTCAACATACCTTGGAACTGTGGCTTGAGCATGGTGTTATTTTTCCTCAAAGTCTCATTTAAATGCTTCTGTTTGTGCCAAGTGGAGAAAATTCCTTTTTGAGGGTCAATTGGCCAGTATTTTTTTGAAGATCTTTGGTAACCACATGCAATTTCAATTTTCAGGAAACTTTAAGGATAATAAGCTTATTTTCCATGAATCCAAGTCACAGAATCCCAGCTTTCCTGGCCTTCATTTCTGGCCTTTGCTATTAAACCTCAAGCCATTGGCTAAATGCTGCTTTTGAGAAGAATCCATAGTCTGGCTTTCCAAAACCATTCTCCTTTAACAGTCTGTTTAGTAAGTTTCTTTAGGCAAATTACTTGTCATTTAGCTTACATTTATGACTCATAACCAAGAGTTAAAAAAATAAACAGCTGGGGGGCTTTTTAAATATTTATTTTGAATCTGATAACATCATTAAGGGCAGTCATTTTCATCCCTTTTCACTTATGTCAGAAACTCTCCACCAAAATTAATCAAATGTTTAAATGAACACTGAGTGCTAAATTTTCTTCAGGGTCTGAACTGGAAAGTAGTTATAAAAAAATACTAAACTTTTTATCTGGCAGGGTAATACTGACACATTCTGATTTAAAATATTCCCAGATTAGGAAGCAATTCTATTCTCATCACATGTTCCAAAATGAGTTAATTCTGACCCTGCCTCTCCTCCCAGCAAAGTCATCATTTTAGAATGCTTTGCATTTCTTCTTTTTCAATTTGCTGGAGGTTTCTCAAAGATTTTTGCACACATTCATCCAAGTATTGGCAAAGTTTCTATCAAAGGTCAAATTGAATATCAGAATTTTAGATCTGAAATGCTCCTTGTTTTACATCTCAACTTTAAATCAATGAAATATAAAAAAGTCAAATGTACTCTTACTTATGAAGGCTACTCAAATGTCTGTTCTCTCACAGTCATTTGTTAACTCTTAATAGTATTACTCTACGAATGATCATTGGCATTGCTCTGTAAATGTTCTACTTCCACTTACTAGCAATCACCAAATTATCAAGCCACTAAAGCTAACCTTAAGAATTCAAATTTTGTATAGAGGAGTTTTCTAAAAATAACTGGAAATCTCTAGGATACACACACACACACACACACACACACACACACACACACATATATATTTAAAGTTTTTTTAATATGACTGTAAAAATGTCACATTGGCTTAATTTTCTAACATAAAATCAAACTTGAAACAATACTATCTGTAGTGTCCCCTAGAGTTCCTTGGGAGACTTATTTCTCATTCATGATTTTCAAATCAAGAATACAAAGCATAAATACAGTTACATCAAAATAGCAATTAAGTTTAATTCCTGTCTTATGCCATAAATATATATTGTTGAGAAACATTTGTTTTCATTTTCCAGTGAGGAAAGTATATGTCATAGGTTAAAAAACAAGAAAATCAGGCAATTTCAGAACTTTAAGCATCATTCTTCTCTGTACAAAAGGTAAAACTTAAAGGATCTATTGTTTGGGAAAATCCAAGTGATAAAAAAGTTTGGCTGGGGTGGGAGCAGGTCTGCAGCAATCTGGACCATGTATCCTTTGCAGAAACATTTCTTGGATAACACTTTTCCTCCCTCTATCTGTACATTAGTGTTTCTTTTCAGACGGCTGTGTATATGTATTCTTGATCAAGAAGTTACAGGGGATCAGAAGCAGAGAAACAATAGACCACAGGAAAGGCCTGTCAGCCTAATTTTATAATCAAGAATGTGTTATTTGGCCCTGGTGATACTTCACGTGTGATTGTATTTAAGGCTGAATAACGCAGACTTCAGTGGATAGTCTAACACCAGATTCTTATATTAAAAGAATAAGAACAGACCACATCCCTGGAGGTAGAAGTGAGATTTTAAATAGGAAGTTTGGATATTCTGGACTGCTAGTAATTTAATGACAAAAATGAAAATGAAGATGTAGACCTTTCATTGGACATGCCAAAGAAATGCATTTGTCTCTCAGGATCCTGGCAGCAGTTTTGAATGGAGATATTAAAACACTTCTGCAGGGTAAACTTGCTTTTATCAAATGGCATCAAACTAGCAAAATAGCCTGAGGAACATCTCAAGAAAACTTCTGAAATTTTGAATTATATCTGGTGGTGTCTGCTTATAAGTCACATTTAGGAGTCAAAGTATATTTGTACCCCACTTGCCTTGTATAATTCCCTGTCTTTCTGTATATGGTTAAAAGTTACAGCCTATCTTCACTTTCTCTTTGAGTGAATGAGAAAAACTGTTGTGTGCCAGTTTTGGGGAGAAATGTTACTTGCAGGAGATAGGAGCAGTGGGTTTAGAGGAATATACCTTGAGATAGGAGCAGGTAACCAGCAATAGAGAGATCAGTAACCATTAAAAATAGCAGAGCATTGGTCCATGCCTGGTTGACATGGTCAGTGACTACTGGACTAACCTATAGGGCATGAAAAATTCCTGGGAAACCCTCTGCAACACTGAAGGAAATCTGCTAAAAGACTAGATGTCATGCATTCAAATATGAATAAGGACTTTAGCCAACTTGATTTGGACATGTGTTCAGTATAACACTTGCAATCAAATAATTTTACTGAACTTTTCACTATCGACCTTTGTTTTTATGCCCACACAGTAGACCTGAGACTGCTATCCTTAGAAAGCCTTGCTTGCAAGGTTGGTCCTTGGCTAGCATGTGTAATTATGGGAACATAGGGCACAGGACCAAAGGGTTGATGCGCAGGTTACAGTAAAAAATGTCACTATCTTGGCATTATAGGTTGGCATCCCAAGTTTATTGATTCATTTATTTCTTCATTAAATAAATATTTATTCAGCCTCTTCAGTGTGTCAGACACTGGTACAGGCACTGGGTATAGAATCTTGAACAAGACCAAGTCTTGTCTAACAAAGTTTACAAAATAACAAATATTTTAAAAATATGTAATGTCTGGTAGCAATAAGAGTTATTAACAAAATGAAAACAATGTAAGAGAAAAAATGGAGTGTGGAAGGTTGAGTGGTCAGAGGACACAGCACCTGGAAGGAAACTAATGCTCTCAAAAGGGGCATTTATAACACTGACAGCTTCATTCAAGTGTTTTGTAAATATTGAACCTCTATGAGGCGACCAGGGCAGGCAAACAGGACACACAAGCTGTTGAATACGTGGAAGATGCCCAGAGAAACTCTGAATCAAATCCAGACTTTGGTGTCTTGGATGTGCAGATGGGGGAAGAGTCACTGGAATTTAGGTTTTTGTTAACCTGAATTTGTTTGTTTGCAGAACCTGCTAAGACTTAGGGATATTTAGACTATAGAATTAATGACAAAACATGCAAATACGGATCAGAAAGAAACTGAAAATATTCTGGAGCAAAAGTCAGAGATCACATCTACATTTGGAAGTCATGGGAACAATAGTTAAAACAATGATAACAGTATATCAAGATAAGCAAGGGTCAAAGTCGGAGTCTTGAGAAATGCTTATATTCAGATACTGGGGGAAAAAGTAGCAGAAAAGTAATTTGCGTAGAAGCAAAAGAGAGAAATAGCAAAAATACAGAAACAATGTGAGAGTATTCAAAAGGCATGAGAGATTCCACAGTGTTAAATTCTAAAATGAAAATAAGATAAATGCCAAGAAGAATTTGTTTAGAGGATATATAGAAACCACAACAGAATATCATTAGTGTGGTAGAATCTGAAACTAAATTTTATGTTGTTATAGAGGAATTCAGACAAAACAATTTTAGATCAGGGGTCTCCAACATTCAGTGAAGAAAGGAAAGAGAAAGGGAGGATGGTTCTAACAGGTGTGTCTACAACAGAGTGTGCATTTAAACAGTCACTAATTTTTCAACAAATGATAACTTGATGAGTGATTAAGATTTTTGATTTTTTATGAGAACATTCTTTGCAATTTTTAAAAGCAGAGTGGGAGGAGCCAAAGGAAAGAGAGAAGTTGAAGTTGCTAAAGAGCGGAGGAATAATCATGAAGGCAACATATGGAGACACATAAGGAATTAGATCTAGAGTATAGAAAACTGTACACTTCCTTCGAAGCAGGAAGGATAGATACATCTCCCGTGATATTTCAAGGTGAAGATTAAGTAACATAGGAGTGAATACTTGACAATTTCAATGTCCTCTGAGAAACTGGAGCCAAGGTAACTAGCAAAAGTTGTGGGGACTTAGATGAAACAGATCCAGAAATGACTTAATCATTTTTGAACTTAATTATACTATGTCATTCCTATCAAAGCAGGGATATTCTATTTTAAGATCCATCCTACCTCTGCTCCTCAAACGCCCACCTAAATATGTTATTAAAAGATGGGAGCCGCCAATACAAGCAAAGGAGAAGAATTTGCATTTACTTTAGGCTGCTGTTGGGCAGGCAAAGGAGTCTGCAGGAGCAGATGTCAGATTACCTGCTGATGGCTTCCTACTAGAGAGCTCTGATTTGTCCCTTGACTTTTGGTTCTCATGACAAAGAATGCAATCTAAATTGACAGGTGTTCAAGACATTTCTCAGTCTTTGTTGGCCTTTTTAAACTCATACAAATGGCCCTGCTTATGCTCTGGTGAGGGTGTTTAGGGAAACTTTTAAGCCCAATATTATGTGACTAAATGAAAAATACTTATAAACGACTAACAATAAAAAAGATGGGCACATTTTAAATTAAGCATATTTTAAACTGTGCTTTTCATTTATTTTAAATAACCTACTTTGACCTCAAATTACAATTATATCCATCATATTTTCACTATGGTAACAATATAATAACTATATTTTAAATTGTGAATATGCAAAATTTACTTTAGTGACTCCAGAATGGAAAGAACATATGAAAACCTGGCACCCAGGGAGCAGCGTCCTTACATCCAAACATATGACTGTTGGGAAGAACCAAGGCAGCCAAGGTAAAGAGGACAGAAATTAGTATAAAGAGAGCTATTTCTGGAGAGCTGGGCTAAAATATAAAATATGTTTTCCCATGCAAATTATGAAATAAGTGACAACTAAAGATTTCTCCAGCAGTACCAGTTAATAAATGATTTTACAATAAGCTTTTGAGGACCGTCCTGAGACTGCAAAAGCAATCAATTATCCAGTATTTCTGTGCAAAGCCAGAAAGATATTCCCATTCACAAACAAGTGACTGGTAAGTGATACAGCGCATGACAAGCCATTTTGTGATAGCTCTTACTTACATTTTGGGCATAGCCAGTGGAACACTGTAGCCAGCGGAAGACTCAGGAAATGAGTGGCAAGTGGATTTCTTTCCATGTGCCAATCTCATTCAGTTGTAGTAACGTGTAAAAAGTACCCTGAAATCATGTTATATCCAGGCAGAAAAGAGTGCTGTTATGCATTATTTATGTATTTCATAGACATGCCTGAGAGTAAGATACTACCATCCATTTTAGAAGATGGGGAAAAGAAGCTAATATAAATAAAATTTCAAAAGCTGGTACATCAGCATGAAGGAGAAGGGACAGAGGAGGCAAACTGAAGGGATCTGTTTTATCCTAATTTGTGTCAGTTTGTCTTAAAAGGAAAGACATAAAAAGGAGTGAGCCGTGGTGAGAACTTCCCCCCAAGTAACCTCCTTCTATGTATCTCCCAGATTGATGATGACAAGGAAATAAAGGACAATGATGAGGCAACTAGAGAAGAAAAAAAAGAAGTAGCTATCTAACAGCTCCCAAGTCAGTGCACAGAGAATTAAATTTGAAACAATTAACTAGGAGTCTCAATTCTAACTTAAAAAAAATTAAAAAAAAAATAAATAAATAAAGGAACCCAATGGCCATCAGCTTTGATGTGGGGGCTGGGCCCACATAACTGATACCAACATCTATTTTCATCTCTTGATAATTTTTGTTATTATACACAAAGTCAAGATCTAAATAAGATATTTCTTAAAAAGCAATAAAAAATAAAACCATACTTTTCAAGCATTACCTGAAAGCTAAAGAAGTCCAACATTTTAGTAGGCAAAGGGAAAGAAAAATAAAATAGTACCTCACATATCAATACTAACATTGAATGTTATGGCCTAAAGGCTTCACTTAAAAGATACAGAACAGCAGAGTGAATGAGAATTCAACTAAGTACCTGCTGTCTTCACAAGACTCATCTGACACATGAGGATGCACATAAACTTAAGGTAAAAAAGTGGAAAAATAAGTTCCATGCTAATGGACACCCAATGTGACCGGGAATGGCTATTCTTATATCAGACAAAACAAACTTAAAAGCAACAACAGTTAAAAAAGAAAAAGAGGGACATTATATAATGATAAAAGGACTAGTCCAACAGGAAAATATCAAAAAATTTATATGCACCTAACACTGGAGTTCCCAAATTTATAAAACAATTACTTCTAGACCTATGAAATGAGATAGACAGCAACCCAATAATAATAGGATATTTTAATACTCTACTGACAGCACTAGACAGATCCTAAGGACAGAACGTCAACAAAGAAACAATGGATTTAAACTATATTCTTCATCAAATGCACTTAACAGATACTTATAGAACATTCCACACAACAACTGCAGAATATAGCTTCTACTCATCAACACATGGAACATTCTCCAACACAGACCATATGATAGGCCACAAAACATGTCACAGAAAATTTAAGAAAAGTGAAATTATATCAAGTACTCTGTCAGATCACAGTAGAATAAAATTGAAAATCAACTCAAAAAAGGCACCCTCGAAACCAAGAAAATATATGGAAATTAAATAACCTGCTCTTGAATGATCGATGAGTCAAAAATAAAATCAAGATGGAAATTTTAAAAATCTTTGAACTAAACAATAATAGTGACACAACTTATCAAAAACCTCTGGAATATAGCAAAAGGATGCTAAGAAGGAAGTTCATAGTATTAAATGCCTACATCAAAAAGCCTAAAAGAGCATAAATAGACATCTAAGGTCACACCTCAAGGAACAAGAGAAACAAGAACAAACCAAACCCAAACCCAGCCTAAGAAAAGAAAAATAAATAAATAAATAAAGATCAGAGCAGAACTAAATGAAACTGAAACCTGAAAATACAAAAGATAAGTGAAACAAATAGCTGGTTCTTTGAAAAGATAAATATACTTGATAGACCATTACTGAGATTAACCAAGTATAGAAGAGACAAGATCCAAATAAGCTCGATTAGAAACAAAACTGGAGATAGTACAACTGATATCACAGAAAATACAAAAGATTATTCAAGGCTACTATGAACACCTTTACCTGCACAAACTAGAAAACCTATAGGAGATAGATAAATTCCCAGGAATATACAAGCTTCCTATATTAATCCAGGAAGAAATGGAAATTCTGAACAGACCAATAACAAGCAGCACAATTGAAATGGTAATTTTAAAACTGCCAACCAAAAAAAGTCCAGGACTAGATGGATTTACAGCTGGATTCTATATGACATTTAAAGAAGAATTGGTACCAATCCTATTGACACTATTCTGCAAGATAAAGAAAGAGGGAATCCTCCCTAAATCATTATGTGAAGCCAGTGTCACCCTAATATCAAAACAAGGAAAAGACATAACAACAAAAAAAAATTACAGACCAATATCCCTGATGACCATAGGTGCAAAAGTCCTCAACAAAATAGTACCAAACTAAATCCAACAGCATCTCAAAAAGATAATCCACCATGAACAAGTGGTTTTCATACCAGAGATGCAGAGATGGATTAACATAAACAAGTCAATAAATGTGATACACCACATAAACAGAATTAAAAAGAAAATTCACATGATCATCTCAACAGACATAGAAAAAGCATTGGACAAAATCCAGTACCCCTTGGTGATTAAAACCTTCAGCAAAAATGGCATAGAGGGATATACCCTACGGTAATAAAGCCATCTATAACAAACCCACAGCCCAAATAACACTGAACAGGGAAAAGTTGAAAGAAATCCCCCTGAGAACTGGAACAAGACATGGATGCCCTCTTTCACCACTTCTATTCAATGCAGTACTGGAACTCCTAGCCAGAGCAGTCAGACAAGGAAAACAAATAAAAGGCATTAAATTCGTAAAGGTAGTTGAGCTGTCACTATTTGCTGATGAGACAATCATATACCTAGAAAACTCTAAAGACTTGTCCAAAAAGATCCTAGAACTGATAAATGAATTCAATGAAGTTTCAGGATACAATGTACACACGTCAGTAGCACTGCTATACAACAACAATGACCAACTGAACATCAAATCAAGAACTCAACCCCTTTTATGATAGCTGCAAAAAAATAATAATACTTAGGAATATACCTAACCACAAAGGTATAAGACCTCTACATGGAAAACTACAAAACACTACTGAAAGAAATCAGAGGTGCCACAAACAAATGGAAACATATCCCATACTCATGAATTTATACAATTAATATTGTGAAAATTACCACACACCAAAAGCAATCCACAAATTTAATGCATTTCCCATCGAAATACCACTATCATTCTTCACAGAACAACAACAAAAAAAAAATCCTAAGATTCATATAGAACCAGCCCGCATAGCCAAAGCAAGAGTAAGCAAAAAGAACAACCTTGGAGGCATCACATTAGCTGATTTCAAACTATACTATAAGGCCATAGTCACCAAAACAGCACGATACTGTATAAAAATAGGCACATAGACCAATGGAACAGAATAGAGAACCCAGAAATAAACCCAAATACTTATAGCCAACTGATCTTTGACAAAGCAAACAAAAACATAAAGTGGGGTTAGACACCCTATTCAACAAATGGTAAGCCACATGGGGATAAATGGCAAGCCACATGTAGAAGAAAACTGGATCTTCATCTCTCACCTTATACAAAAAATCAAATCAAGATGGATCAAAAATTTAAATCTAAGACCTGAAACCATAAAAATTCTACAAGATAACATCAGAAAAACCCTTCTAGAAATTGGCATAGGCAAAGACTTCATGACCAATAACTTAAAAGCAAATGCAACTAAAACAAAGATAAATAGATGGGACTTTATTTATTTTTTTTTTTGAAAGGAAGAAAAAGAATTAAAAAAAAAAAAAAGAAAAAGAATACAGGAAAGGAAGAAAGAGGAAGAGGAAGAGGGAGAGAGAACAGGGGTGTTGCTTTATTGCCCGGGCTAGAATGCAGTCTAAAACTGGGTATGCCTGTAATTGTGTTTAATAATAGAGACATAAAAAAAAAATGAGGGAATAAAATAATTAACAAGCAGCCAACCAATATTTCATTTAAACCTGTAAATACGTGTGATGTAGTACTGATAAGAGTGTATATTTTGTGTATTTAAAGTGGAGAGTTCTATGAATGTTAATTAAGTCTACTTGTTCCAGATCTGAGTTCAAGTCCTGGATATCGATGTTAACATTCTGTCTCATTGATCTATCTAATATTGATGTTGAAGTCTCCCGCTATTATTGTGTGGGGGTCCAAGTCTCTTTGTAAGTCTTATATATCTGGGTATTTCTGTATTGGGTGCATATATGTTTAGGATCTTTAGCTCTTCTTGTTACATTGATCCTTTTATCTTTATGTAATATCCTTCTTTGCTTCTTTTGATCTTTATTGCTTTGAAATCTATTTTATCAGCAAAAATTGCAACTCCTGCTTTCTATTTATTTATTTTAGCTCTCCATTTGGTTGGTAAATTTTTCACCATCCCTTTGTTTTGAGTCTTTATGTATCCTTGCATGTGAGATGGATCTGGATGTAGCATACCAGTGGGTCTTGGCTTTTTTTGCCTGTCTGTGTCTTTGGATTGGGGGATTTAGTCGATTTAAATTTAAAATTAATAACAATATATGTGTGTTTGATACTGTCATTTAATGTTAGCTGGCTGTTTTGCCCGTTAGTTGATGCAATTTCTTAAATATGTTGATGTTCTTTAATTTTTGGTATTTTTTAGAAAGGCTGATACTAGTTGTTCCTTTCTATTTGTAGTGGTTCTTTCAAAAGCTCTTGTAAAGCAGGCCTGGTGGTGATGAAATCTCTGAGTGCTTGCTTGTTCACAAAAGATTTTATTTTTCCTTCGCTTATGAAGCTTAGTTTGGCTGGATGTAAAATTCTGGGTTGAAAGTTTTTTTCTTTAAGGATGTTGAATATTGGCCCCCACTCTCTTCTGGCTTGTAGGGTTTCTACTGAGAGATCTGCTGTGAGTCTGATGGGCTTCCCTTTATGGGTAACCTGACCTTTCTCTCTGGCTGCCCTCAGTATTTTCTCTTTCATTTCAACCCTGGTGAATCTGGCAATTATGTGCCTTGAGGTTGGCCTTCTTGAGGAATATTTTTGTGGTGTTCTCTGTATTTCCTGGAGTTGAATATTGTCCTGCCTTGCTAGGTTGGGAAAGTTTTCCTGAATAATATCCTGAAGCGTATTTTCCAGCTTGGATTGATTCTCTTCGTCACATTCAGGTACACCTATCAAACGTAGATTAGGTCTTTTCACATAGTCCCATATTTCTTGGAGACTTTTATTAAACTAAAAAGCTTCTGCACAGCAAAAGAAATAATCAGCAGGGTAAAAAGACAACCCAAGAGTAAAAGAAGTCTTCACAATCTATGCATCTGACAAAGGACTAATATCCAGAATCTACAAAGAACTCAAACAAATCAGCAAGAAAAACAACAACAACAACAAGAAAACATCTGCATCAATTGCATCAAAAAGTAGGTTAAGGACATGAATAGACAATTCTCAAAAGAAGACATATTATACAAGTGTCCAAGAAACATATAAAAACTGTCCAACATCACTGATTATCAGAGAAATGCAAATCAAAACCACAGTGTGATACCACCTTATTCCTGCAATAATGGCCATAATAAAAAAATTTTTTTAAATAAAAGATATTGGCATGGATGTGTTGAAAAGGGAACACTTTCACACTGCTGGTAAGCTTGTAAACTAATACAATCATTGTGGAAAACAGTGTGGAGATTTCTTAAATAATTAAAAGTAGATCTACCATTTAACCCAGCAACCACCCACTACGGGGTATCTAACCGAAGGAAAATAAGTCATATGAAGAAGATACTTGCACAAGCATGTTTATAGCAGCACAACTCACAATTGCAAAAAAAATATGGAACCAGCCACAATGCCCATCAATTAACAAGTGGATGAAGAAAATGTGGGATAGGTACCATGGAATACTACTCATCCAGAAAAAGGAATGAAATAATGTTATTTGCAGCAGCCTGGATGTAATTGGAGACCATTATTCTAAGTAAAGCAATTCAGGAATGGAATCTCAAACATCGTATGTTCTCACTCAAAAGTGGGAACTAAGCTATGAGGATGCACAGGCATAAGAATGATACAACAAACTTTGGTGATTTGGGGGAAAGGGTGAGAGGGGTGTGAGGAGTAAAAGACTACACATTGGGTACAGTGTACACTGCTCAGTTGATGGGTGCACTGAAATCTCAGAAATCACCACTAAAGAACTTACCCATGTAACCAAACACTACCTTTCCCCAAAAAACCTATTTAAATTAGAAAATAATAACAATAAAGATATCTCGATGTTAAAAAGATAGAAACAGGTTGAATTACATAATTCTCATTTTTAAGAAAGAAACAAACTAGCTACTCAAGGAACTCAAACATTAAAAATATACATATATTGCATTTTGTTGCATTTTTAATTTGTTAATAAATGTTAAAAAACTAGCTAAATAAATAAAAGCTAATACTGAAATTATTTGTTTCTACATACTATTTTTTCTTGTTAAAGTAAAACAATTTCTCTTGGTTGCTGATTTGTTTTTCAAACAACGCTCATCTCTATTTCTTTGAAATTGTTATGTCATGGTCAACTAAGTAGCATTACAATAAAAAAGATTGTATAAGCTAAGGATAGTTTTGTGAATGAAGGCAAATGGTTCACAGTGTGTTTTTGCAGTGGCTGGTACCAGTTTTTCCTTTCCATATTTAGTGCTTCCTTAAGGAGCTTTTGTAAGGCAGGCCAAGTGGTGGTGACAAAAATCCCTCAGTAACTGCTTGTCTGTAAAGGTTTTTATTTTTCCTTCACTTACAAAGCTCAGTTTGGCTGGATATGAAATTCGGGTTAAAAATTCTTTTCTTTAAAAATGTTGAGTCCAGACACAGTGGTTCACACCTGTAATCCTAGCACTTTGGGAGGCTAAGGCAGGTGGATCACAAGGTCAGGAGTTCGAGACCGGCCAGAACAATATGGTGAAACCCCATATCTACTAAAAAAAAAAAAAAAATTAGCTGGGCATGGTGGTGTGCACCTGTAATCCCAGCTACTCAGGAGGCTGAGGCAGGAGAATCGCTTGAATCTAGGAGGCGGAGGTTGCAGTGAGCTGAGATCATGCCACTGCACTGCTCTCCGGTCTGGGCAACAGACCTAGACTCTGTCTCAAAAAAAAAAAAAAAAAAAAAAAAAAAAATTGAGAATATGGGCCTCTACTTTCTTCTGGCTTGCAGGGTTTCTGCAGAAAGATCTGCCGTTAGTCTGATGGGTTTCCCTTTGTGGGTAACCTGACCTTTCTCTCTGGCTGCCCTTAACATTTTTTATTCATTTCAACCTCGAAGAATCTGACAATTATGTGTCTTAGGGGTTACCTCTCTTCTCAAGGAGTATCTAGTGGTGTTCTCTGTATTTCCTGAATTTGAATGTTGGCTTGTCTTGCTAGGTTGGGGAGGTTCTCCTGGATAATATCCTGAAGTGTGTTTTCCAACTTGGTTCCATTCTCCTTGTCACTTTCAGGGACCTCAATCAATCGTAGGTTTGGTCTTTTCACATAGTCCAATATTTCTTGGAGGCTTTGTTCATTCATTTTCTATCTTTTTTTTCTAATCATGCCTTCATACCTCATTCCAGTAAGCTGATCTTCAATCCCTGATACCCTTTCTTGTGCTTGATCAATTGAGCTTTTGATACTTGTGTATGCTTCTTGAAGTTCTCAGGTTGTGTTTTTCAGCTCCATCGGGTAATTTATGTTCTTCTCTAAACGGGTTATTCTAGTTGGCAGTTCCTGCAACTGTTTATCAAGGTTCTTAGCTTCCCTGCATTGGGTTATAACATGCACCTTTAGCTCAGAGGAGTTTGTTATTATCCATCTTCTGAAGCCTACTTCTGTCAATTCACCAGTCTCATTCTCTACCCAGTTTTGTGTTCCTGCTGAATAGGAGTTGTGTTTGGAGAAGAAGAGGGCTTCTGGTTTTTGGAATTTTCAGCATTTTTGCACTGGTTTTTCCTCATCTTTGTGGATTTATCTTTGGGGTTGATGATCTTTGGATGGGGTTTCTGCGTGGGGCTTCTTTTTGTTGATGTTGATGTTATTGCTTTCTGTTTTCTGTTTTTCTTCTAACAGTCAGTCCCCTCTTCTGCAGGTCTGCTGCACTTTGCTGGAGGTCCACTCCAAACCCTATTTGCCTGGGTATCCACCAATAGCGTCTGCATAACAGCAAAGATTGCTGCCTGCTTCTTCCTCTGGAAGCTTCATCCCAGAGGGGCACCAGCCCAATGCCAGCCAGAGCTCTCTTGTATAACTTGTCTGTCAACCCTGCTGGGAGGTCTCTCTTAGTCAGGAGGCACAGGGGTGACTTTTATTTAAAGTTTTAAAAGAAACTTTCACTTCTGCTGTAAAACTTGCCTCAGTCTCTCACTCTGCCTTATGTTCTCTCAGTTGAATTCTGTCTCCTGAGGCAGCAAAAAAATGACTTTGCTGCAGACCCATACACATTTGCTGCTGGTAACACTTTCAAGTCTTTAAACATAGCTCAACTCTTTCATTCAATTGCCAATCAGAAAATCTTTGAATCCACCTATTACTAGTAAGGCCCAATCTCCATCTTCCCCCTCCTTCAAGATATCCTGCCCTGTATATTGAACCAATGTTCATCTACCATATGTTGATTGTGATTTTACCTATAATTCTTGCCTCCCTAAAATGTATAAAACTAACCTGTAATCCAACTATCTTGAGCAAGATTTCTCATTATCTCCTGACACTGTTTCCCCAGGCCACTGTCACTCAGACTGGTTAGAATAAACCTCTTTAAAATATTTTAGAGTTTAGCTTTTCTGTTAACAAAGGAATATAAGGGTGCTATTCCTGGGAACCCCAACCAGGGAAATGGAAGGATGCCCAATTTGCTGTGGGACATAATCCAGTCTTTATATCTCTGAACCTCTTGCCCATTCAGTCTCCCTCCTCCTTGAGTCCTCTTTCTGGCTTTTGCCTTTCCTCCCTCCTCCTCTTCCTACAGTAAAAGTAGAATAATCTACCATCAGTAAACAAAGATCACACTGTCTTTGTTTAATAAAAAGAAAGGAGGCAGTTGGTTCCCCAATCTCTCCCTGCTCATCTTTTTTTGTTTTCTTTTTCACATTGAAAATATTCATTTAAAAATTCTTTTTTCTTCCTCTATTTTTTTTTAATTATACTTTAAGTTCTGGGGTATATGTGCAGATAGTGCAGGTTTGTTACATAGGTATACATGTACCGTAAGAGTCCCAATAAAAGGCCCAACTTTTTCATTTCAATATAAGATCCAGGACCTCCTGACCAGTGAAATTATAAACACATTTCTCTGAGATTAATTTAGAAGTCTTTCACAATAAATGCAGGAGATAATCACAAAGCAGGTCCTCTTGTCTCTCAGGGAGATAAGAGAGGTTTATTTCTCTACTACTTTACTGCACAAATATGTGTGAAATTCTGTCCAGATTTTGTAGTTACATTTGTGCTGTCTTACATGCATATAACTTGGATAATACTTACTCAATATTCAATTGTGTTCTTTCTCTCTACAGTACTGGCATGGAGATTATTTATTTCTCTAATCCTTTCCTTCCTTTCTTGTTTTCTCCCTTCTTTTCTTTCTTTTCTCTTTCCTTTCTCCTTCCTTTTTCTTCTCCCCATAAGTATTTATGGAGTACAGATAGCAGTAAGTGCAAAAAGACTTAAAGCATCTCAAAAAAAAAAAAAAGAAAAAGAAAAGAAAAGACTTACAGCATGGTAAACTAAACTAAAAGGTAAAAACAAAACAGCCCCATTTGTGCCAGTATCCTTAACCTCTGCTTCAAGATTTTAAAATGCAAGTTTTATTTTTCTTTGTACATTAGGTGTAATCTTAGTTATCTTCTAATTATTTTTTATTGTAAACACCCCTTTATTGTTTATCCATGAGAATATTCTTTTACGCCTGAATCATTTTTGGTTGCGGTTGCAAGATTTCTGACAAAGTATTTACCATGCCACTCTTTTGGCATGTCTCATTGTGTACCCGCCAATATTAATGGGGCATTAGGCTTATAAGTACCTACGCTTACAAGGGGAGGATTTAATGCTGTGTAAGAAGCTAAATCTTTCACTGCTATTAATCATGTGATAAGTCTATGTGCTTCCCTTGATGAAAGCTTTTTTGCTATTCTACCTTTTTCTCTTTTTAAATTTTAATCACATCAGGCACAGTGACTCCTGGCTATAATCTTAGCACTTTGGCAGGCCGAGGCAGAAAGACCACTTAAGGCCAGGAGTTTAAGACCAGCCTGGCCAACATGGTGAAACCCCGTCTCTACTAAAAATATAAAACATTAGCTGGGCATGGTAGTGCGCACTGTAATCCCATCTCTTTTTTTCTCTGGAGCAGTATGTGCATAACTTTGGTAAGTGCCAATTATCAAACACAGATGGCCTAATCACATTGACCAACCTCTCACTAACATCGTCCAGCTCTTTTTCGCTCCTTACCCCCGTGCTTAAAAACTCCCCTGTCTTTTGTTTCAATGGAATTGACTGATGATAGATAGAGATATTTAGTACATATTTTATATACATGCACAATAATGTACCTCACAACAATGTTTCAGTCAACAACAGACTGCATATACTGTGATGATTTTTATAAGATCATAACACAGTATTTTTACTGTAAGTTTTTGATGTTTAGATATGCATAGATACACAAATTCTTACAACTGTGCTACAATTGCCTACAGTATTCAGTACAGTAATATGCTGTACAGATTTGTAGCCTAAGAGCAATAGGCCATACTATGTAGTCTAGGTGTGTACCAAGCTATACCATACAGGTTTGTATAAGTATATTCTATGATGCTTGCACAACAACAAAATGACCTAAGGACACAATTCACAAAGTATCCCTGTTGCTAAGTGGCGCATGACTGTGTACATAGGTAGGTTAACAAAGGCTAACTTTAAACATGAGAACCAAGTATTCTGGTGGAAGTAGATGTATTTCTATTTTAGAAATAACATTATTCCCATTCCGCACTCTCCACTGGTCTCCTGTTGTAACACATGAACACACTCCACCCACACACGCCCCACCTGGAGCAGATCTAAAGTCTCTGCAGCTTTGAAGTACAGTTACTCAGGCATCCTTTCTGTTACCTGTGAGCAAAAGAAGCTATTCCAACCTGGAGAAGGATAAGGAAACAAACAAACAAAAACCAGACAAACAAAAAAGAGGAGGCAATCACTGCTAATTGATTATCTAACAGGCTTTCACTTTTCTCTATAGCAAAGGCCATGACAATAACCATGCTCGGTTTCAGTCTCCTTTCCCTCCTGTCAGCCCCCGTTTTCCTCAGGCCCTCACAGGCCAACTTGGTAGTAATGGCATCTGTAGACATGATAGTGGTGAGTTTAGCCCTTTCCTTGCTCCTGGGTAGATTCTTGCTATATTAGATCATCAGCATTTACAGCACCACATAGACAGAATGAACTTGCCCAAAGGCCTAATATGTGCTGCCCTAGAAGTGAGCGCAGAGGGCTTGTATGATCTCTATACTAATATTTCCTGTCCCCTTCATTACATGTTGAATCATTTTGAAAAACTTGATTTCTGCCTTGGTCTTTCTCCTAGAATCCTTCTTTGCTAATAGATCTAGAGCTGTGCACAGAACCCTAGCTCTTAAAGTTGCGTTACTGGAAACCCACTGTGAATGAACTGGCTACCCAGATGGTAAAATGGGTGACAAGAAATGTCCCTCTCTGAATTCCCATTTTTACATCTGTCATGTCAGTTTGATTCTCCAGCCGTACACTCCATACTCATTACAGCTTCCATAGAATTTACTGTGACTTTCTGATAAGGCTCATTGGAAACCTCCCCTCTATAAAAAGCTTCTCTAAAGTTGGGTTATTTCCATGGCTATTGTTCTGTGCTACACACTCCTTCTTACTCGTATTACTGGAATACAGCTTGCTTGATATATAACACAAAAATATAAGAACATAGATAATGATGAAAAGATATACTATTCATTACTAGTCTATTTTTTAGTAAGCATTACATATTTTTCTAATGTAATGACAGCCATTCAACTTAGTGTTATTATCCCCATTTTACAGGTTGGCAATCTGACCTGAAGGTTAGATCATGTAAGGGGGCAGGCATTAATGCACAAGCTGAAATTCAAACACAGAACTAATTTGGGCACACAATCTTCAGCTTTTTATGTTGTGTCACAAGATTCAGATGCTCATTGCTAAGAATTAGCACAGTGGTAGCAGAGGGAAAAAAATCCAATCCCAAAAGCAGCAGATGTAATAGAAAAAGGCAAAGCAGTAGGAATCAAAATGGCTTGCAAATTAGTTGTGTGACCTTGAACAAATTATCTAGCTATTTTGTTCCTTATCAATTCAATAGGAAAATAGAACAGTTGGTAATGTAAGATGCATAAGAGCAAACTTAGGAAACTTGTGAAAATAATAATCTTTTCATGTGACTTTATTAAAAAAAAGCCTTAAAGATCTTAAGTCTTTCTCCACCCATCCATGTAATGGAGGTAAAAATAATAAATGTTACTGCAAGTGTTGTGTCGAAGGCAGCCTCTCTCCTTCCTGCCACACACTTTGAATGTCTAGGCATGAATTTCAGAAGTGCCTTTTCTTGCTCTCTAGTCAAGCTAATGTATACTGGAGGGAGAAAAATCCATAAAACCCCATATCTGGCTCTCAATTTGACTTCCATCTGTCTCACTAATAGTTTTCAGGTTGAAGAGGGTTTTGGTCCACGTTCCCCAGGGCTATGAGAAACCATTAAAAGTGACAAAGATTTCTAGAAATGGAGGAAGTGTATAGAATCAATGCAAGTTTGGCAGGCAAAGCAAAAACTACTTTAGCTTATAAATATTAGAAAATCTGTCTGCAAAGTTGATCTTCAATGGAAAGGAGAAGCTGAAATAATTAGCCAAAATAGGCTACACTGTTCATCCAGATATTCCAAAAACAACGTCAGACTCACTCTTCTGCTGCCTGATTCTGGTACAACTAATGCTTATGAATGTTAGATGAATACATTAGAATTTAATAGATGCCAGTAAGAATTAAGTAAAAGCAAACAAACAAAAACAAATTCAAATTCACTTTTTATTTTTATCCATAAACATTGTCCTCAAGTAAAACTGCAGAATTCTTTGGCCCCATTACAACATTAAGAGAGCCTTTTTCTTTTACTAATTATCTTTCCTTTTATCTTTAAGAACTGAATTTACCTCTATCCATGAACTTAAGTGTTAATGTGGTTCATAATTATCTTACAACCTTCTACAAAGCAGTCACAAACATCCTAAAGGAGAGTGAAGAGCTCTCCAACCATCACAAGTATTTGTTCTTCTATTTCAAATATATAGGTATTCATATATGTAAGGAACAGAGAAAAACAAATGTGAAAGCGACAGAGAGAACATGTCCCCAGGCCAAATAAAATACAGTCTGCAGCCTAGTGGTTTGAACAATGTATTAAAATATAGTCTTATCCTGGAACAAAAGAGATGGTACAGAAATCACAAGTTTGAAATGTCATTAGACTAATCTACTGGCCATTGGCAAGGAGTAGTTAACATTTAAGGAAATAATCTTTTCAGTTGCAGGGTTTAGGAGTGAGTCTTATTGCCAACATCCATTTTCAAATTGGAGTTACAATTTTTTTGCTGAACTTCAAGCCCATTCTATTAACATAATCTTTAGGGTGACCTTGAACTATACGTTCGTAATTTTAACGAAATCAGCATTAGTCTGTTCTGACACATTTTTATAAAACACATTTTACAGTATTAATAGAAAACGACTGCAACTTAATCCACGCAAATCATATTAAAAGAAATACAAAAGTCTGTTCAAATCTTTAGATTTAAAAGTGCAATCCTACTTAAAAAAAATAGGGATGCCAGCATATTTTCAAGACTAATGCAACAAGAGTTTAAAATGATAATCTTTCTATCCTAATTTTGGCTGGGGCCCCAAAGCCTGAGAACTATAGAGTAGATGTGAAGTAACCATACACATCACGTTGAGATGTTAGTTCATCTATGCAAGAACGTGACAATGCTTCTTAGATTTTATAAGGCCAGCCACCTGCCATAAATATAAACAAAGTGAAGACTGAATAGTCACAGGAAGTTTGGAAAAGCTTGTCAGTGAGATGGTACCACTCCATGAGGGCAGGGAAAGAATGCTTCCTCTTGTATTAATGCAAATGAAGGGGACTTCTCAAGGGCTCTGTAAGCATCCCCTGTAGGCATTTCCTATAACTTATTTGACACAGAGGACGGGGATTTAAAACCCCTGAGGTTAAAAAGGGGGGTGGTCAAAAAGGCTTGTAGTATGATGGTAAAATTATTTCAAACACACCAGTAAATGCATTAAATGTATATGCAGTTGATATTTCAGTAAAAAAAACCAAAAATCAACTTATGAAATTATTTTTGATACATTTAAAACAAAGTTATAGAAAATATAAACTAAAACAATGGAATAAAATATGTCATGCAAATACTGCCCAACATTATTAAAATAATTTCAAACAAATAGAATTTAAGACAATAAAACTTTTTTGGGGGTGTGGTTGGGGTGGCTGACTTCTGTAATCCCAGCACTTGGAGGCTGAGGTGGCAGATCACCTGAAGTCAGAAGTTCAAGAACAGCCTGGTCAACATGGAGAAACCTGCACTCCAGCCTGGGTGACAGTGAGGCTCTGTCTTAAAAAACATAAATAAATAAACAAACAAATAACTTTTTTGAAGTAAAATGATTCAACTCACAATAATGATCCATATAATTTAAAAATTTTGCTCACTGAAAAATACGGCCTCAAAATATATAAATCAAAATTGTAAAACATCAAAAAAACTAAATTTAAAAACTAAAGGGAGATTAATCAATTTCAAGAGGTAATTAATAGAACACCCAAACAAAAAGTTTTGAGTCCTCATGTAAAAATAAGAGTTGATGTGGGAACCACTTACTCCTCTGGACAAGAGTCTTTAAAATAAATATTTATATAATCTTATGATGTTAAACGGACATTAGGGCTTGGATCTACTTTTTCAGCAAACTTACAATAGCTCATGTATGCTGACACATCTCAAAATAAATCTAAGACTTTAAACATGGTCAATATTTTTAAAGAGGTACTAACCTAGACAAAATAAACTAGAATAAATATAGTACAGCTAATTTTATTTTGCTGAACAATCTTTTCTCAATATTACCCTATGCATGGCACACATAGAAGCACTCTGACAAGCCCAAAATAATGATGCTGGAGAAATAATTCTTCAGAGGAAATTCCCAAAGGAATAATATGTCTCCTTGGTCAATAGTACATTTATAGGACGTTACACAGGCTGTATAAAAAGAAAGGCAATATTTGATCTACTTTTGACACCTTACTAATGTCAGCAGGTGAATATGTGAATAAACAGGCATTCCCAAACTGTTAGGAATACAGTCTTCTTGAAGGGACTGTGGTTATTCCAAACTCGTTTTGGTATATGCATTATAATTTACCAACAGTCAGCTCCCTTTCCTGCAGGAAAATTGCTCTTCCTTTGCCCATTGAAGCCTATAACGAACATGTGACTTGCTTTGGACAGTGAAATGTAAGAAGAAATTATATGTCTCACTTTGGGGCTTTAAGGACAGATGAAATCTATAGTAAATTCTCAGTATTCACAATAGCTATGTTATATAAAGTCTCCATGAACAACGAAGGTTGTTCATCAAATACTGTCATTGCTCTGAGGAGAAATGCACAATTGGGTTTCTATGAACCTCTGGTCCCAACATTTAGACTATTTACCAATCAATACAAACAATAATACTTTTTTAACAGGTCTTTCTGTTTAAAGATATCTTAATGAATATGTGTTTCTCACCAAAAATTATATGCAGTATTTATTTTTTATAATAAAACACTAGCCAAGAATAGTTTAGCATTTTCATCACCTTGGGTAACATGACTAAAAATTTCTTTTTAGAAAAGAAATTTTCATAACAATGTTTCACCCTGTTTTTATTGTTATCAGTGAATCTACAAATCTAGCCATTTTTTCATCTTTTACATATTTTAAGATGTTACTGGCCTGGGACAGTGGCTTATGCCTGTAATCCCGGCACTTTGGGAGGCCAAGACAGGCAGATCACCTGTGGTCAGGAGTTTGAGACCAGCCTGGCCAACATGGTAAAATGCTGCCTCTACTAAAAATACAAACATTAGCTGGGCATGGTGACATGTGCCTGTAATCCCAGCTACTTAGGAGGCTAAGGCAGGAGAATTGCTTGAACCCAGGAGGCAGAGGTTGCAGTGGGCAGAGATGGCACCGTTGCACTCTAGCCTGGGCAACAAGAGCAAAATTTCATTAAAAACAAATGTTGCCATATAGCTTGAATCCTAATAGATGTCACTTGCGCACTTTCTGGGTCAGCTCAACATATAGATTGGCACATTTCTTCTTTTCTGAATGTACTGTATTACTGATTTGTTACCATTAAACTCATGGTCAACAGCATTGTAATTCATGCCTGAATACAGCATACTGGACACATATATTGTCTCTGTAAGGCACATCACAGCCTTGTTATGCATAGGAACACTAAACATCACTGTAGCACTACACTTTAGGCCATTTTAAATGGCAAAATTACCAATAAAAAAGCAGAAAATGTAAAAAAGTAGTAGTAAATACATCGAGGGAAAAAAAAGGTATGAGATCTAAAATAAGAATGCAGAGCATCATCTTGTCTGTCTTCAACTGGAAACCTGAACTGTTGGGCAACTCAATTTTTTTGTTACTCTGCACATGTCTGAGGATGAGGATCAACCCTATACATTAATGCTGACCAGCATTAATGGTACTGGCTGCTTCATTAATCTGGGCAGTGCAGAGACCTCAACTGAACATGTATAAACAAGTAGCATGAGTCAGCATTAAATTTCTGTTGTGAAAAATCTAGTAGGCTTTGGAATTATTGGCTACTGCAGTGGAACCTCACCTCTCCTGACATATACACTCCTGACCTAAAAATTCTATTATAAAATTTATCCAATAAATATACTTACACATTGAAACAAAACCATATTAATGGAAGGATACATAAGAAACCAGTAACTTTGGTCATCAAAATGAGGGAACTGAGGGTCCAGGCAGCATTTAGTTAACACAGAATAATTTTTTAATTATTTAGAAATACATATATTATTTTTAAAATAAAAAGACAAAAGTAAATTTTAAAAATTAAAATAACTAAATGAGAAGAATGTATGTATTTTCATAAATTCTTAAGGCTTTCTATTAAAATAAAGAAATGTTAGTTTTACTAGACTGAAAATTTCTAGAATGCTTGGATTACTGTCTTTATTCCAGGACTATTTTATCACTAGAGACATATTATCTCATATGAATTTAAAGGATAGATTTGAGACATTTTCAATTATTTTAATTAATCTAAATTATGATTTATTTTTAGGAATCAGCAGTTTTATTCTCTTTCCAGTGATCCAAAAGCAGCAATATATGAACAACTGAGAAGAAAGCACAGCCTGCCTCCTGGTAGAGTCGGTACATTTGCAGTGAGCACGGTCCATGCAGCTTATCTGTGCAAGGGGTCACTGGAACATGACTTTTAAGTATCAGAAGATCAAATAATTGTCTTCAAGAAATAGTGATACATTAATTTTTTATTTATGTGAGAACTCTACCACTTTGTCAAAAACATTTTTGGAATAAAAATGAATTTTTTTGTGAAATTTTCCTCAGAAATTTTATTGAACTCATCATTTTCATTGAAAATTTAAGATGACAACAGTATTACAGAAAATATCATGAAAAAAATCCCATAATTTCTCTACTTTAACACTCATTTAACCAATTTTTAATCAAAAATATTATTTTATGCATATGATAATCTATCTTGTCCACAAGTATCCACAGATTTACTGAGTACAACTGGAGTGTACCTATGCATTTTTTACCTTGTATTTTAGTCTAACTTGGTTCCCAGAAAATTGTTAAATGTTTTACTGAACTATTTTCATTATAGTTTACCATTATATTATTACTGTATTCATGAGACAGTGCCGCATTTTAAAGTTCTCTCAAAAATTAGATTTGTATATATTATGTAAATAGAATAGCTATATATGAATATTTTTATATATTTCTAGAAGAGAAATTGTTCAGAAAACAGTTCACTTATAGAAAATCTGCTACTCTAGAGAAATATTGTATGCTATATACATGTATATTTTATATGCATGTATAGAGAGAATTATTATATACATAAACACATGTGTATGTATATATCATCTAAATTCATCATTAGTATATATGGTGATGATAGACAATATATAATTGATGAAAGATTATACAAAAATATGTATTTTGCATTGTATAAGAAGAAATCTACTCCCTTAGCACTATGGTTGAGAAAGTTTGATGCCATAGCTCCTATGATTTGAAAAGTCGAGTTTGGTTATTTGGCATGTTGCAAATCAGCATTCTTGAACTGCTTCTGTTAGGGACAGTGAATCTCCAAGTTAGGAGTGGTAAATCCTTATGAGTATGCAGCAACCTCTATATTTGCCTCCTCAAAAAAAAAAGAATTCTACTGAGGGGCATAAGGCAGAAAAAGAGACTGAAGCAAATTTTCAGAGGACTGGAATTTTATCAAAAAGCTTTAGAGGAGGAAAGAAAGGAAACCACACTTGGAAGAGATCCAGGAGGCACTGTGGAGGTCAAGTGCCTTGTTTAACCTTGACCCTAGGACTTTATATGCTGGCCCACTTCCGGCGTATTGCATCCCTCTCCCTTCACTCTTCCTTAGGGTGAGCCTTCCGCATGGAGGGTACCCTCCTTGCACCTGGGAGGTGAGCGTGCGAAATGTGTTTAAGAAGTTAGATGGATGTTCACCCGAGACATTTTTCCCTTTTCTGGTGGAATGCCCCTGGAAGGTCATACTCCATTATTTTGTCTGTTAACATGTATGCTGTGCCCACTCACTTAATTCCTGAGATTTTACTAGAAGTTGCCAATTACCAATTTCAAGTGTTTTTAATCTATTGGGAAATTGCTGCTCCCTGGCATCAGGTGTGACCAATTAGTGTTTTAGTATGGCAGCTCCCAGACCCATCACCTGATGGTTGCCTGACATTCCTGGTGGGTGGCCAGGAGTCCTCTAAGGCCCCACTCATGCCTGACTAGCTACCTACTATAACACTACCAACAATTATGCCCTCTGACACTGGCTTTTTTGGCACACAAACTGAATTTGGTGACATTGGATATAACTCAATCAAGGAGTAAAAGCATTCTTGTGCTTTACTATGGACATAAAATCACCATTATTTAAGTTGTCTTTATGTTCATGACAAAGACCACACTGATACCCTATTTCAACCATACAATTATCTATCATTTTTAGATTATTTCCCATTTATTCCATTAAAGTATGAAGGTTCATTCCTAACACAGGAGGAGAAAGGTCTACATATGACTAATAAATAGGAAATCTTCTTGCAATTTGTTTAAATTTACACGGTGCTCAAATACTAATCCTCATAAGGCATTGGAAAGCGCAGGAGATTTGATTCTGGTTTGATTTTATAGCAGGTTAATTGCCTTCAACTGAAAGTAGCAGAAAACATTTAGTGTCTCAGGTAACTGAAACATGGAAGATATAGTTCCTCAATAATGTTAATGAGTTCTGAATTTTGTACTGACTCTCCAATCCTTTCCACAATACAAATTTTATCTAATGCTGGACATTCTGGTGTTCTCAGATTAATTACCAGCTTCAATCAGAATTACAGGCTTTTTTGTCCATAATACCCGGGAACGCAAATATGCTCTTTTTCTGCAACTAGCACATAAAATCTTGAACTTTCTTTTGGTTAAATCAACCTAGTTCCCTTGTCAACCTCTGAGTAGTTACTGTGATGAAAGGAATGTGATTTCCTTATTTAGGTAGGGGTTGGTGTGCAGTCAATTTCACACATAATCCATGATTAGAAAATCTCAGGTCTGATTAGAAAAAGAGAGATAAACAAATTTCATGAAAACATTTCTGTGAAGAAAATAAGTCTATTTTAAAGGGCCTATTTTTTCTCCTTAGGGATTTTTTTTCAAAGAAGGAATCACATAAATAAATTGGTATTACCTTTTTATTATCTACATATATTTAAATATTATATAAATAGGATGCATAATTATTCTTATGCATTTATTCAGCTATTTATTTAACAAATATTTACTAAAACTATTTAGGCTGCAGACATTATTCTAGGCACTCAGAATACACCAGTGCACAAGAGTGACATATCTACCCAAAAGAATCTGTTGTCCAAGAATGGGTGACCCATGAGAAAATAAACATAATTTTAGAAAATCAAAAAGATAAATTAGAAATGAGAGAGAGACTGGCAAAGGAATGGTCACAAATTAACTATGATGATCAGGAAATCCCTCTCTGAGGCGATAACATGGAATCTGAGGATGAAGAAAGAAAAGGAAAAAACATTCTTCTTACACAGGAAATAGTAAGTGCAGAGTTACATAGATGAGAACCGGCTTTATGTACTAAAAAGATAGAGAGTCTCAGTGTGGGGCATAGGGAAGGGGGAGGAGAATGATGGAAGATGGAGTTACAGAAAGAGATTGGAGCCCAAATGTGTAAAGTCTTATAGATCATAGTCAGGTGCTTATTGTATTCTAATTGAAGTTAAGAGACATTGCCAAGTATGCTGATTCTGGCTGGCCACTATCTGACCACCCTTTATATGAGGAGAGGCGTCTCGCATCTTATGAACCTTGGTAGGAAGAAAAACCTATACACTACATTAAAGAAACTGAAACGTGACCAGCTTCCATTGAAACTATGGAAGATTCACAGGGAATACAAAAAGCTCTCTTAGATGGTACCAGTAGTTGCAGGGAGACTGATTTCCTGAGAAGGAGCAATGTTGGTGGCAGTACCCAGACCCTTCAGGCAACTGTTCTAGTCATTAGCAGCAAGCCATGATAACGTCCTCAGTGGACCAGTTCTGCAGTGTGATTGTGATGTGGCTACTCGCTGAGTAAACCCAGTTCTCCAAACTCATCCCAAAATTCTTTGAATTACCAATATATGTATAGTAAATGATTTTCTGCTTATAGTATATAACTACTTACAATATGGTAGTTACTTATGGCTGCACAACAAATTAACTCCAAACTTACCAGCTTAAAAACATAATAAACATTTATTATCTCGTAATGTTCTGTTGGTCAGAAATTTGGGAGCAGCTTTACAGAATGGCTCTGGCTTGGAATTTCTCAAGAGGTTGCAGTTGTGATCTCAGCCCGAGATTTGCTCATTTGAAGGCTTGACAGAGTCTGGACGATCTACTTCCAAGGTACCTAATTTACATAGCTGTTATCAGGAGGCCTAAGTCCTTTACTGGCTGTGAGCCATCAGTTCTTTACCATGTAGACCTCTCCTTGGAGCTGCCTGAGCATGAAAGTCGGCTTCTTCCAGGGCAAGTTTTCCAAGAAGAGAAAGACAGAATCTGAAGTTTTCTCTATCATCTAGCCTCTGAAGTCATATTTCATCATTCTAACAATATTTGATTGGTTACATAGGCCAGACTTACGCAGTATGGAAGTATACTGCACAAGGGCATGAATACCAAAAAGATGGGGTTAAGTGAAGACCATCCTGAAGACTGGTTGCTAGATTTAGTAAGGATTGGTTTCAATTATTTGCAAATAAAATTCCTGACTAATTTTTAAGTCATTAGATATTTTTAAGCAGGGGGGTTTATATGTTCTATTAAGTGTTTATCCTGGACTTTGATTAAATTATTATAGGAGAATGAAATGTTGAGGCGTAGTAGAATCAAGAGGCTTTTGCCATATTTCAAATGAGATATGGTGTTGCTATGATAGTAGTAAATGGAGAAATCTATTCTGATTCAAGTCACAGTTGTAGAGAGTGGCAACAGAATTTACTGATTAGGAAGAGAATTTGAAGGGAATATATAAAGCAAGGATGCCACCAAAGATGTAGACTCAGAAACAGGATGTATATCAGAGCTATCTACAGAGCTAGAGATAAGAGTGAGAGGAACAGGTTTACAGGGGAAAGCTAAGAGTTCTGTTTTAAATATAAGCTTGATACATTTATTAGGTATTCAAGTGGAGATATATAGCTTAGACTGTTAAATATATGAGTGTGAAGTTTAGGGCAGAGGATCAATGCTAAAGATCTAAATTTGCCATTTTTAGGAAATAGGTGATATTTAAGGCCACGTTCTCTGTTAATTTTCTAGAGTCTTCACTGCAGAACACAACTTGGAGTACATGAATGAAATTGTATTACTACTGAAATAAAGAAGTTTTGCCATTTCCTTTCCATGGGCTTATGTCATTCGCTTTGTTTGCTTGTTTGTTTTTAAGACAGAGCCTTGCTTCTGTTGCCCAGGCTGGAGTGCAACAGTGTGATCCTGGCTCACTGTAACCTCTATCTGATGGGTTCAAGCAATTCTCCTGCCTCAGCCTCCCGAATAGCTAGGACTACAGGCACACGCCACTATGCCCAGCTAATTTTTAGTATTTTTAGTGGAGACAGGGTTTCACCATGCTAGCTGGTCTTGAATTTCTGACCTTGTGATCCACCCACCTCAGCCTACCAAAGTGCTGGGATTACAGGCATGAAGCACTTTGGGAGGCCACGGTGGGTGGAGAATTGGCCTCCCAAGTGAGTACCATTCCTGGCCAATTATTTTCTTTAAAGGAGAGAAAATAGGTTTTCTTTAAAAAGAGAAAGATAATGGCATACCAGTATTCTCAAAACAAACAACAAATTATAAATCAGTTACCCCAATGTTCAAAGCTTCAAAACTATTAAACCAGATAAAAGAATATTTTAAATTTCTTTACTTTTGTTACAAGTCAATTCAGCCTGCTTGAAATCTTGAAAGTCATATTGACAGTGATATGAAGAGCATATTGTCTGGCAGAAGGGAATTACTTCTTGTTATTACGTATTAATTAAGAAGCAGGGTCACTCCATAACTATTTCTATGAATCAGGCCCTAACAGAACTCTTTCACAGGAATAGGTCTCTCATCTAAACAATAATTCTTAATTATTCTGCCTCTCTCCAAAGGAGGGTAAATAAATGCTGGGTTGTGTTGGATAATAATGATCAAAGTACATCTAAAACATTGTTTGTTCAAGACATTTATTCTGGTTATGTTTATTTAGGAACACGTATATAATTGCAGTACTTCTGAACATCTGTCTCCTGTCTTTCTGACTAGCATTTTCTTTTCTAAAATTCCAGTTGTGGCATTATTCTATTGATTCATGGTTATGAATCAATAATTTTTCTACATTGTATTTTAGTGTCACTTGATTCTCTGAGTAATTAAGTGGCCCTTTCCACTATATAAACACCCAATTCCTGTCAGACATGTAACACTGTTATTGGCATCTTTGATCACCATCACTACAATGAGAACTCAAGTAAAAATATTCTATAAAACCAAAACAATAATCACACGATCTATGTATAGTCAGTGACTGTTGCCACCTGAGATAGGTAATATTATCTATCTAGCTGAAATTTTCATTTCAGTTCTAACAGAGAGAAAATAGTTTGAAGAGCATTTTTCCCAAAAATCATCCTCAGCTGTTGAAATGGTATGTTGACACATTTTCTACTTAATTCACCACAGATTAGTCAGTAACTTCTCTTCAGCTAAACCAGCTAAACCTCAAAATGTATAAAATTGAGTTTATTATCTTTTCCCAAATCAGCTTCCCCTACAGATTAATCTATTTGTGTCAGTATTATTTTTCAATCACCCAGGCTTGAAAATTTGGAATTGCTTTTGACTTCTTCCTCTCTTGCAATTCTAACAATTAATAATCAAGTTTTTACATTAAAAATGATTAAGCACTTACTATATGCTGTGTGCTTGGGATGCAAAGATGAATGAGATCACACCTGCACTTCAGGAGCTCACAACCCTTGCATTTGTCTCTTCTTCTATCTATATTTCTACTGCAGTGAAACCTTCACTAGTTTTCTTGTCGCCACTCTTTTTCACATCTAATTTATCCTAAACATTGCTGCCAGATTAATCTCAGCCAAAAAAAATGCATTCTGTAAATTATACTCTTTTATAAAAATTTGTAATGATTCTACTTTTTCTGTGGAATTTTGTTGTACATCTTTATCAGACATTCAAGACACTTGACAATATGTTCCTCATCTTACTTTGAAGCTGTCTGTCCACTCCCCCAAACCTTCTGTTCCATCTAAACTAGTCTACACGCCACTCCTACTCAAGCCACATATATCCCTACTATCAAACCTTAGTTCACACCATTTCTCTTGCCTTAGATATATACTTTCCTGACTAAACATATCTAAGTAGAATAATACAAATTTTAAAAGGTACACTATTAACATGCACTAGCTGCTTATCAAATACAATCTATCTATGTATTTTTAATGCATACAGTCAGTTTTCCAGTTGGGTTGTACATGCACTAAAATTCTTGATTTTGAGGAATGTATAACCTACTTTAGAAACTAGAATACATACTTAAAAGTTTAGTAGATGGTTTTTCTTTTTTTTTAAAACAACCTCTCTTCCCTGTGCATTCTTTGTGGAAGAACTTAAATACTTAGTATATATCTTCTTTAAAAATACATGCTATACAATATTCTATCATAATTGAAATACCTTAAATGTCACATCCTATTTTTCTTTCTATAATTGAAGTCTTTATCATTTTTATTGAGTTTGACTTAGAGTCAAAGATAAAATATTGTTACCATAAATTCCTATCTGTAATTCCATCATAACACTCAGAATTGTAGAATTTTGGACTTGGCAAGGCCCCAGTAAATACTGAAATAAAGAAACTGAGGCCCAGAGAGTTGCTGGAAGGCATGTATTGGAGAATTGGAAGTATCACATTTTGATCTCATCTTTTATGTACTTGAATATAAGGAACCAACCATACTAACATATGTACATTATAGGGAGTGAAATATTAAATAATATTGTCAGCAGGGCAGCCTTAATGAAATAACTGGAAAAGTTACATTTTCTTACTGTTTTTCTCTAGTCCCTTTATCTACAGGCACCACTGCTTAAAGAAACCAAATGGCCCAGGATTCCACCAGATCTTCTTAACCCTTTGGACAAATAAAAGATAAGACCCCTTCATAAAACTACTGCAAACTAGAATGAGTGACCCCTACTTACCTTCAGATAATTAACGTGTTATTACAATGTTAACATCCCCTCCCCTGTAACAAGATCATAGCCATTTTGTGTGCATGCAGGGAATGAAGCATGTTTGCGGACTCTGCCTGTGTGTTTGGATCTTCACACTGTGCATGTTTACATATCTCCCTGACCACATCTAACTGTCTAAAATCCCCCTGCCACCCATCACTCTGGGAGAGGGTCCTTTACAGCAGGAGCTCCCCTTCTCCATTCCCTGGGCACTGAATGAAGCCTGATTGCTTTTTTCAACTGGATGTTTTTTTCTTTGCAGCCAATACAAAGTAAGGAAATAAATCAATTTACCAGCAACAATGTTATTCTCTGATTTTCCTCAAAACCTGTCCAAGTTGTATCTAACAATATTCTACCACTTCAAATGATATAAGGGCAATGCCTATTTTTCTAAAATTAATATTGTAACTAGAAGTTTCATGTAGATGTATTTGGATGGTAAAGGAAAGCCTGTACTCAACTGCATTTTCATCTCACTTCTATTAACCCAGTTATTTTAAAACAAACACATCAGAAGTTAATGCTAAAGTAAGTTTTGAATAGATAAGAATATGTTTCTAAATTTATTCATACAACTTTAAATGAATCATGATATCACCGTCTATAATAATAATGCCAATAATGATAATATTAATTGGCAGGATGGCTAGTATATGACCGATTTTTCTAGAAACTTTACCTGAATTGAAATATTAATGTCCCACAAAATTACTATAAGGTGGATTTTGTTATCAATTCAATTTTTCCAATAATAAATGTAAAGCTCCAAGGTTAACAAACTTTCTCAAGCGTATACATTGCCTTCTAACCCCAACTGTCTGCCTGATGTTTTGATCCACCACGCTATCTTCTTCTCTATTGTTCTTTCTGAACTCTATGTTCAGTTTTTATGGAAGCGACCAGCCCTTGTCTCTAAAAATGGAGAACAGGAACCAAAAGAGAGCCCGCATAGCCAAGTCAATTCTAAGCAAAAAGAACAAAGCAGGAGGCATCACACTACCAGACTTCAAACTATACTACAAGTCTACAGTAATCAAAACAGCATGGTACTGGTACCAAAACAGAGATATAGACCAATGGAACAGAACAGAGGTCTCAAAGGCAACACAACATATCTACAACCATCTGATCTTTGACAAACCAGACAAAAACAAGCAATAGGGAAAGGACTCCCGGTTCAATAAATGGTGTTGGGAAAGCTGGCTAGCCATGTGCAGAAAGCAGAAACTGGACCCCTTCCTGATACCTTACACTAAAATTAACTCCAGGTGGATTAAAGACTTAAACATAAGATCTGACACCATAAAAACCCTAGAAGAAAATCTAGGCAAAACCATTCAGGACATAGGTGTAGGCAAGGACTTCATGACCAAAACACCAAAAGCATTGACAACAAAAGCCAAAATAGACAAATGGGACCTAATCAAACTCCACAGCTTCCACACAGCAAAAGAAACAGTCATTAGAGCGAACCAGCAACCAACAGAATGGGAAAAAAATTTTGCAGTTTACCCATCTGACAAAGGGCTGATATCCAGAATTTACAAAGAGCTAAAACAGATTTACAAGAAAAAAACTAACAAGCCCATTCAAAAGTGGGCAAAGGATATGAACTTTACAAAAGAAGATATACATGAGGCCAACAAACATATGAAAAAATGCTCATCATCACTGGTCATCAGAGAAATGCAAATCAAAACAACATTGAGATACCATCTCACGCCAGTTAGAATGGCGATCATTAAAAAATCAGGAGACAACAGATGCTGGAGAGGATGTGGAGAAATAGGAACACTTTTACACTGTTGGGGGGAGTGTAAATTAGTTCAACCATTGTGGAAGACAGTGTGGCGATTCCTCAAGGACCTAGAAATAGAAATTCCATTTGACCCAGCAATCCCATTACTGGGTATATATCCAAAGGATTACAAATCGTTCTACTATAAGGAAATGTGCACACGAATGTTCACTGCAGCACTGTTTACAATAGCAAAGACCTGGAACCAACCCAAATGCCCAACGACGATAGACTGGATATGGAAAATGTGGCACATATACACCATGGAATATTATGCAGCCATCAAAAACGATGAGTTTGTGTCCTTTGTAGGGACATGGATGAACCTGGAAACCATCATTCTCAGCAAACTGACAGAAGAGCAGAAGATCAAACACCGCATGTTCTCACTCATAGGCAGGTGTTGAACAATGAGAACACATGGACACAGGGAGGGGAGCACTACACACTGGGGTCAGTTGGGGGGAAATAGGGGAGGGACGGTGGGGGGTGGGGAGGTGGGGAGAGATAGCAAGGGGAGAAATGCCAGATGTAGGTGATGGGGAGGAAGGCAGCAAATCACACTGCCACGTGTGTACCTATGCAACAATTTTGCATGTTTTTCACATGTACTCCAAAACCTAAAATCCAATAAAATAAATAAATGGGGAAAAAAATGGAGAACAAAGGAAAAGAGTTTACCATTTTTTTTAGTCCTCAAATATTCAATGGAAAGTTGTAGATCCCTGGAGCTAATTAGCCTAAAAATTTCTTAATCAAAATATGACGTTTTAGCAGATATGTATAATTCCCACAGTCTCCATTTTGAAGTATCTATAACCTTAGAATGTAAAATATTTTTACTTGTATGTTTATTCAATAAATGGTGCCTCTCTCATTTGTGGTTCTTCTGTCACCAGTTACATGGTAATTTCTCAAATTTTACTTTTCTGCTATGTCATGACTCATCACATTTTAAGATAGTCATTCAAATCAAAGGCACCAAATATTCTTCTCTTTGTTGTACTTCATCTGATAAATAAAAATGGTGTCAAGACATTACGAAAGTCTCCAATAGGGATATTATCTCTGTGTCTTAAATGAAAGGTATTTCTAGAAGTGACAGTATACAATTCACGGCTTGATTGACTATGTATCACTTTTTAATTTAAAAAGAAAAGATGTAACAAATAGAATTGAAAAATCTAAGCCAGTGCATAGTAGCATCTGAGAGTTTCAAGGCAACTTTAATTTTTCAAAGCTTGCTCATTATTTATGTTTTTAGAAAGTGGGAATTTCATTAAAAATAATTCAGTTGGCCAGGCGCGGTGGCTCAAGCCTGTAATCCCAGCATTTTGGGAGGCCGAGGCGGGTGGATCACGAGGTCAAGAGATCGAGACCATCCTGGTCAACATGGTGAAACCCCGTCTCTACTAAAAAAATACAAAAAATTAGCTGGGCATGGTGGCACGTGCCTGTAATCCCAGCTACTAAGGAGGCTGAGGCAGGAGAATTGCCTGAACCCGGGAGGCGGAGGTTGCGGTGAGCCGAGATCGCGCCATTGCACTCCAGCCTGGGTTACAAGAGTGAAACTCCATCTCAAAAAAAAAAAAATAATAATAATAGTTCAGTTACTAAATTTATAGAAATTTGATGATGGTTATTAGGCTCTTGTTATGGGATCTATTAGTATGCTAAACATAGGCTTCCTCTAAGAATGTCTTGAATTATGTTAGTGTATCATCTGCCTCCTGTCAATACTTTGTACAACAGTCAACCTATTCTACAGCCCTACGGCACTTAAAGAGGTACACACAAGGGGCTCGAATAAGATGCAGCAGTAGATTAGACATTCTTTTTTCTTCATAATAACAGTAAAATATTTTTTAGTACTTACTACATGCTACACAAGGATGTGGCTACACAATTCTCATTTAAATTTTATTTAATCCTCCTGGCAGCCTCATAAGGTGGGGGTTATTTTAACCCCATTGTCATAAAGAAGTCAGACACAAAGAAGTTACCCAACTAGGAAGCACTGGAACTCATATTCTAATCAAATTGTTATTTAATTCTATAGTCAATGCTTTATCAACCCAGTTATTAGCCCCTCTATTTTTTTCTCACAGCTTATAGCTACACAGAGGGGACAAAACCAATCTGTGTTCAGTCTTGAACTGTATGGTACCATTTTTATTCTTCATTCTGAGAGGTTAAAGTAAAGACGTTAGAGTTAAAAACCAGTGACCGAAGGAGACTTGGAGAAATAAGGATTTTGTGGTGCAGGAAAACTGGAAATCTGCAGCCAGGAAGTCTCTCCTAAAATTCCAAAGAGATAGTTCTAGACTTTCTGTTTCTCTTTGGCCTCATCATGCTGGTGTAAAAGTGAAGTTTGGTAACTAAGCTCTTAGGTCCCCCTCTTTCAGTGGGAGCTGGAGAACACAACTCCTCTGTGCTTTCCTAAAAGCTTCAAAGAGAAGATGCACCCCATCTGTAAAGACACAAACTTGACATTCTCAGCAACTCTACTCAAAATTAAAAAGCAGTACCCTAATGGGAAACTCTTCCCAACCCAATTCTTTCCAAGCCACACAGCCACTATGCTTCTTCATACGACCTGATAAATCACTTGCTTTGGATCATTTTATCCTCTTAGAGATAATCTAGATACTTTATTGGCATCATTCTTAGAATAATCACCAAGAACCGCACTAAGATGTCAAAATATTAGAATCTACAAATAGATTATATTAACATTGTATCTTAAGAACAGTTCATTTTAATAGAATATAAATTGCTAACATGTTAGCCAAATGCAACAACAAAAATTGTTTTGTGTGTCGGGGGGTGGGTTTGTGGGGGGCGCTGTGGACGACATTACTAAAGAGCAACCAAACAAATGGTTTATTGCTTAGTTTGGAAAAACATATATCTCATACAAATGAACCTGGATGGCTCTCACTTGACAGTGGTGCCAAAATAGAAAGCAAATACAAGAGAGCCTACTTAAGAATTGTAAGCCAAGAGATTATATTCGATTTCTTTCTTACATGGGACATTTTAGCTTTTTATTACATACAACTATGTGTTAATGTTTATAATGCAGAATAATTGCTTGGTACAATTCACAAATTACATTCACTACTTTCTCTATCAAAGCGAAATTTAATTTTTAAATGAACTCAAACTGTACAAATTATAATTGGTTGTCCAAAATGGGCTGGTGGCCTCTCCGTCCCCCTGCACACAGCCCAATGTGACTGATGCCCCATAAAAATACCATCTGCCTCTGGTCTTACAGCTCAAGGGATTTTCTAGTGCTGCCTGCTACCCTTATTTACTCTCACTCTGGTCTGGTTTCCATAGTTTCCAACTGTTGGAGCCTATGCAGAATCTGTCACTCTTTCCACTAATAGCCTAGTTGAGCTTTCTGCGGGCTTTGGTTTCCAGGTTTCACTGGCACACCTTCAGGTCTGCTTTGCTTCACACTCTGTTCCTAGCAGACAAGTCCCTCCTGCCCACAAGGTTCCCTGGTCTGCAGTACCAAACCTGATTCACTGTTCCAGGGATAGGAAGGAATCTGAGAGTGATGCCAAGTGCTAGTGCAATAAAATTTGCAATTTTCCAACTCTCTTTGGAGTTTTAAAGAAAATAACAGAAATAAGTAAGAATTAAATTGAAGATTCAGAAGCATGAGTTTTATATAAAAATGTTTAAAAGAACATAAAATCTCTGACTCAAGATTTAAACTGTGAACTATAGCTGTTTGTAAGATTAGGTCCTATGATTTACATGTTTGAATATTTTTACAGAAAAAATTAAGTATCCATTTACATTTACTCGCACTATCCACAAATTATTGTACACACTGACAGAAATGTATTACACTCACTTTTTTAGTGGTGCTTGGCCTGAAGGTTTTTTATTACAAAGTTTCTCCAGACCTCTTGCACACAAAACTAACTACAGAATAAAAGCCACCTCAAGTGGTCCAATAGAACTGTAATGTGAGGCACATAAATACTTTTCAAAGTATCTATATTTATTTATTTTAAATAATATATTTTATTTGATCCAATATATCCAAAATATTGATATTCTTTTGTAAACCAAATTTTTGAAATATTTTATGTATTTTACACTCACAGAACATCTCAATTTGGACTAGCCACATTTCAAGTACCCAATAACCATATGTGAATAGGGGCTATCATACTGACAGTACAAGCTTAGAAGAATAGATACTTGCTATCAATTTCCTATAAAAAGAATTATTTAATGATAATATATTCTTTAAAATAATACATAAAGTTCATGTTTATTAATATCCTCCCAAAGCTAAAATGATTTTACTTAACAACACGTCTATTCTTTACATACTCAGTTACAATATGTAATCACAAATTATAGTTTTGAATTCCTGTTGCTGACAGACAAAACTGCTATCATTCTAGGCATCTATGTGGCTGGGTATTCCACGTAAAATTGTCTCAGGCCTTGCTATGGAAATATAGCCCTGGATGAGGTACGGCAGGCTAATGGAATAGTATGTTCAGTGAAAAGAATATATAACAACAAGGACTTAGAAATAGTGTATTTTCAATGCTATATGCAATTTCAAGGCTGACAAAACATTTCCATGAATTCTTGTTTCCCTCATTAACTTTTTATGCTTTCTTCTTTCCTTATGTCTAAGCAAATCTACAAATTTAATGAGAATTGATTTGATCACAAGGGTTTTCTAAGAAGAACAACTCTAGTTTTTTAAAGGTCATTTTAGAAAAACCTTTAAATTTATAGTAAGAAATACTAACATATTTATTTTTTAAAAGTCTAAAACAATATACCAAAAATGCTTTGTGTAATTTATTTCACAACATCACAGTTATGTATTCATTTACTCATTCACTGAAGCAGCACTGAATAGATATTATACACCATATGTTGTGCATGGAACAGAAATACAACAAAGAACACCCCAGCTCCCGCCTGGAAGCTGACATTCTATTGAAAGAGACAGAAATGTGCACTGTCTGTATTCAGAAGTCTACAAGGGAAGTAGCCACAAAGCAGTTGGAGAAACATCAAGAGGACACCTAAACTTGTTTACATGGACAAATCATCTCTGAAGGTTGTGATAGCTAAGCTGAGCCTTGAATGCTAAGTAGAAATTTCAAGGCCAAGGTAAGAGAAGAGAGAAAAAACAAGCGGTGTTGAAAGAACTTCAGTTCACATAAGATCGTCTTGTGTATAAGCTTAAGAAAGTTTGTGTGGCAAGAAATAAGGCTAAGGAATCAAGTAAGCAGAAGCCACATTTTGAAGAGTTTAGTAAAACCATTTCAAGGATGAGGAGCTACCAGTGTTTTGTGCCGGAAAGTGATTTATCATAATGTATCAGTCTGTTTTCATGCTGCTGATAAAGACATACCTGAGACTGGGAAGAAAAAGAGGTTTAATTGGACTTACAGTTCCACATGACCAGAGAGACCTCAGAATCATGGTGGGAGGCAAAAGGCACTTATTACATGGCTGTGGCAAGAGAAGAATAAAAAAGAGCAAAAGTGGAAACCTCTGATATAACCATCAGTTCCAATGAGACTTATTCACTACCAAAAGCACAGTATGGGGGAACCACCCTCAAGATTCAAATGATCTCTCTCCCACCCAGTCCTTCACACAACATGTGGGAATTATGGGAGTACAATTCAAAATGAGATTTGGGTGGGGACACAGAGCCAAACCATATCACATATTATGCATTATAAAAGACACTCTGTTCACTCAGTGGCTTCCACATGGCTGGAGAGTAATGCTCAATGAGGAAAACTCATTGAGAAAATGGTACACTTTAATAATTGGTGACTATCTAGACATTTAATGATTGGATGTAGGTGGGGGAAGAATTTGATGATTCCCCAGGTGCTTGCTCTGATAATGAAGGAATAGTAAAGCCATTTATTGAAGCAGAGGATCATAAGAATGCATGCTAAATCAAGCACTTACTCTGTGCCAAGCATTGTACTTGTTTTTTATATCAAGCAATTGAATCTTCACAACAACATACAAAGGCAGTACTATGATTATCTCAACCATTGCAGAGAGACATGAAAAGCTGTAACTTGCCCAAATATTGCACAAACTAAGAGAAAAACACAAATAAATCACCAACATATACAGGAGCTACATAATATCAGCATTTGCAGAAGAATAAGGAGAAAGGAGCAATAAGAAGTCTGACTCAATAGTCAAGAATTATTGTCTGGAATAAGCTGCAGCCACTTGGAGAATTGAATCTCAAACACCAGGGATTTTACCCACTCCATTACCTGGTGAATGCAAGAGATTCACTATAAAAATGAAAGGAACTGATGCAGTCTACTCACAGGAAATCTCAAAAGAGTTTTCTTTCTGCACAGGGACTAACATGAATTAAAAAGACAGTGCTGGGAATAAAATCAAAATTGCAGGAATTACCACACTAGCTGATGTAGCTCTTAATGTTATGTTGATATGCAGTGGCAGCTCCACAGAACTCACAAATGATCAAGCGTGAGTGAACTAAGAGGTTTATATTTGTGTGTCCAAAAATATTTTACATGAAGCTATTAGAAGCATTTTGAACACAATTACAAGTTTGGTCCTGCCAAACGTACTTACTAACATCCCCATGAAAGTTCCTGGTCAAATATGGGAGACTAGAAGAACAAGAGTGCTGTATTATTTCTCACCTTGTCTCTCTTCTCAAAAAAATCTGAAAGTTCTCAATAGTGTATGTCATTATCTGTGTGTTGGAGTTTTGAGACTTCCTCATTAACAGTTGCATCAAAGAATTTCCATCATTAGCTCTCAGAACTGAATGGATCAACACTGAAAGAAAATTGTTCATTTTCAAAGCCACTCAGAAACATGGGAAAACACACATATTTTAAACAGAAATTATATACTATTTCCTCAAATGTTATAGTTTACTTCTATCTGCACCACATTAGCACATGTATTCCTAATGTTTGGGATTCAAACAATGCTCAACAATAGTAATTGTTTTTAATATATATTCTAAATTACAATTATTTATCTGAACTGCCAAATAATATTGATTTTGAAGCTTTTTTGAAATTTTTTGCCTAAGTCATATATGTAATAATATCATCTATAATAAAAATTCACACTCATGACTATTTAGGGCCCTTACAAATATCATAAATATACATAGAGAGTATCAATTGCTATCACCACATTCTGGAGAAGCTAGCACCCAGTCCTAGGACTAAGATTGAAAAATACAAATCTGATTTAAATTATATATTATTTTTTTCCCAAAATATACTTTCTTAAAGCAATATTGAAAGTTTAGTTTTGTATTTTGAAAAATGCAGAGAGAGTAGATGTTAAGGGTCCTCACAATAAAAATGAAAACTATGTGAGGTAATGCATTTGTTAATTAGCTACATGTAACCAATCTACATATACATTTGCTAGAAAACATCATGGTGTATATAAATACACACAATATTATCCACCAATTTTTTAAAAGGAACAAAATGAGAAAAAATAAATGAAACCAAGAAAAGCACTACATCTTTTCACTGCAAAATACAAATTTAAAAAAACAGCATTTTCAGTGGATTCAGGTGAAACCCAAAGTTTAACTCATTTCAGGTTGTAAAATGTGATTAAAATAATCTGTCTTCTGGAATAGGCAGTTATTTGATTAAGCTGGCAAAAGTTCTTGAATATTAAGAGAAAATGTTGTCTTTCAGTTGTGTTGAGCATGAAAATTAGTTTTATAGGTCAATTTGAGTAGACTAAGGGATGCCCCGATGGCTGGTAAAATGTTACTTCTGGGTGTGTCTATGAGGATGTTTCAAAAAAGAACAGCATTTGAATCACCAGACTGAGGAAAGAAGATCTGCTCTCACCAATGTGGTCAGGCAGCAGCCAGTTCTTGAGGGCCTGAATAGCACAAAAAGGCAGAAGGTTGAGCTCTCTCTTTCTCTCTCTTGCTCTATTTCTCTTTCTCTTCTTGAGCTGGGACATCAATCTTACACTCTTAGACTTTGGAGCTTCTGATTCTTGGGCCTTTGGACTTAGACTGAATTATACTACCTGGCTTCCTGGTTGCAGACAACATACTGTGGGACATTCTGACCTCCATAACCACATCAGCCAATTCTCATAATAAATCTCCTGTAGTATATCTATATACAGTCTTTTAGTCCTGTTTCACTGGTTTCAATCAAGAAAAATGATGAGACAAGTCTCAATCATTTTCAGAGATTTCTTTGCTAAAGTTAAGGACTTGCGCCCAGAAGTCAGGTCTATGCCTTTCTCCAAAGATGATTTTGAGGGCTCCAAATTTAAAGGGGAAGGGGCAGGATGTTGGAAGTACACAGTTTTCTTGCAAGAAGTAATTAGGGAAAAATAGCCATTCATACCTTTGTCTGGCTCAGTGAATCTGTATTTTTTTTTACATAAGATGACATAGACAAATTGGGCAGAAAAAAATTGCAGGGAATCTGCATTTTACATAAGATAATATAGACAAAATGGGACAGGGGAACAATCAGATACGCATTTGTGTCTGGTGGGCTGGGGGTGACTACACCTGTAATGATAAGCTATCAGTTTGCATTGCCATGGTGAAATTTTAACAGCTCACTAAGAATTTCCTTGTGGGCAGAATATGGAGGCGTGTAGCTTTTCATCAGGTAGCCATTTCATTTAGGAACCAGGTTTGCATGACCCAGCTGCCAGCTTGACTTTTTCCTTTGGCTGAATGAGTTTGGGGTCCCAAAATTTAATATCCTTTCTTACTGGGAAGCCCTGATAATAAATTAGGTAAATAGAAATCAGAAAGTTTTATATCTATAAATTTAGATTTCTGAAAATAATATTTTCCATTTTCTAGCTTCTTAGTACCAAAAGTTTATGCTCAGTAATAGTACCCAAATTTATGCTCTGTAAGAAGAACTGGCTTCTCTACTTATGCTCTGTAAGAACTGACTTTTCTTGAAAATATCTATTCAATCACAGCAGTCATTATATTCCAATTTTACATCTATCAATATTGCCATTTGATTTGAGTTTAGGTACAAATATCTGAATGTGTCAAAACATTTGTTTCAGAAAGCGGGCATTAGAACCTAAAAACATAAAGGCGTAACTGTTAGCTCAATTAGGAGCACAGAGATACAAAGACCAGGTAAGCAAATAGCTCTTCATTTGCTATTGGAGGGGCACTATTTGGGGACAATAGGCTGTTCATCCTTTAAAAGCAGAAATGGTATGTTTTTATTTTTGTATCCCCAATATTTAGTGCAGTGCTTGGCATAGAGTAGTACTAAATATAAATGTACACCGACACTTAGGAATTAAAGTGCATATAATGTTATAACTGTAAAAATGTTTTAACTTGTATTCCTTATATCGCATGTATTTATAACAGAAAGTTTTAGATTGTAGGACATGTCCTTTTATTTCTCTTTTTTTGAGATAGAGTTTTGCTCTTGTCACCTAGGCTGGAGTGCAATGGTACCATCTTGGCTCACTGCAACCCCCACCTCCTGGGTTCAAGTGATTCTCCTGCCTCAGCCTCCCAAGTAGCTAGGATAACAGGTGCCCACCACCACGCCCAGCTAATTTTTGTATTTTTAGTAGAGATGGGATTTCTCTATGTTGCCCAGGCTGGTCTCAAACTCCTGACCTCAGGTGATCCGCCCACCTTGCCCTCCCAAAGTGCTGGGATTACAGGCATGAGCCACCATGACCAGCCTTATCTTGTAAGTTTTAAGTAAAACAAAAATTAACAAATAACAGCTTCACTGACATTAGAGCATTTTTAATGCTTAGGGAAAAAACTGTTTTACGTATCCTTCTACCTTAACACTATACCATACTAAGATTTATAGATTGCCTTCTAGTATTTGTCTATGCACATATTTTATGCAGTTATGCTCAAATTTTATATTCATTGCTTTGCTCTGTATTTTTAACATTTTAACATTGCAATGTTTTCATGTTGATGTATTGTCTGAAAATTATCATTTTTATGGCTTCATATCATTTCAGTAAGTAAATGACAAAGTGTATTTAATCATATTTCCTACTATTACTTTTTAGAGGAAATACATATTTACATGATCTATTCTTTACATAGCATAATTTCAGATATTTAAAAACTTGTATGGATGCAGACATTTTTCTTTATAAGAGCACTTACCTCTGGCATCTACTAAAGAATGCAAAGCAATCAAACTTCAAGGCTAGTATAAATTGGGTCAGATTGTTTGTACCCACTTGGGGATGCCCCTTCATCTATTTTGATTTGAAATGTCGATTTCTCAGCTGAAGGCCTGGGAATAGCTCTCTGACTGGCCTCTTTGAATTGACTATGAAGAAATGGAAGATGACCCAGCTCAATGTTCAGCTGCTTGCTGCATATCTGGCTTATGTACATAGATAAATCCCAGGCCTGGCAATGGCTTTAATTTTGAAAATATGAAACTTTTTCAGGTCCTTGAATTTACCAAATCTAAACTTTGAACATTCTGAACCTCCATTTCACTTCTCTAAAACACTTATATTGAAGGCTCATCTGTTACAGACATTTTTCAATTTATTTTTTATAAAGTCAAGCTTCCCTTTCCTAGAATTTTCTTTATGAAATTGCTTATCTCTGGAAGTAGGGGTAGCCTTAGAGAAAAAATAAAAGCCAGAGATCTATTTAGTAATAAAGATTCCTTATTGCCTTTAAAATCTCAAAGCATTGATAAGAGAATAAAATTATTATAGCTAACACTTATTTAGGGATTACTATTTGCCAAGGACAGTGCATAACATGTTATATATAATTTAATCATCACAGAAATCTTATAAGATGGATACTATTATTAACTTCATTTTACAGGGGAGAAAAAGGAGTTCTTGAGCTTTGTAAGTAAACTACACAAGATCACATCATTGTAAATGTTAATGTTTAGCAAGATTGATGCTTAATTTTATTCAGTTGGGGAATCAACAACGTAAACCCAAGAATTAAATACCAGCATTGCACAGAAAAGATAAGAAATGAATGTTTTCTATTACATGAAAATAAACTAAATAATATGTTCCCCAGATCTATTTCTGTGAAGTATGCCATGCTTCCTCTTATTTCCCATGCATTCATGCCTGGTGGAAAAGCCTATAAGAGCATCTTCTATAGAGGAAGCTTCAGAATCTTTCTCAAAATAGCGGTCTGGGGGCTACCCCCAATCAACTGAAGCAGGCTAAAGAGATTACTCCTGTTGCCTATTACTCCTAGGAATGTTGTAATTCAGAAGTGGTGCTGGGAATGCCTCACAGGTTTAACTGCCTCACAGTCACTGTCTAAACACTTACAGAAAGGCTCTGTGGCCTGTGTAGTAAATAAGACAGGAAGCTGATAGTATAATGTACTTCATATAACTGCAGGAAGGATTAAATGAGCAAAAACAAAGTTCTAGATAACTTAAGCTCGATAAATATCCCCCACCACACAGATACACACACACACACACACACACACACACACACACACACACACAGACAAATATTATTATGATCCAGGCACTTTTGTATACCCTATTCATCAATGAATCTTACAGAAGAAAATCCACCCACCCTGACCACCACCTTTCAAAAGTTTAAGGCAAGGAATATTCTTCATATTTATTCAGTATTTTATGCATGTCTGCATTCAAGTATTCATTTATTTTCCCAAGAATTTGATTATGTGCCTAGTAATGCTTTTTATTTGAAGAATATGAATAATGCAACCCTTGCCTTTAAGAGCACTGTTAATCAGGACAGACAAAAACAAATGACTATAATAAAATATATTACACATCATTATATAAGTAAATGTAAACAGCTATGGAGATATAAGCAGTAGTGAATCTTCTTAAAGACATAAACCTTGATTGAAAATAGAAATATATAACCTATTAATACTTGTTTTTAAAAAATTCTCAATGGATCCAAGTATCAATTTTTCCCTTTCTAACAAAAATTTCATTTCACTTAATTATATGTGCTTGCTTTTAAAAAAGGATAAGATACTGTTGAGTCCACATTGTAGTTAAAAATATATATAATATATATAGTAAGCATGGGTGGTAATTGACTCAGTGTAATACAACTATCACTTGTCCAATCCTCTATTCCCTGAAGGAATACTATAATTCAGAAGTGGTGCTGGGAATGCCTCACAGGTTTAATTTAATTAGTACAGTTCTGACCTTTTCATAGTATTAACATATAATCTTTTGTCCCTATGGGCTGATCTGTTCATTATGTTTTCTGCCCAAAGCTTACCGCACATTGATTTCCAATTACTAGTTTATAAAACTGCTAAGTCATCTCTGTCAAATTACTGTTTTCACCAAAGCAGCTTAAAAATCATGCAAGTCAAGTCAAGTAACTGAAGCATTGATTAAAATTTGCAGAGTGTAAAGATGGACCCAAGAGACATGATAGCACTGTTCAGGAAGAGACCTGTCTCTAAAATAATCTGCCACTGTAATTAACTGCCATGTCCTGGTCATATTGCCATAGACCAGAAATTTCAGATTTCTATAATGAACAGTTATCATACCATAAACAGTACAATTCTGACTAAATAACCTGAGAACCTTAAAGGCCTTGTGTAAGAATTCAGACATTTATATATTAATATAGGTAATGCCCTGTATATTAGGACTAGAATCACCTGAGAGTAAGGAAGATCTAAACTAACATTGGTTAAACCAAACAGGAATTTTGTTTCTTAATAGGCCTGAGGCAGAGGGCAGCTCCAGTCCACTAAGTCTTAAGGATCTAAAATCTTTACCAGCTGTTTGCCTCACCATCTGTATTATCATCCTCATGATTCGAAGGGGAAGTTAGAAGCAGGGGTTCAGAACAGGAAGCAGGAAAAAAAGAAGGGTTTAAAAAAATTGAGCAAAAGTGGGTCATTATATATTAAGAAAGCCAGAAGCTGCCACATACAGTCACTCATCCAGGTTTAGTTACATGGTCACTCCTGGCTGCAATGAAGGCAGAAAAATGTCCTTTTTATTCTGGCAGCCAACTGCCTCTGCTGAAACATGAGCATCCTATGACTGGGGGGATGAAGGGAAAATTGACGTTAGAACAGCAGTCTCCAACCACTGTGCAATGGACTGGCAGCATTCCATGGCCTATTAGGAGCTGGGCTACACAGCAGGAGGTAAGCAGCTGCTGAGCAAGCATTACCACCCTAGTTCTGCCTCTTGTCAGCAGCAGCATTCAATTCTCATAGGAGCTCACACCCTATTGTAAACTGCTAGGTTGGACGCTCCTTATATGAATCTAACTAATGCCTGATGATCTGAGGTAAAACAGTTTCATCCTGAAACCATTCGCCTTTAACCCCTGCCACCCTCACCCTTCCACAAAGCTGGTCCCTGGTGCCAAAAAGGTTGGGGACCACCATGTTAGGTCTCCTACTAATCTCTACCATACCCTTTGATTACTGAGTGATTTAAAATATCTTGGTAGTTTAACAATGAACTAAAGATGTATTATTTGTAGACAACAAACTAAGAAAACAGTAGCTTTCTTAGTTCGTTGGCCAAATTAAGAAATAACAAAGAATTAAAATCAACCTTTCTAATAATTTGAAGATTCCTCAAAACACTAAAAAAAGAACTACCTCATAATCCAGGAATCCCACTGCTAGATATGTGTTCAAAGAAAGGAAATCAGTAAACCGAAGAGACACCTGCATGACCAGGTTTATTGAAGCACTTTTAATAATACCCCAGGTATGGAATCAGCCTAGAAGTCCATCAACAGATGAATAAATAAAGAAAATGTGGTATACATGGACAATGAAATATTATCCAGCCAAAAAAAAAAAAAGAGAAAAAAATTATGTCACTTGCAGCAACAGGGATGAGCCTAGAGACTCATCATGGTAAGTAAAATTAGCTGGCAGAGAGAGACAAATGTCATTCTTCTCAGTTGTATGTGTGATCGCTAAGAAAGAGAATCTCATGGAGGTAAAACACAGAATGATGGTTTCCACAGGTTGGGAAGGGTATGGGGAGGGACGGATGAAGAGAATTTGGTGAAGGGGTACAAAAATACAGTTAGGATAAGTTCTACTGTTTGATAACACAGTAGGATGACTACAGTTATCAATAATTTATTGTATATTTTTAAATAGCTAGAAGGAATAATTTGAAATGTTCCCGTCACACACAAATGATAAATGTTTGAGGTGATAAATATCCCAATTACCCTGATTCGATCATTACACATTGTATGCCTGTATCAAAATATTATGTGTACTCCATAAATACATATAATTACTACATATCAATTAAAAATAAATTTTAAATATTAGGAATGGGTGATAAAAATAATATACCAGTTATCAGAATATAAATATAGGGAAGGAAAAAGGAGGAATGTACAAAGCTTTAACAGCAGGTTAATAAGTAAAGAACAAATGTCAAACCAATAAAGAAGGCAGCATTAAACAGAAAAGCTATAGCCAAGACTCTTAGTGCTCCAGATGACTAAGATTTGATTTTTTAAAGTAAATTAGATATTTAAAAATACATTATTAGGGCATCTATAAAATTTAAAATTAGAATAGTGTTAGGAGCTCTAAAATATGCAAATATATGTATTAAAATCTTTTTCATATAGGGCTTTTGAAACTCATACAAGAAGAGACATTTTTATTCAATAATGTTAATAATTCTATAATGAATACATAAATAATGGAAGACAATGACAAAGTGAGTAACTTTGGAGGAGAGTGCACAAGGGCGGGACCTTGCAGGAAAATAAGGATATCAACAGGCAGCTTCACCTGGGGATTAAGAGAAAGGAATACAACCAGTAAAGCCACTGAGCAGCTTCCAATAGGTTCAAGGTATAAAAGACTTATGTCTGCAGAAAAATCAGGAAGATTACAGTCTACCTTAGACTGCTCTCCTCTCTGTGCTCATATTTGAAACTCATCTCTAAGTAGATTGAGAGAAAAAAAATCACCACTGCTTAGTAGCTGATCATCATGTACCATTGTATGGCCTGCCTTCTTTCACTTTTGTAAACATCTTTCAAACCCTGAAAGTCTTATTAAAAATAATATGTTGGGTAAAGTTTAGACCAAGCATTAGAGACCAAGAATATAAAATAAATGTGGATGTGTTAATTCTCTTATATAAAAGTGGCTCTGAAAAATAAAATAAAGCCAACCGGCTGTGAGAACTGGGGCCAACAGGCTTCTGTCTCCAGTACCCCAGTGTGGAGGAGTGTTCCACAAAAAGCCTAATCGCCCCAGCCTCCAAAACAAAACCAGATGTTTTCCTTAAACAATACTAGACAAACTAAATAAATTATCATATTTTCCTGCTTCTAACAGTATCCATCAAATATATTGTATCGAGGTGATTCCAAATCCTGTTGGTTAGTCAACTTTATGTGCCATTGATTAATTAAAAATGGGAAAATCAACTATTATTCAGTAAGTGCTTTGCTGCCAAAACTTTTCAAAAAATGATATTTCTGAGTTAAAAGTAAAAGACAGCTGAAGAGATTCCTGGTGATAGAAAATCACTGGGGAACACTGAACTAATTTTGAGAAATTATACAATGTTACACCTTTGTAGAAGATAATTTGAGGTAATAGTATTTTTTCATATTTAGGTTCATTTTCTGGGTAGTTGAAAAGATATCAGTCATTTTTTAATAATCAGTATTTAATGCAAATATTAAAAATTTACTTTACCCTTCTTGATATTTTTCAAAGGGATAGTTAAGAAAGTTGTCAAGAACAATATTTATTCTCCCATCTTAATCTATTTTAAGATAGTCATTATAGTAGTCTCCAAAAATAAACTATTAAGATTTTCAAAATATCATTTGTCTTTGTACAGGTACTTTCAAAAGAGCCATAGTATTAAGACAAATTGGTGATTATAATTGATCATCTGATTTTTTGATATTCCTGTCAATATGAGCATTAAGGCTTGCCCCATAAAGTTTTTTGAAAATCAAATGTACATCTGAAATATGTTCATCATGCAAGCCCAGTTTTGATTCTGAAACAGAGTTTTACTATTCTATAGGGAATTATACAGCAAAACCAAAAGACTAAATTGAAAATCAAGAACTCTGATCTAGTTTCAGATAAGGTACTAGCTTCTAAAGTTAAACCAATTGGAGAACTCAGAGGCAAGAGGCATACCTCGAATAACTCATGAAAGAAAATTAAATCAAGAATTCCTCAGAGCAGTAGATCATATGACATATTTTACAATTTTGCCAAATTAATTAAAAATCCAACCACCTCTTTTACTACAAATAATCTGACTTTTCATCTTGGAATGTTATAATTCTCTTTTTAGCTTCATTTCAGATTAATTTTATATTTTCTAAAGAGGAAAAAATACATTTATTTGTACAAGTATGAGAGAAATTATCATTTAGAATTTATGTAACAGACATATAGCTTGAAATTTATTAGGAGAAAATAAATATTTTTAAAGATTGTCAGCTTTTCATTACATTAGAAATAATTCTTCGCAACATTTTATCTTTGGTCTTTATGCAAAGAAATGAACATAAAGCAAAGCTATCTAAGCAGTGGAATTCAATCATCAATTTTCCAACATCTAATTTTATATTGCATACTTTAGAACAAGAGTTGGCAACCCACGGCCTATGGGCCAAATCTGGTTGTCCACCTGTTTTTGTAAATAAAATTTTATTGGAACACAATCATGCTCATTCATTTATGTATTGTCTATAGCTGATTTTGCACTTCAATGGCAAAATTGAGTAGTTATGACTGAGATCATATATCTTGAAATGCCAAAAATATATGCTACCTGGCCCATTACAGAAAGAGGGTTGACTCAGGAGGTCTGGGGTGTTCAAATCCTGCACATTCCAATGAAAGGATGGCCCTTGACCAGCTCCTGGAAATAACCTCTAAGCCCAAGATATTTTAGTGAAATAATCTGAAGTAAGTAATAAAAGAGTACAAAGGAGTATTCTGAAATTTTGATGCCGCAAAGCATCTCCATTTTGATATAGTTCTAACAACATCTTATATTATTAAACTTCTGGTAGGACACAGAGACATGGAATGCCTTGGTTTATCTGCGGCCTTTGGCCATGCCACATAGTTTGTGCTAATAATTGTGACTTATGGTGAGTCCTTAGGCCACACAGTTTTAGTTTGGCCTCTGAAGAACCTAGAAAATAACCTGCAATATCGTATTTGGATACTAAGACTTGGATGAGCTTCACTGGCTAGCAATGCTGTCACACATTTTTGCTGGGGGGCATAAGCACTGGTCATATACCCACTGTAAAAAGACAGGTGGAAGCTTGAGCTTGGTTTCTTCTGCACTTGGCCCCATGTATGCTTTGCTGTTGCTGATTTTAACCGTGTCCTCCTGCTGTAAGAAACTGTCACTGTGAGTATAACAGCTTTTGTGAGTTCTGTGGGTTGTTCTAGTGAATTATTAAATCTAAGGGTGGACTTCAATACCTCTAAACTTACTGGATTTTTCCAGAAATGTTTGCTGATCCTTGCCCTGGCCATTTTTGAAATTTAAAATATCAGATAAACAAAACTGATAATACTTAAGCTAATAAGATATATTTAAAACTTTTTAGAGTTCACATTTTTTTCTAACTTATTAGCAATCATCCAATTACATTTTCTAGCAAATTCAATCCCTTAAACAAGATCATTCCATCAGTAAACAACATCAAGCCAACCTATTTTCCTTAATCCAAGTTTGCAGTTCCTTAACAAGTTCTCAATTATTAGTATTTTCAGCATATAATATTTATGTGGCACAATCACAAGAATAAACAGCTCATGATGCATTCTCTACTGTAGCCAGCAGTGGCTGCCAAGATTTAAATTTATCAAAAATACAAGGAAATGAACCTTACTGTGAATGGACTTTATTCTTTTTTTTTGTTGTTGTTAACTCATACAAAAGTCAAGAAAGGTAATAGGAAACTCAGTCCACATGTTGAATTACTAAGTTTGGTCTTTAAGCAATATAAAAATAAATTTGCCATGATCGATTTGTAAAATAAAAAGCAAAATTTAGACCTAACTAAAGAAAGAATATATTCAGAAGGATTATTTCAATAAGGAGACAGGGACAATTGCAATAGAGAGAAAGCCTGACCTAAGATCTACAAGCCTTTCAAAAATTAAACAGAAAAGGCTTTTTTTTTTTTTTTATAGGAAAGAGTCAACAAGTCTAGAAAGAACCAGATGCAAAAAAGTGGGAGGAGGAAGGGTGGCAAGATCTGACAGCAACTCGGAGAATGTTTTCTCAGTGGTCAGCATCTTCTCAGAAGCTTGCAGTTAAGTGTGGGCTGTACGCTGGCTCAGGCCAAGGGAGGATCAAATTTGAGAGCATATTCGGGAAAGGAAAGAAACAACTAAAGTTCAGTTGGTAAGTATTTTGTTTCAGTGATCAATGGGGAAAAGACAGTTCAGCTAATCCTATGTCTGGCCTTGTCATAGCTAAACAGGGGCATCCATAAATCTTATCTAACTCATATGGGAAAGGGTTTTTTTTCCAGAATATAAAGGTGTGGTGGGATCTCTTAATCCTCACTATGTTCCAGAAGCACGGGGTTCGGGTAAAATTCAACGTTGTCAGATCGTACGATTAACAATGACAACAACAAATCATTTAGGTAGTATGATGCTGTACAGCATCAGAAATATGAGTGATTCTAATGGGAGAATTGAATTATTTCATAGAAAAATCTAAATAAGGTAAAGTAATATTAATAATGTTTTAGCTGAAAAGAATGTCTTCAAAGTCATTTAATATTAAAGACACTACAGGAGTGAAAATATCCTGTTGAAACAAAAAGAAAGTCAACTTTTATGCCTTACTGATGTTGTAAGGAAATCAGTGTTGAGTTACACAGAAAGGGTTCCAGAAGTGGCAAAAAGAGCTATGATCCAAGCATCATCCTCTTACCTCAGGGTATGAGCTTAGAACAAGAAATTCCTTACATTTTCTTACGTTAGTTTTAATATTTGCAAAGCAAATAATGCAGCAGGAGAATTTTAGGAATAGCAGTAATAAATAAGTCTTTTCTTGGGAGAAACTATATATATTTCTATTTAAGAAATTTAGTTTAAAAATAAAAATCATTGGCCTATACTCGGAGCCAGGCACTTGTTTAGGCGGTTGTTTGAGAGTGTGCAGAAAACTAGATAAAGCCCTGGCTTTGTGGAGTTTTATCCCCAGTGGAGAGAAAAAGTAAAAGAAAGTAAATAAACAAAAAGATCATATTATTTTAGGTGATTGTCATGGGCTGCATTGCATACTTCCAAAATTCATATGTTGAAGTCCTAACTCCCAGGATGTCAAAATGTGACTATTAAAAGATAAGGTATTTAAGAGATAATTAAGACAAAATGAAGTCTTTAGGGTTAGGTTTAAGCCTGTTTGACTATATGGTGTCCTTAAAGAAGAGGAGACTGGGACACAGACACACATGGTAGATCATGTAAAGACACAGGGTGAAGACGGTCATCTACAGGCTAAAAGAGAGGCCTCAGAAGAAGCCAGCCTTACCAATACCTTGATCTTGGATTTCTAGCCTCCGGAATTATGAGACAATACATTTCCATTGATTGAGCCATGTTTGTTATACTTCGTTAGAGCAGCCTTAGCTGCCACAGCTGCACAGCTGTACAGTTTGGTTAGAGAAGTCACAGAAGATCTGTCTGAAGAGATGACATTTTGACCTGAAGAAATCATGTCAAAATTCAGGTAGCCACATTCCTGGCAGAGAATACTGTTTCAAAATCCCCAGAGAACACGAATGAGGCCAATGTGGCTGAAGGAATTGAGAAAACATGAGAGCAGAATGAGATGACTTTGGAGAGGTCACACTTAAATATGGTTCCCTGAATTATGGCCTCTATAAAACACACAGAGAATATTCCAAGGCCTAGAGATTGTGTTTTGACTCCCTTCTCACTTTTGGAGTTCATAAGCACAAATCTTTTGGGCGGCCAATTTCAAAATGAGGCAAAAACTTAACTGAGGACTGACGATCTACACTTTACTCTCAAAATGTGAGCAATAATAAAAATCACACTGAGAATTTGACAGGCTTTGTCATCCAAATAGTATATCCTTTGTCCACTGCTATTGATTACCTCTAAAGGAAATAGAAAATAGTGGGCCATAAAAAAAACACAAATAAAAATTGATTCAAGGAAGTATAGAAAGAGTTACATGAACACTGAGGTAATTTGTGCTAAAAGGCATGTTTCCAAGATTGCTTATGATCTCAAATATAAATAAGTTAATGGTTAAAGAAGAAGAAAAGAAAAACATAACATAAAAATGCACTCTTATCACCTCAACTCCCACATAGACAGGATTAGACATACTGTGAAAACCTAACCCAATTGCATGCCTAGGAGGACTTTCAGCTTTAAAAAGTGTTTCTCAGAACAGGCATATCAAACTCTTTAAGGTTATCAGAAGAAATACAGTTTACACTGAAATTATAAGATAAAACATATCAAAGGGAGAAAATATATGACAGATATTTTTTCTCTCCTGTTTTTGGCTCTGAAACTTCTGATAAATATCACCAATCTCTCCTGACCAACCATTATAAGCAGAATAATACTGTTTAAATTGTTTGAATGCGTTTTTCCCCTTTACATTTCTGTCCATGTGACCTTCTCTCTAGTTGGCCTAGGCCTTAGAGTTACTATAGGGAATACTACAGGGAATGTCACAGGGACATTGGCGAACAGAGGATTAACAGCTTGTCATAGCAAGAACATAAAGAGATAAAAGAGATAATCTACTTTTCTTTGCAATAATACAATAGACTTCAAAGTGCAGCTTTGTCAGAGGAAGACAATGTCATAAATTCCCTTATCTGCGATTTTGGAATAAGAATTAGGCCTAATGGCCTTCATAAAGGAGCTTAATATTAGAGAGATGCTGGCCAAATAGCAAGCAAAAGGTGGTAAAATTTCAATACTGACAGAAGCAGACACTCACACACATGATGTGATATTCTTTCTCATGGCCAAAACTCCAAAGCGGGGAGTTACGTTAGAAAGTCTGGTAAAAACTTAGGACTCTAGAAGTCAATTTTCTTATAAACAACCCCCAAGGAAACCTAGAAGCAGCCGTATCAAAATAAACTGAGTGAAAGAAACAGAAACAAAGACCTCCATTGGTTCCTATGTGGCATAGTGTACAGAAGCCTAGAGGTCCCCACATGTCCTGTGGGTACGTGGAAGACAGTTGAGTTGACCTGCCCCAAATGGAGGGAAATCCCAGGGCAAAAACTAAGAAGCAAACAGATCAGGATAGGGAGCTGATTATGTTACCAGGTCAAAATCAACTGGTCAATACCAACTGTGAAAGGATTTAATGCAACAGAGAGACTAGTTGTCATCAGTTAGGTATTAACGCAGACTAGTTATATCTAGCAGGGATCAGCAAGATTACAGAAGATTCCATATAAATTTCTGCCCTGCATCACCAAGAAGACATATCATACTCTTTCCATATCATCAACCTGCAAAGGAACAAGGAAGAGGGTAGAATTCTAAGACTGAGCATTTATCTAAAATGTTCTTTTATTTATTTATTTATTTATTTTTGAGACGGAGTTTCACTCATGTTACCCAGGCTGGAGTGCAATGGTGCAATCTCAGCTCACCGCAACCTCCACCTCCTGGGTTCAGGCAATTCTCCTGCCTCAGCCTCCTGAGTAGCTGGGATTACAGGCACGCGCCACCATGCCCAGCCGATTTTTTGTATTTTTAGTAGAGACGGGGTTTCACCATGTTGACCAGGATGGTCTCGATCTCTTGACCTCGTGATCCACCCGCCTCGGCCTCCCAAAGTGCTGGGATTACAGGCTTGAGCCACCGCGCCCAGCCTAAATGTTCTTTTATTATTACATTAAACTGAATTACCAGCTTGGAGTCAGATCTTTGGTTGTCACCTCCATATACATATTATCCAGCAACATAGCGTTTAATGAGGAAACTCCAACCAGTTAATTATTTTTTCAAAAAGAAGATATATTTTATCTGGTCCTGTCAGTATAAGTAAACTTATAAACCTACTAGACAATAAACTGTAACTATTCAAGTATGTGGGCCAAGTCTTTTCCTTGAACACAGCTAATGTGAATGCTAAAAACATTTTTCTCTATGAGGCTTCTTTTTTCTAAATTGACCTAACTGACTTTTCTCTAAAACCAAACAGATTGACACGTTCTATTTGGAAAATGTCAATTCAGACTCATTATATCAGGTCCCACCATCCTAGAAGACATGCAATTGTTCTTTTGGGAGTTGTTTTTCTAATATCCGTGGTGTTAAGTTTTTAACTAGAAGACCAATCTACTTATTTATTCTGAAAGTTCTTTGGAGCATTTGTTGAAGATGGGGTGGGAAAGGCAAAGGATGTTTCCAAATTTATAGCAAAAGAAAAATTAGCATATCAAGTTATCTTTCACTCAAAGTAGATTTATTTACAAAAGTATCAGACAAATTTTTTTTTCTAGTAAATATTAGAACATTTATAGACTGGCTATGGATTCATTAACATGCTTTAAACCACTATCTCTTTCCCTGAGATTCTAATTTTATAAATGTTTTTCTCCTTTCCTCCCTGCAACCCCTTCCCTCCCTGGCACAATATTCTCTCATTATTTTTCTAATTGGATTCCTGGGTTTTATCTTGTAGACATAAAAATTACCCCATGGGTAGACAGGATTCACTTTGACTTCCATTTCTTTTATCTCCAATTTTAAAAGAAGTTATTCACTGGAGGATCCAAGATGGCCAGTTCCCAGCTAAAACACAGAGGATGAGTGATCACCACATTTCCAAATGAACTTTTACTGCCCACAGACCAGGAGATTCCCTGGTAGAAAAGCACCACGAGTCTCCAGTGCAGCCATTTCAGCTGGCACAGTGGGTCTCTGCACAAAAACTCACACAAATCCGGGCACCATTTCAACTGGCGACTGGAACGCCTGGGAGACAGTCACCCATTCAACTAAAAAAAAGTGGGGGCTGAAACAGTGAGCCAGGTGATCTTGCTTGGCTTCTCCCACCCCCACAAAGACCAGCAACCTGAAACACTCTGGATTGAGAGTTTCACAGCAAGCACAGCTAGACCCTGGACAGTCCAGCTCTGTGGGGGGGGATGGGTGTCTGCCATTAGTGAGGCAGTCCACCACTACCAAGACAGCTGCCACTACCAATGCAGTCTGCCATTACTGAGGTAGTCCACCATTTCTGAGGTAGACTGTCATTACTGAGGCAATCCACCATTACTGAAGCCGTCTGCCATTACAGAGGCAGTCCACCATTACTGAGGCAGACTGCCATTACTGAGGCAGACTGCTGTTACTGAGACAGTTCTAACTATACCCTTATAAATAAAACTGCAAGGAAGTTCACACAGCAGCTAGGAAGAGCCCATGGCAGCTCAGCAACTGCCTCTCTTGGCAGACTGTGACTAGGCTACTCCTTGCTGGGCAGGGCATCTCTGAGAAAAAAAAAGGTGGTTATGGGTTTCACTGCAGCAGACATAAATGTACCTGCCCAACAGCTCTGAACAGAACAACAGCACTCACAGCTCAGCACTTGAACTCCAATAAGGGACAGACTGTCTCCTCAAGCAGCTCCCTGACCCCCGTATAACAAAAGAGACACCTCATAAAGGAGAGCTCAGGTTAACATCTGGTGGGTATCATTCCAGGACAAAGATAGCAGAAGAAGAAACTGGCAGCAACCCTTACTATTCTGCAGCTGCTGCAGGTGATCCCCAGGCAAGCAGGGTGTGGAGTAGACCTCCAGCAGTCCTACAGCAGAGGGGCCTGACTATTAGAAGGAAAACTAAGAAACAGGAAGAAATAACTTCATAATCAACAAACAGAACATCCACTCAGAGACCCCATTGGAAAGTCAGCAATGACAAAGATCACAGGTAGATAAATCCACAAAGATGGGAAGAAACCAGTGCAAAAATAATGAAAATACCCAAAACCAGAACACTTCTCCTCCTCCAAGGGATCACAACTCCTAACCAGCAAGGGAACAAGGCTGGATGGATAATGAGTCCAAAGAATTGACAGAAACAGGCTTCAGAAGGTGGGTAATAACAAACTTCACTGAGCAAAAAGATCATGTTTTAACCCAATGCAAAGAAACTAAGAACCTTGAAAAAAAGGTTTAACGAAATGCTAATGAGAATAAACAGCTTAGAGAGGAATATAAATGAATTGATGGAGCTGAAAAACACAACACAAGAACTTCATGAAGCATACACACGTTTCAATAGCCAAATTGACCAAACAAAAGAAAAGATATCAGAGATTGAAGATCAACTCAAAAATAAAATGAGAAGGCAAGCTTAGAGAAAAAAGAGTAAAAAGGAATGAACAAAGCCTCCAAGAAATATGGGATTATGTAAAAAGACCTAATGTACGTTTGACAGGTGTACCTGAACATGATGGAGAGAATGAATCCAAGCTGGAAAACACTCTTCAGGATATTATGCAGGAGAACTTCCCCAACCTAGCAAGGCAGACCAACATTCAAATTCAGGAAATACAGAGAACATCACAAAGATATTCCTCAAGAAGAGTAACCCCAAGACACATAATGGTCAGATTCACCAGGGTTGAAATGAAGGGAAAAATGCTAAGGGCAGCCAGAGAGAAAGGTCAGGTTACCCACAAAGGGAGGCCCATCAGACTCACAGCAGATCTCTTAGTGAAAACCCTACAAGACAGAAGAGAGTGGGGCCAATATTCAACATCCTTAAAGAAAAGAACTTTCAACCTAGAATTTCATATCCAGCCAAACTAAGCTTCACAAGCAAAGGAGAAATAAAATCCTTTATGAATAATCAATTGCTGAAAGATTTCATCACCAAAAGGCCTGCTTTACAAGAGCTCCTGAAAGAAGCACTAAAAATGGAAAGGAACAACCAGTACCAGCCACTCCAAAAATGTACCAAATGCTAAACAGCATTGACACAATGAAGAAACTGTATCAACTAATAGGCAAAACAACCAGCTAGCATCAAAATGGCAGTATCAAATTCACACATAACAGTGTTAACCTTAAATGTAAACGGGCTAAATGCCCCAATCAAAAGACATAGACTGGCAAATTGGATAAAAAGTCAAAACTCATTGGTGTGCTGTATCCAGGAAACCCATCTCACATGCAATGATACACATAGGCTCAAAACAAAGGGATGGAAGAAGATCTACCAAGCACATGGAGAGCAAAAAAAAAAAAAAAAGGAGTGGCAATTCAAGTCACTGATAAAAGAGACTTTAAACCAACAAAGATCAAAAGATACAAAGATGGAAATTATATAATGGTAAAAGGATCAATGCAATGAGAAGTACTAACAATCTTAAATATATACACGACCAATATAGGAGCACCCAGATACACAAAGCTAGTTCTTAATGACTTGCAAAGAGACGTAGACTTCCACATAATAATAGTGGGAGATTTTAATACTCCACTATCAATATTAGACAAATCAATGAGACAGAAAATTAACAAGTATATCCAGGACTTGAACTCAGACTGGGATCAAGCAAATCTAATAGGCATTTACAGAACTCGCCACCCCAAATCCACAGAATATACAGTCTTCTCAGCACCACATCACACCTACTCTAAAATTGACCACATAAATAGAAGTAAATCACCTCTCAGCAAATGCAAAAGAACGGAAATCATAACAAGCAGTCTCTTAGACCACAGGGCAATCAAATTAGAACTCAGAATTAAGAAACTAACTCAGAACCACAAAACGTCATGGAAATTGAACAACTGGCTCTTGAATGTTGACTGGATAAACAATGAAATGAAGGCAGAAATAAAGATGTTCTTTGAAACCAATGAGAACAAAGACACAACGTACCAGAATCTCTGGGACACATTTAAAGCAGTGTCTAGAGGAAAATTTCTAGCAATAAATGCCCACATGAGAAGCAAGGGAAGGTCTAAAATTGACACCCTATCCTCAAAATTGAAAGAGTTATAAGAGCAAGATCAAAAAAAACTCAAAACCTAGCAGAAGACAAGAAATAACTAAGATCAGAGCAGAATTGACAAAGATAGAGACACAAAAAACCCTTCAAAAAATCAATAAATCCAGGAGCCGGTTTTCTGAAAAGATCAACAAAATAGACAGATTAATAAAAAAGAAAAGAGAGAAGAATCAAATAGATGCAATAAAAAATGATAAAGGGGATATCACCACAGATTCCAAAGAAATACAAACCACCATCAAAGATTACTACAAACAAATCTATGCACATAAACCAGTAAACCTGGAAGAAATGGATAAATTCCTAGACACGTAAAACCTCCCAAGCATAAACCAGGAAAAGGTCGAAACCCTGAATAGACCAGTAACAAGGGCTGTAGTTGAGGCAGCAATTAATAGCCTACCAGCCAAAAACCCCAGGTCCAAATGGGTTCACAGCCCAATTCTACCAGACATACAAAGAGGAGCTCGAACCACTCCTTCTAAAACTATTCCAAACAATCCAAAAAGTGGGAATCCTTCCCAAAGCATTTTATGAGATCAACATCATCCTGATACCAAAACCCAGCAGAGACTCGACAAGGAAAGAAAACTTCAGGCCAATATCCATGATGAACATAGATGTAAAAATCTTCAATAAAATACTGGCACACCAATTGCAACAGCACATCAAAAAGCTTATCCATCACGATCAAATAGGCTTCATCCTGGGAATGCAAGGCTGGCTCAACATACGCAAGTCTATAAATGTAATTCACCACATAAACAGGACCAAAGACAAAACCCACATGATTATCCTCAATAGATGCAGGGAAGGCCTTTGACAAAATTCAACAGCACTTTATGATAAAAACTCTCAATAAACTAGGTATCAATGGAATGCATCTCAAAATAATAAAGCTATTTACAAAAAGCCCACAGCCAATATCATACTGAATGGGCAAAAACTGGAAGCATTTCCTTTGAAATCCGACACTAGACAAGGATGTCCTCTCTAAACACTCCTATTCAATATAGTATTGGAAGTTCTGGCCAGAGGAATCAGGCAAGAAAAAGAAATAAATGGTGTCCAATTAGGAAAGGAGGAAGTCAATTGTCTCTATTTGCAGATGACATGATCATATATTTAGAAAACCCTATTGTCTCAGCTCAAAATCTCCTGAAACTGATAAGCAACTTCAGCAAAGTCTCAGCATACATAATCAATGTGCAAAAATCACAAGCTTTCCTATACACCAATAACAGACTTAAAGAGAGCCAAATAAAGAATGAACTTCCATTCACAATTGCTAAAAAGTGAATAAAATACCTAGGAATACAACTAACAAGGAAAGTAAAGGACCTCTTCAAGGAGAACTACAAACCACTGCTGAATGAAATAAGAGAGGGCACAAATAGATGGAGAAACATTCCATGCTCATGGTTATGAAGAATCAATATCACGAAAATGGCCACACTGCCCAAAGTAATTTACAGATTCAACACTATACCCATCAAGCTACCAATGACCTTCTTCACAGAACTGGAAAAAAAAAAAAAAAAAAACAAAACAAAACAAAAAACACTCCTTAAACTTCATATGGAACCAAAAGAGACCCCACATAGCCAAGTCAATTCTAAGCAAAAAGAACAAAGCTGGAGGCATCACACTACCTGACTTCAAACTGTACTACAAGGCTACAGTAAACAAAACAGCATGGTACTAGTACCAAAACAGAGATATAGACCAATGGAACAGAACAGAGGCCTCATAGGCAATGCCACACATCTACAACCATCTGATATTTGACAAACCTGACAAAAACAAGCAATGGGGAAAGGATTCTCTGTTTAATAAATGATGTTGGGAAAACTGGCTAGCATTGTGCAGAAAGCAGAAACTGGACCCCTTCCTGACACCTTACACTAAAATTAACTCCAGATAGATGAAAGACTTAAACATAAGGCCTAACACCATAAAAGCCCTAGAAGAAAATCTAGGTAAAACCATTCAGGACATATGCATAGGCAAGGACTTCATAACTAAAACACCAAAAGCATTGGCAACAAAAACCAAAATAGACAAATGGGATCTAATTAAACTCCAGAGCTTCTGCACAGCAAAAGAAACAATCATTAGAGTGAACTGGCAACCAATAGAATGGGAAATAATTTTTGCAATCTACCCATCTGACAAAAGGCTACTATCCAGAATCTACAGAGAACTTAAACAAAGCTACAAAAAAAAAATTCTATTAAAAACTAGGCAGAGGGTATGAACAGACACTTATCAAAAGAAGCCATTTATGCAGCCAAAAAACATATGAAAAAAAGCTCATCGTCACTAGTCATTAAAGAAATGCAAATCAAAACCACATTGAGATACCATCTAATGCCACTTAGAATGGAGATCATTAAAAAATCTGGAGGCAACAGATGCTGGAGAGGATATGGAGAAATAGGAACACTTTTACACTGTTGGTGGGAGTGTAAATTAGTTCAACCATTGTGGAAGACAGTGTGGCACTTACTCAAGGATCTAGAAATAGAAATTCCATTTGACCCAGAAATCCCATTACTGGATATATATCCAAAGGATTATAAATCAATTCTATTAAAAGGACACATGCACATGTATGTTCACTGCAGCACTGTTTACAATAGCAAAGACTTGGAACCAACGCAAATGCCCATCAATGATAGACTGGACAGGGAAAATGTGGCACATATACATCATGAATACTATGCAGCCATAAAAAACAATGAGTTCGTGTCCTTTGTAGTGACATGAATGAACCTGGAAACCATCAGTCTCAGCAAACTGACACAAGAACAGAAAGCCAAACACCAAATGTTCTCCTAGGTGGGTGTTGAACAATGAGAACACATGGACACAGGGAGGGGAGCATCACACACTGAGGTCTGTCGGGGGGGACTAGGGGAGGGACAGTGGGGGTAGCAAGTTGGGGAGGGATAACATGGGGATGGAGGCAGGAAACCACATTGCCATGTATGTACCTATGTAACAATCCTGCATGTTCTTTACATGTACCCCAGAATCTAAAATGCAATTTTATATATATATATATATATATACACACACATGCACACACACACACACAGACACACACACACACATATATAAAGAAGCTCTTCATGATGAGAAAAGACAACCGCATGTTCTTTTATGTAGAGCTATGCATTTCTATAATTCTGAAAAAAAGTGGCATAACTTAATACTATGAAACTGTAGGCTCTGTTCAGGTATTTATGCTTTCCCTGTGCAATGCTAGTCTTACAAATGCATTCCATAAGCATTCTTAGTGGGCTAGTAATAATGCTACCTTATAAAGGGTAAAAACAAAAAGGAAACATTTATTTCTACTAAGCAATGGCCTCTTTTGAAACCAAACTGCAAATGCTTGAATGGATAGGAAACAAGATTAAAGTGACAAACAAGAACAACCTTTAAAAGCTTTATTTAGTATTTTTCCATTATAGATAGCATGCTGTGCTATAATTTGATTTGTAATTTCATGTATTGTCTTACATGCATAATTAGTACTTTTGTATTTAAATATTATTGCTATTTCTTATAATCAAGTTATCTTAATTATAAAAATACCAGATTTAAGTTAGTTTTCTTGAAAACACTTTTTAAACATTCAATTCAGCAGTTTTCATGAATGAGTTACTTAAGCCAATTATAACAGTAGGTGATATCTTGGTCAATTTGATGAAGTAAAAAGAATAACAAATGGAGGTCCTGGATTGTCAACCAAGCATCTCTAGCCAGCAGCCTTCTCATCTGTCAAATGGGCAAATTGGACTTTATCTCCAAATCCCTTTTCAAGTCTACATTCCCATGGCAGCCTATTCTATACTATTGAATACTTTAAAAAGGTTGGTTATAATATAACATAGTTTGGATAATTGTCCCCACCCAAATCTAATGTTGAAATGTAATCCCAAATATTGGAGGTGGAGCCTGGTGAGAGGTATGTTGGGCTCATGAGGGCAGATCCCTCATGGTTTAGTGCTATCCTTGCAATATTGAGTGAGTAGTACTTGTGAGATCTGGTTGTTTAAGTGTGTGGCACCCATGCCCTCCTCCCCAGTTCCAAACTTCTTCTTGCTCCTGCCTTTGCCATGTGACATGCAAGCTCCTACTTCACCTTCAACATAAATAAAACTCCCTGAGGCCTTCCCAGAAGCTAAGCAGATGTACCATGCGTCCTGTACAGCCTGCAGAACCATGAGGCAAGTAAACCTCTTTTCTTTATAAATTACCCAGTCTCAGATATTTCTTTATAGCAATGCAAGAATGGCCTAAAACAGAAAATTCATACTGAGGGGTGGGGCTTTGTATAAAAATATCTAAAAATGTGGAATTAACTTTGGAACTAAAGAATGGGCAGAGGTTAGAAGAGTTTGTAGTGCTCCAAAGAAAATAGGATGATGAGGGAATGTTTTGAGCTTTTAGAGACTGGTTCAATGGTTGTGACCCAAATGCTGATAGTGATATGGACAGCAAAATCCAGGTTGACAAGGTCTCAGATGGAAACAAGGAACTTATTGGGAACTGGAACAAAGGTGACCTGTGTTATGCCTTAGCAAAGAGCTTAACTGCATTATGTTGAGGCTCTAGAGATCTGTTTAATGTCAGAATGATGACTAAGGGTATATATCAGAAGAAATTTCTAATAGCAATGTGTTCAAAATTGGGCTTGGCCACTTCAAACATCCTATGTTCGTATGTGGGAGCAAAGAAATGACTTAAAGTTACAACTTACATTTAAACAGGAAGCACAGTGTAAAAGTTTGAAAAACTTGCAGCCTAGCTATGTGGTAGAAAAGAGAAGCCCAATTTCAGGGGATAAATTTAAGTGGACTGTGGAGCAACAGTTTGATAGATAAATTTGCATAACTAGAAAGGAGCCAAGTGCTAAAAGCCAAGACAATGGGAAAAAGGCCTTGAAGGCATTTCAGAGACATCCTACCTCTCCTGTGACAAGTCCAAAGGCCCAGGAGTACTAAATGGTTTCAGGAGCCAGGCCCAGGGCTCTGCTACCCTTCACAGCCTCAGGACACTGCTCCCCATTTCCATTCCACTTCAGCTCCATCCTTAGCTCAGAGGGAACTAGGAAAAGCTCAGGCCACAACACTGGAGGGCATAAGCCATAAGCCTTGGTGGCTTCCAAGTGATATTAAGCTGGCAGGCACACAGAATGCAAGAGTAGTAGAGGGTTGGTAGTCTCCACCTAGATTCAGAGTATGTATGAAAAAGCCTGGATGCCCAGGAAGAAGCCTGCTTCAGGGCTGGATCACTCACAGAGAACCTGTACTAGGGAAGTGTGGAGGGGAAATGTAGGCTTTGAAGTCCCACACAGAGTCCTCACCAGGGCACTTCACAGTGGAGCTGTGGGAGGGCAACCGCCATCCTCCAGACCTTAGAATGGTAGATCTACCGGCAGCTTGCACCCTGTGCCTGGAAAAGCCACAGGCACTCAGCAACCTGGAGAACATCCATGGGCACTAAACTCTCCAAAGCTGCAGAAGTGGAGCTTCTCAAGGCTATGGGAGCCCACAAGGAAACTGTTTTGGAGCTTTAAAATTTAATGACTGCCCTGCTGAGTTTTGAACTTGCATGGCCTGTAGCCCCTTTCTTTTTGCGATATCTCTCTTTTGAAATGGGAATATTTAGTCAATGACTATACCACCATTGTATTATGGAAGTAAATAACTATTTTGATTTTTACAGGCTCATAGATGGAAGAAACTTGCTTTGTCTCAGATGAGATTTTGGACTTTGGAGTTAATGCTACAATGATTTAAGGCATTGGGGGACTGTTGGGAAGCCATGATTGTATTTTGCAATATGACCAGGACAAGAGATTTGAGGGGCCAGAGTTGCAATAATATAGTTTGTATATTTATCCACACCCAAATCTTATGTTGAAATATAATCCCCAACATTGGAGGTGGGCTTTGATGGGAGGTGTATTGCTTATGAGGATGGATTCCTTACAACAGAGAATGAGTACTCCTAAGATCTGGTTGTTTACATGTGTAGCACCCCACCCTGACATTCCCTCTTGCTCCTGTTTTTGCCATATGACATGCAAGCTCCTGCTTCACCTTCTACCATAAGTGAAAGTTCTCTGAGGTCTCCCCAGAAGCCAAGCCAATGCCAGCACCATATTTCCTGTGCAGCCTATGGAACCATGAGCCAATTAAACCTCTTTTCTTTATAAATTACCTAGTCTCAGGTATTTCTTTATAGAAACACAACAACAGCCTAACACATAATACAAGTCCAAATAAATATGGCTTTTCCTCATTTGGTTTATATATTTGAAGCTGCATTTTCAAAACAATATTGGATAGTGTACTGGGCTGGATTGTGGCCCAAAAGAATATGTCCATATTCTAACCTCTGGAACCTGCAAATGTTATCTTATTTAGGAAAAGGTCTCTCTAGATGTGACTAAGTTAAGGAACTTGAGAAAGAGTATATTCTAGATTATCCAGGTGGGCCCTAAATGTAATCACATAGAGGCAGAGAAATTTTTGACACACAGAGAAGACACAGAAAAAAGAGGAAATGTGACCACAAAGGCAGAGATTGGAGTCCTGTGGCCACAAGCCAAGGAATTCTGTAGCCATAAGAAGATAAAAGAGGAATGTTTTCCCTCCTAGAGAGGGTATAGTCCTGTTCATAACTTGATTCAGTCTCTCATCCCTAGTATTGTAAGAGACTAAGTTGCCACCCAGTACTTAATAATTTGTTTTAGCAGCCTCAGAAAATGAATACAGATAGATTGCCTTAGATTTCTCTCTTGCTTGACTTCTTTGTTATCTTGAAACAAGATTCTACTCAGGGAGTCAGGGAAAGAGTCCAAGTAGCTGCAATGGCAGAGTCTTCCAGTTCCCACTCGTGTTTTTCGTACTAGGCTCATCTCTTTATTTCTCCTCCCTCTTCCTTCAGTTTCTAGTGCTGTCCAGAATAGTACCAGTTACTTATTATATTCAGTGATTTATCATCCAATGGTATTTAAAAAGAAAAGGGGAACATTCCCCAGGTTTCTTAGAGAAAAATCCCACAAAACTAGTAGTTTAATGTTATTATGTGTAACAATCTGTATTACATGAACTTTGAAGAATCAGAAGGGATTATTTCCCAAATTTCTTAAAGAAAATTTCTATATGGTACTTCTATAAATTCTCAGCTATTGACTTCTTTACTGTCAGAACTGCTTTTATCTTTCATTCTCTACCTTAACCCTTTAATAAACAACTGTAAAGTTTAATACTAAATAAGATATATAACTTCCAATTCAGTCTTCTCATGAGTTAGTTTATCTGTTTGAATATTGATTATATTCCCCTTTTTTTCAACCTTTAATACTGTAATGGCCTAATTTCATCAACTAGCATGCAAGCAAATAGAAATGAAGATATTAAGCCAGGTTTACCCAGGAGGTTCAATATAAAGTAACTTAGGTATAAATATGGTGGTCAATTCAAGCAGAAAGAACAACATGATCAAAAACATCCAGATGGGAAAGTACAGGGAGAAAGTGATTTCTGAGAAAGGGCTTAAGAACTACATTGATTGCTCATATCCCAGAAGTCGTTAGTCACAACTTGTTCCATTAATAACCCAGCAATTCATCTCTGGATAACTAGTTCTACTCACTCCATCACCAGGTAGTTTTTCTAAGTGTGTCCTCTGTAGTATATATTTTGAAGTATATAAACTCACTTTATTCCTAGAAGTTAAAAAGAAATGTCTTTGGACCTCAGATTTGATATGTTTTTCAAATAGTTTATTTATACTTGGTTTGCATTTGGAAGAACAGAGCAATTTTTACCAATCTAATCTCATTAATCTCCAAGTTATCTTTCTGAGACAGAAAAGCTACATAGCAGGCTATTTATTTTCTGTTCAATGAATTCTTGTGTCATTCTCTTTGCAATTTAATGAACAGTTTCCCCAAATCCTCAGAGCAATTGAAGTGTTTATTTCAGCAAATAATATGTTTTCAGAAGCACACATTATTACAGAAGTCTTTCCTGGGAATCTTCTCTTCTGATATATTACAGCCTCTTATCCCACTGTGCAAAGCAAGGTCATAATAAACACATTTATGCTTAGCTCAATGCTGCAGACTTTCACTAGTAATAAAGTACTGGAATCTGGCAAGGCATTTAAATTATCAAATAAAATGATTTTTTTAATATTAGTTTTCTTTCCAGGCAGTCTTGATTCGTTACTTTTTATTTAAGTATAATATACATGTAAGTACACATGTATATCTATAATTTTTTTTTAAATTGCATGCATTCAAGTTACTAATACCCAAATCAAGAAACAGTCCATTTCCAGCAACCTAGAAGATGCCCTCATGCCACTTTATAAAAACTACCTCTAAGCTTAATACCATTCTGATTTTTATCACCAAAAGTAACTTGTATTAACACTTTATATAGTTTTTCATGTCTGACTTCTTTTATTAAACATTTATCATATTCTTCCATATTGTTTCATGTTCTTATAGATCTTTCATTCTCATTCTACATAATACGATCTCATTTTGTGAATTTTTTATATTTTATTTATCCATTACACTGTTGATGAACATTTGAGTAGCTTCAGGCTACTCAAATGGGATAGATTTGGAAATCAGGTTTTGCTGAACATTCTTGTATACATTTTAATGAAAATCACAGGCATTTCTGTTGGATTTTTTCTAGGAGTGAAATTGCAGAGTCATGGTATATGTGTATGCTCAGGTTTAACAAATAACACCAGTTTTACAAATTAGTTGTACCAATTCACTTGCAACAGTATTTGAGTGTTCCAGTTGCTTCACATGGTCATCAACATTTGATACTGTCTTTCATTTAAGACATTCTGATAGGTATGCAGTGGCATGACATTGGAGTTTAATTGGCATTTCCTTAATTACTGTGTTAGAACGTCATTTTTATGTAAATTGGCTACAAATATATATGTATATATATGCATATATTTGATTTTGTCCAGCTATATTGATTCTGTTCACATATATGCATTTCTTTATATATTTGCATTTCATAGGTATGTAAGCATGTATTATTGGTCAAGTGTTTTGCTTATTATTCTACTGAGTTGATCTCTTTAATTTTTAAAATTTTTTATAAATTTTGGATGTAAGTACTCTGTGGAAAAATGTATTATAAATATATTCTCTCACTCTGGGAGATGCCTTTTCCCTTCTATATGAGAAGGAAGACTTTTCCTCTATTCTCTGAGGGCTCAATAACTGAGTGTATGAAATAAACTGACAACAGACAGATTAACAGTAGAACAGGTATACATTTCTTAACTGCACAGGGGCATCACAGCAAAGAAAACTGAACAGCCAAAACCTCAGAGACACTCAAAAGCTTATATACCCTCTTCACAGGGAATGGAGGATGTAGGAAACTTAGGGAAGAATAAATGGCTTTTGGGAAAGACAAATCAGCCTTTTGAAAAACAAGTGACACTCTGTGACAATGTTTGTCTGGGTGTGGTGCTAACTTCTAGCCTGGAGATTAATGACAATTGAATCCTTTTGAAGAATATGTCCCTAGGTAGATAAGGGGAGCCCAGATGAAGCCTCTTCCTGTGTCTGCTGTCTCCCAGGTGCTCTCAGTTTGAAGTAATCAGTATACCAAGGTGGCATATTTGGGGATGCCATTTTGAAAACCCATTCACTCCCTTAATGGTCTTTCCTGATGAATAAAATTTCTTCAATTTTACTGTAAATAAACTTTTAAATTTTAACTTCTGTGGTGGACACTTATTTGTGCATGTTTAAGAAATCTCTGTCTACAAAAGAATCATGAAAATGCTCTCATATGCACGTGTTTTTAATCTTTAGTGGTTTAACGTTTTCATTTAGATGGAATTCCAGATGTAATTAATTTTTAGATATCGTATAAGATAGCAATAAAGATATTTCCATGGATATGCAATCCATCCAGCACTATTTATTGGAAATCCATCCTTTTGTTTACCATACTTTCAAGACATTAATTGTTCATGACAGTCAGGTATCAATCTAGCATATTTTTAAAAATCTTCTCTGTAATCACGTTTAAATTTTAATTTGAAAATAATATAAATCCACTGAGAGACAAATAAATGACATATTTAATTACTAAATTTTAAATTGGGAACAAACAAGATTTTTAAATGTTCGGGGAGAATTATTTTCTTTCTACTTGATGTTTTGTTATTTAAAATGTATCACTGATCTATAACAATAATCACTAATATTTCCCCCTCCCCTTTGTTTTGAGGTCCTATTTATCCTGAGAATGCCATGAAAACAAGCATTTGACTAGGTCCCATTGAGGGATATATAAGGAAATTATCACTCCTTTTAGCAGGCACACCTTTTTGCTTTCTTTTTCACTTCATCTATTCCAATATCCACTTATTTCCAAATGTATTGATGTTTCTTCCTTTTCTAAATGATCTTCAGCAACATTTTTGCCTTTGTCTTGCCAGTGGAAAACATTTAATCAACATTCATTATGTGTTGAGTAGTATATCATATGTAGAGCCAAAGAGCCTCCAAAGGAAAATATTTCTTAATTTTTCAGCTGTAATTATCACTGATATTTTAATGAAGTTATAGTCCTTGAAAATTTGATGCAAGATTTAATTTTTATCTCCTGAAAATATGCATATATATATAAAGTTATAAATATAGTTTCAGAGATTCCCAGGCTACTACAGGCCATAGGTTGAGAAATTTTCCACTAAAGAAAGCCATTATTTTTCTGTTTTGATGATTCTCCATGAGCATTATTAATGATTAAACATCACAGTGTATGCAACACACTGCTTTATTGAGAATAATTTTATGGTCTCTCTTAGGGCTGAATAAATGATTCCATTATAAAAATGTGTTAAACTGAATATAATAGCTACTTTTCATTCTAGATGAGTTTGGAATACTCATTTTGATCCTAAAAGTTTCTAAAAATCTCCTTTCAAAATGAAGTGTCATTAGGAGTAGACATTTTTTTCAACCATGTAATGAAATTCTTAGTGGTTGCCCCTCCATCCTATCTTTAAGGGACATATGTATATATATATATATATGTGTGTGTGTGTGTGTGTGTGTGTGTGTGTGTGTGTGTGTGTGTGTGT